>NW_026652276.1:214105987-214461121 GCF_009828535.3 Hylobates moloch
AAACCAGGACTTGAACAGATATTTGTACACTCATGTTCACAGCAGGATTACTCACAAAAGCCAAGAGGTGAACACAACCCAAATGCCCATTCACAAAAGATTGAGGTCAATGCTTTTCTCACTCCCGGAGACACTGGACTCCAGGAAAGGTGTTGGTTGATGTGGCTGCAGTATTGCCACATCAGCAGATGAATGGATCAGCCGATGAGTGGATCAACAAGATGTTGTAGATACATAATGGAATATTATCCAGCCTTAAAAAGGAGGAAATTCTGACACATGCTACAAAATGAATGAGTCTTGAGGACATTATGCTAAGTGAAACCAGCCAGACACAAAAGGGCAAATACTATGATTCCACTCATATGAGATATCCAGAGTAGTCAAAATCACAGAGACAGAAAGCAGGATGGTGGTTGCTGGGGGCTGGGGGAAGGGGATATGGGGAGTTATTGTTTACTGTCATGGTCCCCAACCTTCCTGGCACCAGGGATTGGTTTCGTAGAAGACGGCAGGGGTGAGGAGATTGGGGGAGTGGCTTTGGGATGAAACTCTTCCACCTCAGATCATCAGGCATTAGTTAGAGTCTCATAAAGAGCTCACAACCTAGATCCCTTGCATGTGCAGTTCACAATAGGGTTCACGCTCCTATGAGAATCTGATGCTGCCGCTGATCTGACAGGAGGTGGAGCTCAGCTGGTCATGCTCACTGGCCCAGTTCCTAACAGGCCACGGACCAGTCTGTGGCCTGGGGTTTGGGGACCCCTGTTTAATGGGTACAGAGTTTCAGTTTGTGAAGATGAAAAACTCCTGGACACAGATGGTGGAGGTGATGGTTGCCCAATAATGTGAATGTACTTAATGTCACTAAACTATATATTTTTAAAAATGGTTAAAATGATGAATTTTATACTATGTATATTTTAACACATTAAAAATAATAAAGAAAATCTCACAATAAAAAAGGGTGAATATGAATGACATGACTTAACTATAGCAGTCGCCATTTAATGCACATCTATTACATAGATTTATGTTTATATATTCAGTAGTGGTGGCTGGGGTGAAGAGGAAACTGGCTAAATGTATAGAATTTCTATTTTTGCCAACTGAACCAACCCATTGGTCAGAAATGGGACCTATCATTTATTCCAGGGAACTATCACAAAATAACTCCGGACGGAGCTATTTTAATTGATTGTTGAGCAAATGGTGCTCATAAAAGTCAATTGGTGGGCAGCCTTGCCTTCCCACCAGTCAGACTCCAGAAGGGACCATGGTGGCCAGGGGACACCTGCTGGAGGGTCATCACCAGGATTCTTGATGACTGGAGCTGGTGCGATTAGATCAGCAGAGAAGTAGGTCAGCGGAGAAGCCACTTACTGGCTTGCAGAGACTTCGGCTGGGGTGCAGAAGAGCAGGCGGTGCTGCCGGCCGTGTATCAGGACACAAGTGCCTTCTTATGCACCAGTAAAAGTTGTGAGTATCACACACGTTGCCTAGAAACCAAATCACAAGACTTCCAGTGACTCTGGCAGGCTCCCTAGTGTTGACAAATCAGCGCATCACAGGACTCTAGTTTCCCTACAATTAAGCAGATAATTAAGAAATAAGAACATATTTTTCTGATATAAATTGATAAATTCTAGTTGGTTATGTTAGCATCAGAAATAAATTGAGCAGTAATCTGCAAAGGATGTTATTGCATTATAAAAATAAAGATCTGTCTCCACAACCAATCAATTCAGCAGATATAGACCAACAATCAAACTGTTAAAAATGACTTCTATAAATTACCCAGAGTTCTGTCTAATGGTGCCAGAAGCAGCTGTGATACAATTTAGGGCAGATAGAACCATATATTGAGAGTGCTTTTTCATTCTGATACTTTCTGTTCCCTTCAAAGCAGTTGTAGTAGAGCCCACAGCTTTGTTTAGTGCACTCATGTGAAAACAAAGTGTATTTCACTCCATGGGTTAGCAAAGTCATTTTGGCAGGAATATATGCATTTAATATGGGAAAAATAATTCAATTTTCTTTCTATTATTTCAGCTACAAGGTTGCAAAATATTTAATTCTTCATTAAGCCCTCTGGCTTGCAAGGAAGTTGCTGTTCTTTATGAGCTGCCCTACTTCTTTCAAATGAAGGTGGAAAAGACCCACCAAGGGAGAGTTAGAATCATGTATTTTTCAGTCTTGTCTAACAGCCATTTCAATGAAATCAGAACAATTTAGTACCTTTTCTTAATACCTGCAGCATTTGAAAATTCAGTCTGTCCAAACTTTGATTGTCTGTTAATGCCTAATCACCAAGCTGCACCACGATCTGTCGGTGGCCTTTTTTTTTTCCTTTGCATATTCATGTCAGCTGAAAAAGCAGTTAAATGCTGGCTGAACTGAAAGCAGTTTTCCCACTTGGGAGCCCTGGCACAACAGGAATCCATCTTTAATATAACAGTTCCAAACTTAGTTCTTCCACAGAGGTTTTGTCTAGTAAGCTTCGATGGTGCCCTAGCTGAGACATGGTTTACCCACCAGACGCAATTAACAATGACAGCAAAAACACAAACAGTAGCCACCGGACTCCCACTGGGTATTAAGTTCTTTCCTCGGAATATGAGACACCAGGAGACACATCAAGACAAATAAACATGGTCCCTGCCCTCAAATAACTTACAATATAGTAAGAAAGTGGCTAAAAATTTGAATGGTTTGAGAATAACTAAGTGGATACAAATTAGGGTCAGTCTCGGGAATGGATCTGCTAGATAGAAGTGGACAGGCTCTGCACAGGACATTGTGGAAGGTATAGAAGGATCTAACAACCTGGTTGAAGAAAAAATTTCAAATAATGGCTGATAGCATAAGGTGAGAGAAATAAAGAAATTTAGGGGCAGGGGAAGGAGAGCATAGTTTGAGGGGTGCTGGAGTCAGGGACAGGTTTAGAGAGGCATGAGTGGGGACATACTAAATTTAACATAGAAATGGTGCCCAACAGTCAATTAAAATCTGAGTCTGGAACTCAGGAGAAAAGTCAAGAATAAAGATAAAGATATAGGCTAGGCGTGGTGGCTCACGCCTGTAATCCCAGCAGTTTGGGAGGTTGAGGTAGGTGGATCACCCGAGTTCAGGAGTTTGAGACCAGCCTGGCCAGTATGGTGAAACCCAGTCTCTACTGAAAATACAAAAAATTAGCCGGGCAAGATGGTGTGCGCCTGTAATCCCAGCTACTCAGGAGGCTGAGGCAGGAGAATCACTTGAACCCAGGAGGCGGAGGTTGCAGGGAGCCGAGATTGCTTCACTGCACTCCAGCCTGAGTGACAGAGCGAGACTCCATCTCAAAAAAAAAAAAGATAGAGATGTAGAGGTTTTGCTTTTTTTTGGAGGACTGGTCAGATATGTTGTAGAATGTCCTGTTTTTTAATACCTGTTTTAATACCTGGAGCACTTGAAAATTCAGTCTGTCCAAACTGTGATTGTCCATTAATGACTAATCACCAAGCCATGCCAGGATCTGTCCGTGGCCTTTTTTTTCCTTTGCATATTCATGTCAGCTGAAAAAGCAGTTAAATGCTGGCTGAACTGGAAGCAATTTTCCCACTTGGGAGCCCTGGCACAACAGGAATCCATCTTCAATATAACAGTTCCAAACTTAGTTCCTCTACAACAGATCTGTTGTAGAAGAATCCTGTTTTTTTTAATTGATGCTTAATAGTTGTACATATTTATGGAGTACATGTGTTATCTTGGTACATGTATACAATGTATACATTATAGCAGGAAAATTGGGATATCTATCACTAGAAGTCCTATTTTTGACTCTCAAAAATAGTTAATTTCTTGCCTGATAGATACTCATTCTGAAATTCTCAATGGACACTCCCCATCCTTCAGTATAATGTTTGGATAGAAACATTTTGATAACTCCTAATTGGTCCTTGTACTAGAGATTTTCTGGTTGCACCTCGAGATCCTCTCTCCATTCTTCTCCTTCCTGCTTTTGCCCTGGGAGGCTGAGCTCTGTGAACGGCATCACCTTGCCCACTGGCTGCTAAATGGTTTGGACAACGGGAGACACAAATGAGAGACAACAGCCCGGAGGAGAGTGAGGTCAAGGTGCACATTTATCGTGAATCCCTCTTCGCCTGGTCATGGTGAATTGGCTGCTTCTCTGCACAGCCACCTGCTTCAGGTTGCAGTCAACACTCTCTCTACTTGCCAGTCTGGCCTAGAGGTAGTGACAGCTCCTGCTGTTGTTAGCCTGTGGGAACTGACACTATCCCTTGTGAGTTTCCCTAAACGCTGCCTATTCTTTTTAAACAGTGCTTTTGGTAAGCTTCATTAGCTTAACTTAATGAAACTCTTCTCAATTACCTAGTTTGAATCCACTATGTCTTTTCTGACATGACTCTGAAAGAGTCTTCTGCAAATACTGATTGATTGATTGATCGATGATATTATCTGATCTTGGTTCTAATATATCTTCCTTTAAAAAGTTCTAAAACATAGTAATCACACTTGGGCTGATCTGTTTTCATGAAAGAAAGTACTTAAGATAGTTTTCTCTAATTTAAATATTAGTAGGAAAATGATTAAATAAATTATGATCCATCTCTATATGATTCTGAAATTTTTTTTTTTGAAAATTTATCATTTTCTTTATCATTGGAGGGGAGAGAAAGAAAGCAAGCAGAGGTGGGGATATGGTTACACTATTTAAGAGCTGAATACAAAGACAATGAGTCTTTCATAGTCTCAACAACTCCACAATGAATAACTGTGGATTATCTCATTTATAATTCACATTGGATAAAAAAAATTGGTTCCCCTCTGTGTATATCAATTTAATTCAAACCTTATCTTTAGAATACAAAGATGAATACTACAAGATAAACTAACTGCAATAGGTATTTTCTAAGTAGAAGAGCAAACACCAAAGGGAATCCCTCTTTCCAATGTCTTCTGTCTTCTGCTATGGCAAGATTTTGCCAGAATGGAAGTCTAACACTTAAATAAGCATTCTCTTGGCCAAGCAAGAAACTGCAGTTGTTGTGGGTATTACCCTACAATTACCATATGTTTTACATATTAAACTAAACTCAGCATTAAATATGCTTGTATAATTATGCTGTTAATGATGATAGCAGTGATGATGCTGGTGGAAAAAGCCTGTCTTTAGCCCAAGAAAAGTAAGAGAGAAAAATGTAACAAGCAGAAAGCAAACACAGAGTTGGGCAATTTTTGACTAGGAAAGAGAATTTTAAGCATAGAAATATAAAAAGAAAAGTACTCCCTTATTTCCCTTACGTGGAAATAATATGAAACACTTATTAGATATACTGGACAACAAGAGAACTTAGTACTCCAACTCTACTGCAGCATTACAAAAAAAATCATCCCTTCACCACAGTGTAAGATTTAAGGGCAACCTGCCCAAGGATGCATGTTATATCAAACACAGCAAGATTGCTGCTGCCCTGACAAGTACTTCCAATCCCTACCCAGGTCCTGCTGAAATACGGGTGGTCCCAATTAGTTTTATTGAAATAAATCTTTAAAGAAAAAGATAAAGCATTTAAAAAGACAAGTCAAAATGCATCAGGAACCACATATCCAACACAAACTTTATCCTCAAATAAGTTATGTTTGCCTTGCACTAATAACTTTTATTTCACTCAAATTAGAGCAGTAATCTTCCGTATATAAGTATATTCCCTGCCCAATAATTCAAAGAAAAAAATCCAAAATGATTAGTAAAGAAAAATATAAGAATGAACAGACCCTTTAAATTTGTTTTAAATATTTTGAAGATCTAAAAAGTGTTTAAAGTTTGTAATTTCTAGTAGGAAAACATTATCTGAATGAATACCTTAATGGAAAACCACTGTAAAATGCTTCAGCTGCATTTGGGGGAGAGGGGTAGGGATTATCTTCAAAGCACCCCAGCTCTCTTGATGAGAAGGTCAGAGGTAAACTGGTTTGTATTATTGCGACATCCATAAGGTGATCTAGGTTGCTTTTTCTTCAGCAAGGGCTTTATTTAACAGAAGGGCATTACGCTTGACCTCCAAATTTGGCTGACAATTTACTGATGAGATTCATAACCTTTGGGTTGCTCTGGCATTTTGACATATTTGCTGGGTTCTGAGCCACTTCCTGGAAGGCCACCATAACTTCTGGATCCTGCATGGCTGCAAGAACCTCTTGATCACTAAGAATTTCATTGAGTCCAGGGATTCCAGCGATTCCAGCCATGCCCCCTCCCATTCCAGACATTCTTCTGGGAAAATTACCAGGCACTCCCCCAGGAAAGCCACCTGGAAAAGAGCCATACTGAGCTCCTGACTGTCATCTGGCTTCTTCCTCCCTCTGGGCTCTCTCATGCTCTTCTCGAGCCTTCTTAACTCGTTCTATTCTTTCTTTGATCTCTCGCTCTTCACGTTTTCTTTCGCTCATACTTTCTCCCATGTTCTGCAATTTTCTGTGCCCTAGGTTCAACTTCTTTCAGCATTGCACTAGCATCTTCATCATAATCCAATTTATAGGCAAGGGCAAGATCATGGGCTGCTTCTTCCCAGTGGCCTAGAAGTCTGTGTGCTTTCCCCCGCCACTTGTAAGGCTGAGCTGAATCAGGATTTATTTCAATGGCTCTGTCACAGTCTTGGACGGCAGCATTTGGCTTCTGTAATTTGACGAAGACACTGGCCCTCTTGGCATACAAAATGGCCAAGCGAGGATTCAGCTTGATGGCATCTGTGAATAAGTCAATGGCTTTCTGAAGTTCACCATCATTTAGGACTTCAATAGCAGCCACTTTTTTATCATTTGCCTGATCCATCATCTCCTCTGTTATCTCCGCATTTTCATCTCCCATTTCTTGAGGAGCATCAGTGTCTGGTTCAATCGCACCTTCTTTATCAATTTCTAGATCACTTTCCTCACTTCATAGTTTGTCTGCCTTTAAGTCTTCCTCCACCTTCTTACTATCAGATTTTTCTTCCTTGGTATTTTCTTCTGAGTAGCAGGTGGAACTTTACCTCCCATGCTCTCCACCCACTGCCTCAGAAGCGCATTTCCTCGGTGTGCAGAACGCTCGGATCCTGCTTACACATTTTCACAAAGGCCCGAAGCTTGTTCACTTTGCGGGGGTCCATGATAGGGAGGTGGTGGGCGAAGCTGGGATGCTGCGGCCCAGTTCCAGGCCCAGGCACTGGCTCGGCGTGACGGCGCAGAAGGGGCTGAAATTTTTTTTTAAATGAGACAATTGGCCAGGCACGGTGGCTCATGCCTGTAATACCAGCACTTTGGGAGGCCGAGATGGGTGGATCACCTGAGGTCAGGAGTTCGAGACCAGCCTGGCCAATATGGTGAAACCCCGTCTCTACTAAAAATACAAAAAAGTAGCCAGGTGTGGTTGCAGGCCCCTGTAATCTCAGCTACTCAGGAGGCTGAGGCAGGAGAATCTCTTGAACCCGGGAGGTGGAGGTTGCAGTGAGCTGAGATCACACCACTGCACTCCAGCCTGGGCAACAAGAGCTAAACTTTATCTCAAAAAAAAAAAAAAAAGAGAGAAACAATCTTACAGGTATGGACATAGAAATATCTTTAAGACACATTAAGTGGAAAAAAAAATGACAGAAGAGTAGGCTCAGTATAACCCCATTTATGAAAACAACATTAAACAAAATAAAACTATACATTTTATATAAACTCTTATGGACACATGGGCCTTCAGACTCTAGTCCTACACTTTTCCCTTGCCTCACCCCCTCTGATATTCCCACCTCGACGTTGCACTTCAGGTCAGCAACTACATTATGCACTTGCTGAATTAGAGTAGGCGCTCAATGCTTGTGGGATAAATGAAAGAATTGCAATTTTCAAACATGTCCTTTACTTTCAAGACTCCCTCTTAGTGTTTGTCCCTACTGTTCCGTCAGCTTAAAATGCTGTTAACCCTTCCCTCAGCAATTGTGATTTAGTTAGTAGTCCTCTAGCATACACTGTATTCCACTTTATTTGCAAAATCTTCCCAAACCCCTTAAACTAGAATTTTCTGGCCCTCCTCTGCTTTTCTAGAGCAATTTATAACTTCACCTGAGCACTCAGAACACCTTGTTTTGCAATCAAATCCAGTTTCCCCTATAAGATTCTAAGATCCTGGGGGAGCTTTGGCAATTTTGTATTCCCTATACTCAGCATAATATCTCACACATAGTAGTCACTCGGTGTGTTACCTTTAATTAAATCTAATTGACTGTTAGGATCCCAGGGGCCAGGTACACCAGACCAGGTAGAGTAGAATAGGTACAATGCCTATTGTAGGTTATTAATTGAATGTCTCCAAACAAAGTAAATTGATTAATTTGATCATGAAATTGAGTGCCATCCTACTTTAAATAATTTACTCTAAAACTTCAGGCAATTTAAATCTAAGATGGAAAGCAGGTGGAGAGTGTAAGAGCCTATATAAGTCAAATTTTTCTTCGTTGAATATCAAAGGGCCTCAAGGAATGATCTGGCCTGCCAGTGCGGGAATGGGCAAGAGAGAAGTACATAGCTGAACAACCTTCTCTCTCTTCTCTCCCGAGGAACAAGCATATTTTCCCTTCAACTTTAGTAGCAGTTGCCCCCTGTGGATTTCCCAATGAATCAGAAGCTGCCTCCTCACAGACTTCTAATCTACAACTTGTATTTCTCAAATCTAATTTATTAAAAACTCATTTATTTTCGACAACACCAGATTTCTGATTAACTCCCAGCACCATGGGTTATTTAATGCAGTGGGTTTCATTGTCATTTCTGATTTCCCTAAGTGCTTGATTGATAGAAGCTATCATGGGCTTAGTCTCTCAGTGTATTGTTCCTTTGTCAAGTGACAACAAAAAACTTTATTAATGAAATTGCTGGTGTCTCCTAAATAAGGTAGAAACCCAGTATGGCATTGGAGACCCACAGGTGTTAGACTTTCACTAGGGCAACTAAAAATCATGCCTGGAAGCTTCACTGAGATACAAGGCAGATATCCCTACCTATGCTCCACCTGGGAAAGTCTGGCAGAGTCCACAGTTGTGTTTTCTCATTTGGTGTCAAGGAAGAAAGAGGTGTATTTTCATTTTGCCTTTTGATAAGGGTGATGAAATGCACTGAAGTAGGTTCAGAATGATAAATCAACTTTAAATGTGAACAGCCTTATCTTTTGTTTGTTTTTATAATTTTTCAGACCCATTTAAATCTTTGAGGAGAGTAACCCTTAGAATACAAGATAGAGTTGTTAAGCCTCTAAAATAAAATATGATGGTGAGCGATGGCTCATGCCTGCAATCCCAGCACTTTGGGAGGTTGAGATGGGAGGATCTCTTGAGCCCAAGAGTTCGGGACCAACCTGGGCAGCATAATGAGACTTCGTCTCTAAAATAATAATAATAAAATAAAATAAAGTAAAATAAAATAAAATAAAAGCAAGAGCTGTTGCCATGCTGTTTGTGTAGCTAATCCCTTAACCTGTCTTCTGGACTGAGATTGCTTCCTCAACCCAATCATAGACTTGAGCTACCCACAGATGTGAATTAGGTGGAAAAGCTGCCACAAAAATGTCAGTAAAGGGGAAAGAAGCAGGAGCAGGTCTCCCACATATTAGCAAAACATCTTCACAATTTAGTGTTCTCAGTTTGCTGAAATATAGCAGATCTCCGTTATAAACCTTCCACTGCTGTCTTTGGTGCTTTATCTTCCTAGCTAGACAAGGACCCTGGATGGAGGAGAATTGGTCATTCAGTGGAAAGTCCAATCGCCTCCCATTTCTCAAACATGAGAACAGATAACTTCCTAATCAGTTCTTCCCTTCTGAACATCTCCTTCCACAACCCTCTGTGACTGTAGCCCAGAGATTTGGATTAATTTTTCCCTTTAGCGTCGCGTCTGACAGCTGAGATGTTGTGATGTTTATGAACTGTTCAGTCAAAGAGATTATACAGCACCTTGAACAGCTTAGAGGACACATACTGTGTAAATCTAAGCTCTAAGAAGTCAGGAACCTGAGAAGAAAGCATAATTCAGGATAAGTCTCCCAATACCTTCCCATCACCTCTACTTGTCTCCCTGGGTGAAAACTCTAAGAGGGTAAACTAGAGAATAAGGCACAGAATCCAGAGTTCTTGAGATTTCACTTCCCTGGACCCTTTTATTGAATATGAACAAGCCCACTCATGGGCAATCTCTTACATATAAATACTACTTTTCTGACACTGTAAGAAAGGTGAGCCCTTTGAGATATTTCCCAAGAGGTATCTATAGTAATTTATCTACTAACATTTGTATGCAAAGATGTGTATTTACTGAAGGACTACATTTAGGATTAATGGGATCTTAGCACCGTTTACAAAAGCTGTACTTAAAATTATGCTACCCCCATTTTTCCCGAAGATCGATGAAATTTAAAAGCTAAAAATTAAGATGGTTAAGACATGGGGAGTGCATGCTTTTTTACACTGTTATACATAAGTTGGTGCAAACTCTATGGAGGGCAGTATGAGAACATTTGTCAAAATTAAGATGTGCAAGCTGGACACGGTGGCTCACGCCTGTAATCCTAGCACTTTGCGAAGCCAAGCTGGGTGGATCACCTGAGGTCAGGAATTCAAGACCAGCCTGGCTAACATAGTGAAATCCTGTCTCTACTAAAAATATAAAAATCAGCCAGGTTTTGTGGTGAGTGCCTGTAATCTTAGCTGCTTAGAAGGCTGAGGTAGGATAATCGCTTGAATCCGGGAGGCAGAGGTTGCAGTAAGCGAAGATCGTGCTGCTGCACTCCAGCCTGGGTGACAGAGTGAGACTCCATCTCTAAAATAAAATAAAATAAAACAAAATGTGCAATCAGAGATTTTTCCATTTTAAGATGGTAGTGAAAAGATTTTTTTCTGCTCCTGCTCCTTTTAGGAAATTACCCCAAACCAACAAGGTTGATGAGAAAAAACCTGCAAATTTCATAATCCATGAAATTAGGAAATATTTATATGAAAATGAATGAAAGAGTTTAAAAAATGATGTAGCAGAGTGGAGGTAGCCTGTATTGTTAATTAGTGACAGGATTTTTCTTTTTCTTTTTTTTGAGACAGAGTCTCATTCTGTCACCCAGGCTGGATTGCAGTGGCACAATCACAGCTCACTGCAGCCTTGACCTCCCAGGCTCAGGTGAGCCTCCCACTTCTGTCTCCCAGGAGGCTGGGACTACAGGCACATGCCACCGTGCCTGGCTAATTTTTGTATTTTTTTGTAGAGACAGGGTTACACTGAGTTGCCTGGGCTGGTCTTAGACTCCTGGGCTCAAGCAATCCACTTGCATAGGCCTCCCAAAGTACTGGAATTATAAGCATGAGCTACTGCATCCAACCAATGACAGGATTTGGGAGTTTTTTTTGAGAAGGAATCTTGCTCTTTTCCCCAGGCTAGAGTGCAGTAGCACAATTTCGGCTCACTGCCACCTCTACCTCCCAGATTCAAGCAATTCTTCTACCTCAGCCTCCCAAGTAGCTGGGATTACAGGTGCACGCCACCATGCCCGGCTAATTTTTGTATTTTTAGAAGAGACAGGGTTTCACCATGTTGCCCGAGCTGGTCTCGAACTCCTGACCTCAGGTGCTCCGCCTGGCTCAGCCTCCCAAAGTGCTGGGATTACAGGCGTAAGCCACTGTGCCCGGCCAATGACAGGATTTTTAAGATACTAAATGCCACAGAAAGTGAGGGTTAAGAAAAGGGCTAAAAGTTGAGAGATTTATTAAAAGTCTATATGAGGAGCAGAGAATACCCCACCCTCTCCTGAGCGGCCAGGTGACTACCCCTCACATAATCCATACCAAGAAGGATTAAACCAGCATAGCTCCAGACTCAAGAACCCCAGCCCAGTGAAAGGCAGGTAATAGGCACAAGGCTAAAAAAGATCAAGTGTAAAGTGAATAGTGAGACCCTCACTGCATGCTCAGCTTCCAGAACACTGGGAACCAGCCTTATCGCCATGGCCTCCTCCTTTTCCCACCACCCTCTACCCAAAAGGAGCAAATTGTAGAATTCTTCTCCAGAATAACTGAATATCCAAGAGAAATACCTAGAGATACAGATAGCTGTGAACTCTACCAATAAAAATCAAGCAGCCTGCTACTCCACTCATCTACAATGAAACCAACAAGCTCAAACCATACAAATGGAATTTTCAATCAGCTCTTTGATGGCTCCTTTTTAAATATGAACTGACAACCAGGGATCACTTGACATTTAAGAAAAATTTTCCAATATAAAAGACTCTAAAACACACACAAATCTGTGCATACTTATGCACACACAGAAAAAAAGGAACTGGGAAGAAACAAAGACAAGGTAGGTAGCAAAAAAATATTTTCAAAAATTAAATCTAATTGATATTCTTAGAAATAATGAAAATATTAGCTCAATAGGAAAAGATCAGGAACTATATAAAGAATAATAAGAGAAATGGAGCTCTTAAAAATTATAGATATGGGCACAGTGGCTCACAACTGTAATCCCAACACTTTGGGAGGTTGAGGCAGGAGGATTGCTGAAGCCCAGGAGTTCAAGACCAGCCTGGGCAACATAGGGAGACCTTATCTCTACAAAAATTTTTTAAAAGTTAGCTGGATATAGTGGTGCATGTCTCTGGTTCCAGGTTCTTGGGAGGCTGAGGCAGGAGGATTGCTTGAGCCCAGGAGGTCAAGACTGCAGTGATCTGTGATTGTACCACTGCACTCCAGCCTGGGCAGCAGAACGAGACCCTGTCTCAAAAAAATTTTTTAAATATTAAAACAGAAACTTTTAAATGTTTTTTCAATAAAAGGGTAGAAGAAAGAGTTTAAGAAATCTCCCACACTGGCTGGGTCCAAGATCCTGTAATACATGGCTCATGCCTATAATCCCAGCTCTTAGGAGGCCAAGGCAGGGGGCTCTGTAGAGCTCAGGAGTTCAAGACTAGCCCGGGGAACATGGTGAGACCCCATCTCTACTTAAAAAAAAAAAAAAAAAGCATGGCATGGTGGTGTGCACCTGTGGTCCCAGCTACTCTGGAGGCTGAGATGGGAGTATCACTTGATCCCAGGAGGCAGAGGTTGCAGTGAGATGAGATCACGCCACTGCACTCCAGCCTAGGTGACTGACAGAGCGAGACCCTGTCTCCAAAAAAAAAAAAAAAAAAAAAAAGAAAGAAAGAAAAGAAAAGAAATCTCCCACAGAGTATAACAAAGAAACAAGGAGATAAACCTTAGGAGAAACTTAGAGGTTCAAACCAAGAGATTCAACATCTGATTAATGAATATTCCAGAGAGAATAAGGAAAGTAAGTCATGGAGAGGAAGCTATCAAAGAAATAATTCAAGAAAAGTATAGAACATGAGTCTCCAGATTAAAAGAGCCCTAAAATGTTGGTACAAAGAATAAAAAGCACCCCCACCAACGGACATCATTGTAACATTTCAATACATCAGAAAGAAAGACCTTGTGCAGATCAGAATGGCATCAGTGGTCAGAATGGAACTGGACTTCTTAAAAGCATTACTGGAAATTAAAAGATAGATGGGAAAATGTCTTTACAATTCTAAGGAAAATCATACTCTACCTATATCAAGCCAAACTACCAACTATGAGAGTAAAATAAAGACATTCGCCTGTAGAAAAGAACCTACACATATTACTCCTCATTACCATTTTCAGGAAGCTACTATAAAATGTACTCCACAGAAAGGATTAAAACAAGAACAAAAAAAAGATAGGGAGCAGGAAATTGGGGGTCAAACAGGGGAGAGAGAGATAAAGAGAATTATTAGAATGATGGTAAAGGCCAGGTAGCCCGAAGAGCAGCAAGTCCAGAGAGCAACTGTCAAGTTGGAGCAAGAGAATGGGAGGTTTGAGGGGAAAGAATAAACTGATTGTTTATCTGATGAGTGTTATGGCATGAAAAACAGCATAGAAAACTGGATTGAAAGGTTGTTGGAAGAAAAATTAGATATTTAGCCCCCCCCCACCCAAGAAAGTAAAAACAGAAAATGAAAAATATAAGGCAATCATTAACACCAGGGGAATAAAATGTTCAAGAAAGGAAACAACCATAGTATACTACTTGGCAGACGAATGAACAAACTTTGCACAGTCATAATAATGTAATGTAAATACAAATGTACATATAACCTTAAACTGTGGTTCAACCACACTGGGAGTCTGGAGGGAGGGGGAAGGGGTATGTAAGAAACCTGGATATTTTCACATAATATGAAATCAATAGAAAATATCAGAATGGATAAACTGAACATTAACGGTAGGAGTACATGACGTAGAAATATGGTGAAAACCAGAAGAAACAAAAGGGTTGAACGTGAAGGAGCTGGCATGTGGGAAATCAAGAAATAGTGGGACAGGGGACTGTGGTTTTTAGTTATAAGGTTTATAGCCCTGTTTGATTTTTAAAAACTGTCTACCTGTGATAATTTGATGAAAGTACTTGTTTAAAAATAATAATGGGATTATATGATATGATCTTTAAATGTTTTTCTTAGCTATAAAAGACACTATTGGCTGGGTGCAGTGTCTCACACCTATAATCCTAGCACTTTGGGAGGCTGAGGCAAGGGGATGGCATGAGTTCAGGAGCTTGAGAACAACCTGGGCAACATGGCGAGACCCCATTGCTACTAAAAATACAAAGAAAAATTAGCTGAACGTGGTGGTGCACACCTGTGGTCCCAGCTACTCAGGAGGCTGAAGTGGGAGGACTGCTTGAGCCCAGGAAGTGGAGTTTGCATGAGCCAAGATCACACTACTGCACTACAGCCTGAGTGACACAGCAAGACCCTGTCTCCTACAAAAAACAAAAACTTTGTTCTAAAAGAAAAGCGCACTATTGAAAATTTCCAAGGAAAGAAACCTCTTGAAATAGGAAAGTATGAAAAGTAACTAACAGGTTAAAGAAATAAATGCTTTTTTCTGCATATGCTTCTTTTTTTCTGCTCTTATGCTAATTCCATAAGCTTTGGACTAGAAAAGAAAATGTTTGTACAGTAGCTGTAGACTGGAAAAGAAAATGTTTGTGTGATTAGAACCTACATCTGAACTTGGCCTAGGTTAACTTCCTGAAGAGTAATTTGAACGAACACAAACAGAAGAACTACTCGGCAATAAAAGGGAACACATTTCTGATACCTGCCACAACATGGATGAATCTTCAATGAATTAGGCTAAGGGAAAGAAGCCAGCTCCATAAGACTGTATAATGTGTGATTCTATTTATATGACATTCTAGAAAAGGCAAACTATAGGGATAGGAAACAGATCAGTGGTTGCCAGGAATTGGAGGTAGAGTATGGGGTTGACTCTGAAGGGGCTCTGGAAACATTTTTTGAGGTGATGGAATAAGTCTATTTCTCAGTTGTGCTGGGGGTGGAGCAACTATACATTTGTCAACTTATGGAACTGTATGCTAAAAGGGATGAATTTTATTTGATGTACATTATCTCTCAGAGAGAGAGAGAAAGGAAGGATATGGTTTCCAAAGTAGTTTTAGCTTTACGGATTGTCAAATGAAACTAAAAAATATCCCACCTCCTTGGGCCTCTTCTGACTGTACTAGGTGTATCATGAAGACCCCATAAGACCTTCTTTCCCAGATGTACCAGTTGGGATAGGAAGCCCCAAAGTGTCGTGCACTAGTCTATATTAGCTTCATGATCAACACAGTTTTTCTCAAAATGTTCTAAAAGCCAAATATTAAACAATAAAAACATCTCTTTGGTAGATTTTGAAAACAGCTGCAATTATTCCTCTCCTTGAACCCACATTACTTTGCAATATGCTTTTGCAGCTCCTTCCCTCAAGAGGAAGAGTCTAGTTCTCCACCCCTTGACTCTGGGCTGACTTTGTGAATTGTATTACCAACCAAATATGGTGGAGGTAACTTTGTGCCAGTTCTGAGCATAGGCCTCGAGAGACCTTGTGGGCTTTCACGAGTTCACTTAGAGCCCAGACTAGCTACCATGTGAAAGATCCCAAGCTGGTCTCTATGAGACAAGTCTGGCCCAGTCACCCTTGTCACCACAGCTAATAGCTTGCCAACTTCCAGACATGTGAGTGAGGCCATCCTACACCAGGAACCTCCAGCAAATCCACTGGCTGACCACGGACACATTAGCATCCAGTCAGGTTCAGCCAAGCTTGGCCCAGATGAGCTGAGTTATCCAGCTGATCCATAGAAACAGAAACAATAATAAATGGTTGTTGTTTTAAGTCACTAAGCTTTGAAGTACTTTGTCATGCAGCAGAACCTAAGTGATACAACATAAAAAAGAACACACTTTATGTAAAACATAAAAGGGAGGGGCGGGAAACAGCTCACCTAAGTGTCTTTCTACTACTAGATATTTTTGACCAGGGATAAGTCATAAAATAAATGACTTCTTAAAGTTGCATAAAATAGCATATTGCATTGTGAAAAAAAATCAATTTTGCTTGCAGGAATTTACTCCGTAGGTATACTCACATTGGTGTGCATATTATTAACTAAGTGAGCCCTGATCTGCCTAAATAAAGTTTTATTGGAACACAGCCGCAGCTATTCATCTACATATTCTCTACAACTGCTTTCACACTACCATGGCAGAGTTTAATAATCTTGACAGGGGATGTGTGGTACGCAACGCCTAAAATAGTTACTATCTCGTCCTTTACAGAAAAAGTTTGCTGAGCCCCTGGTCTAAGCCAGTGGATCTGGAACTTTAGCGTGCATCAGAACTACTTGAAGGACCTGTTAAGATACAGATTGCTGCATCTACCTTCAGGGCTTCTGATTCAGTCGGTCTGGATAGGGCTGAAAATTTTGCTTTTCTACTTCGGTCTCATGACCCTCAAATTGCCCTGTGGAGGCAACTGCCTGTTCTATGACCTCTGTAAGCTGGTTACACAGGCTCCTCAATCCACACCTAGGTGCAATTTAGAGAAGAGTTCAAAACAGCATTGCTGTGCCTTCCATGCACTGAGCATTCTGCTGAGCTGTAGGGTTGAGCTCACAGCTCCTGCTTTGTCTTTTAAGTGAAACATTTCATCTTTCCTCCCAGGCATTTGGAGGGAGAGCCACAGAACCTGGAAAAGAATGTTAAGAACTGGGTTCAAGTTTCTATTGCACTGTGTGCTTGTGTAAGTCAGTTTACCTCTGATACTATGGAGATAATAAAATACTCTTCCAGGCCAGGCACGGTGGCTCACGCCTGTAATCCCAGCACTTTGGGAGGCCGAGCCGGGCGGATCACCTGAGGTCAGGCGTTCGAGACCAGCCTGGCCAACATGGTGAAATCTCATCTCTAATAAAAATACAAAATTAGCCAGGCGTGGTGGCAAAAGCCTGTAATCCCAGCTACTCAGGAGGCTGAGGCAGGAGAACCACTTGAACCGGGGAGGCAGAGGTTGTGGTGAGCTGAGATTGCGCCACTGCACTCCAGCCTGGGCAACAAGAATAAAACTCTGTCTCAAAAACAAAAAAAAAACTCTTCCCTACTTTCCATGGCTATTGTGAGAATTAAATAGGAAATTTTATGCAGACTACTTCATCAGTGTTAACATTTCATAAAGTTAAATTATGTATTATCATAGTAGTCTATTGTAATGTTGTAACATTGCTATTATTGGTAACCCCAGCAGTTCCAAGTGGAAGTTGCTATCAGCAGAGAAAAAGGCTTTGCCCAGAAAGAATAAACATTAATGAAATCCATCCCTGATTAAAAGGAAGGCCTTTCACCCATTATGTAGCTTCAGACGTTATTCTGCATTCAAATGTAAATATTTATCTTCATCCTTGGCAGAAGAGAAGAGTGTTCAGGACATGTGAGTTGTGTTGATAGATCCGAGTTGTCAGTCCTGGGAGCTCAAAGCAAACCCTTCCTGTATCCCCATCCAGAGCATCTCCTCAATCTTTGGGTTCCATTTTCAGCCTCCAAGGCCATGTCAGCCTCTGAGCACCTCCAGGTGCCCCAGCAACGTCTGCGGAATTGCCCCAGGAGGACTCAAGGCACCAACACCTGCCCACACAGGAACGCTCAGGAAATGCCTGCCAGCCGGCTCTGGGCTACAAAAAGTCATTAGCTGCTCATGACCCCTGGCATGGCTGCCGCAGGCTGGATTGAAAGTTGATGCAGATTGTAGCAATCCAGCATTACCGTCCCTGCTAGCCACCCAGCTCCCCAGACATGCCTGAGCTGACGTTTGCTGGCTGGCTGATCTCCTGAATGTCTTTGCTGCAACCTCAGCTGCATGCTTCTCAGGGAGGTTAGCCAGAGGTGGAGGCCTGCCTATTTGCTTCATGTTTGCTCTTTAGCTGTTATTTCAAGGTCATCTTAACTCACTGGCAGCCAGGTCCCAGATTACCCATCAGCCTGGCATATGCGTCTGGTGTCCTGATTTGAAGCATGGTGCCTATAAGTGCTTTCCCTTGCCACACTCCCCAAGGGACATATTTACTAATTCCAGTGTTTGTGGCCTCCCAGCAATTCCTTAGGCCCAGCTCACTCAGAACTCAGGTGAACCTCCATGAGAGCTCTGGGCTGGTGCCAAGATATTCAAATCCCAACAACACATGGCAAGAAGGCTCAGAGCCCACCAGGGGTGTTAGGTAGCCTTAGGGGAAACAGCTGTTGTCTAGTCCACAGGGAGGTGGAGGCTCCTGATCCAGCCTTCTTAGGAAGTTCTGTGCCTCCAAAAGTTAGACTGCATATGGCTTCACCCTTAGAGGCACTAACAAGTTTGTACTGATGATGCCAGAGCACTCGGTCAGCTTCTGATTGATAGTGTGTGATCTTATCTTGGAATGAGGGAGTCAGAGGGCTGGATCTGGTCTTTCTTCTGCCACCAGTTTACTCTGGGGTCTCCCATAAGTCACATCACCTCTCTAGATCTTGGTTGCTTTCTCTAAAAAAAATGAAGGAGGAATTTGCATTAAGATTTCTAAGACTTCTCTGAGTGCCAAGGTTTTATGATTCCCTTGAACTCCAGGGATGCCATTTCTACCCCCTCCCCCAAATATATACACACTCATAAAGAATGCAAACAATTTTTAATATGAATACAAGCAAAATGTAATAAAGAAGGCAAATTTGCTGCCCCAAATTTGCATAATGTATTCTCAAGCCAAGCAGAAATGGCATTTGAGTCGTGTGCTGTTTTGAATTATCTGCACCACTGCACCCCTGCATTTGTGCAGATAATTGGAAGGTGGCTATATATGGGGCAGATATACAGTTGTCCCATATGGGTCACATCACAATAGCATTTCTCAGAGTTGGGGTTAATGTGATTAACTCAGTTGGTGGAGTCCAAGGAAGACCATGAGTCAGATGTCTGTAGTTTTATATACAGAAAATTCTCTTTTCGGATGTCCATAAGTATACCCCTGATTATAAAAGGAATAAACAGGGTAAGAAAATGCATATGTTAACTAAATTCTGAATCAGTAGACTCTTGCATCCATAAATTTTGGTTTGTGATCAAAGTGACTCCAAAGGCAGGTAACATAATTTGTCACTTTATTGAGGCATGAGCTTGAATCACCTGTGGCAGATGACAGGTGACAAGAAAAAGAGTTACAGATGGTGATGACACCAACCCAGTCTCAAGATAGCCACGCAGCAACTCAGCCTTGTCTTCATAGGCAGCAACACATGCAAACACTGTAAAGAAGTGTTTCACTTGGACACTTTAATAAAGCTTAAAAGGCTATAAGCTTGTCTGAAGATATGCAAAGGAAATACGTGATTTGGGATGCAACTCTGAAGAAAGCTTGGACTCCGTACAAATGCTCCCATTCACTTGAATTCAGAAATGTGAACAGGTTCTCGTGGTGAGGGTCTCAGGGACTACAGAGGTAGACACAAGAAGCTGTCTTAGGAGCTTGAAAGGGGTGGTTTTAGGACAAATACAACAAATTACTACTCAACAAAGCAGGTAGTAAAGAAATGAAACATGTTGCCCCTGCAGGCAATATGGGCTGAAAATAGAAATAGGTTCAAAAATTGCTTTGGATAAATTCAAGACCTATAAATCTACAACAGAGGTTTCCTTTGTAATAGGAAAGCTAGGTCTACTTGACACTTGACAGAATAGGTGTGCTCGATACAAATCGTCCTTTTTGCCACTCTCAGAACCACGGCTGCTACTGCCCTCTGCTTTTTGAGTGCAAGGGACTGTACGTGCATTCTCTTGTTTAATCCTCACAGGTACACTGTATCAGGTGTGATGGTTCCCACTGCAGAAAAGAGGAAACTGAGTATTGCACAAAGCTCCTGGGTTGACTGCTGAGCTCTCACAGTCTCTCCCCCATGAGACCACATCTGGATCTTGTGATCCTGCTCTCCTCCCCGTATTGTCAACTGATACATGGACAAACCCCTGACCCAACCCAAGGTGAGTCAGTCACATTCTGTCTCCAAGAAATGTGAAGTGAGAGTGCACAGATGTGGGGCTGTGCCCACTGATGGCAGAAATCCAGATGAAGAATATGTCCCTGGAGAAACTGTAACCCTCGTACCTTGATGGTGGGAATGGGAGATGGTGCAGCCACCATGGCAAATAATTTGCTGGTTTTTGAAAAAGCTAAACACAGAACTACCACATGACCCAGCCATTCCACTACTATGTACGCACCCAAAATAACTGAAAAGAAGGACTTAGATACTTACACACTAACGTTCATGACAGCAATATTTACAATAGCCGAAAGCTGGAAACAAGCCAAGTATCCACCAACAGATGAATACATGAATAAATGTGGCCTATTTCGACAATGGAATATTATCTGGCTATGAAAAGGAATGAAATTCTGATACATGCTACAACGTGGATGAACCTTTAAAACATTATACTAAGTGAAATCAGCTAGACACAAAAAGATAGGTAATGTATGATTCCACTTATGTGAAATATCTAGAATAGGCAAATTCATAGAGACGGAAAGTAGGTTAGACGTTACCAGGGACTGGGAGAAAAGGAATATGGGAAATTATTGCTTAATAGTTGCAGAGTTTCTGTTTAGGATGATTTTTAAAGTTTTAGGGAAAGATGGTGGTGATGGTTACACAACATTTTAAATGTAATTCATGCCACTGAATTGTACACTTACAAGTGGTTACATTGGCAACATTCTATGTTACGTATCTTTTATCCCATTAAAAAAGTACACAGAGACAAAGCGTTCTACTGCTAGCTCCCCAGTAGCCCTGCCTGCCTAGGCTCTTCACTCAGCTGTTTAATTGAAATGACTCAGTATGATGAGAATAAGTTTCCTTCTGTTATTTAACTAGCCAGACTCAGTGATGTTGCTGGTGACCACTAAACTGAAATCATATATGAAGGTTTCAGGTTTCAGAAGGAACTCGCCTAAAGTCTCACAGCTTCAGAGTATCAGAACTGGGATATAAGCCCACAAGCCCGTAAATGTCTGGCCTCAGACAGATCTCAGAGCCGTGACTTTAACCACAGTGTCACTGCACAGTGTCAGAAAACTGACGTTGGACTGTGTAGGGTCTGCAAGAATTCACTCATGCCATCTTCATCTTCCAGAACGCAAATATCCCAAGAGCATGAAAAATGAATTCATTCATTCATCCATCAAGCCAGTTTCCCAGACAACCAGTCAATGGCTAAGTATCTGTTGGGTATATAACACTGTACAGAATATTCAAAGAGAGAGAGAGAAGGAGGAGGAGGAGGAGAGGAAGATGAAGAGGAAGAGGGAGAAGAAGGAGGAGGAGGAAAAAGGAAGGAAGGAAAAGAAAGGGAACCCCACATTCTATAACCTTGTGATCCATTTGGGGGCCAAGTGCCACGTGGATAAAATACCTAAACAACTAGGCCATGTGATCAAGACTTTCACATCAAAGCCTCTGAGGGCAAGGAGATTGAATAAAAAGAAAAGAAAAATCTGTATGTTGTGAATTGGCTTCAACAATAAAAGAAGTTCTTCCTGGTGGACAGTCTAGGCCTGATGGAGATAATTATTTCCAATTGGTTTAGCAGCTCAACAACCTTAATTACAGTCCCCAAATCCACTACCAAGATTTAACCCCTAGGCTGGGCACAGTGACTCACGACTGTAATCCCAGCACTTTGGGAGCCCGAGGCGGGCTGAGACACAGGAATCTCTTGAACCCAGGATGCGGAGGTTGCAGTGAGCTGGGATCACGCCATTGCACTCCAGCCTAGGCAACAGAGCAGACTCTGTCTCCAAAAAAAAAAAAAAAAAGGTTTAACCACTTAACCCTTTACGTTATTCCTCAAAAGCCACCAGACACCCCTCTGTTTCATCGTTTTTGATGTTACTCCTCATGTTGCTGGTTCACTAGATTTTATTGTGAAATGTTTGGCCCAGTTAGGATTTGGGGGAGGGGTGTTCAGTGTTCAAATCAAGAATAGGCCTGCCTTTACTTAGGCACAAACTTCTTTTATAGTCAGAAATCTGACTAGTCACAGATGTTTTTAAGAAGAGTGGTCCTGTATTTCATTGTTTATTTAACCAAAGGAAAATCTCACAAAGTTCCTATCATTGTGAACCACCTTCAAACCCAGTCTCCTCTCTGACTTAACACTTTGGCTGAGCCTGATTTATCAGGTGAGGCAGTGTAGCAATTAGCCATGTTAATCACAAAAGTGTGTCTTAAATTTAATCTGATATGTTCTACTCATGAATACACACAAGGAAACACCCTTGTATATGGATCTAGGAAGAAGTAACAACCATTACACCTGACTTGCTAATGTATCTCCGTTGGCCTGTGTGGCAGACACTATCGATAGATTATGCAGACACCTTTCTCGAACATCTCTTCCTTGGCCCCTCCCACTATACAGGGCCCTCTTGCAACTAAGAGGGGCCTCATGATCCAGTTTGGGTCTTTGAGATGTAAGTGAAAGACTGTTGCGTTAGGGTGAGGGGAAATTCTAAAAAAGATCTTGCTTTCCTGATAAAAAGGGAGAGGACCCCTTCTTCATGCCATGAAGGTGAACATGACCGGGAGTATGGTCATCGTCACATGCAGTGAAAGGCTTAAGGATGAAAGCCAATAACCAAAGGTTGTGGAACACAGATATTTAAAGAGCTGGGCCATGAGTCAATACCAGATCCATTGCTTTTGGACTTCTTCCTCTTCCTTTTAAATATTTTTACTGAACTATAATATGCATGCAGAAAAGACGCCTACCATAAATGCACAGCTCAATGAAATCTCACAAACTGCACACACCAAAGTAAGCAGAACTCAGATCAAGAAAGAGAATATGGCCAGCATCCCAGGGTCCCCGTAATGTGGTCTCTTGCAGTCTTTACCTCCACAAAGACAGCCCCTTCCTGCTTCTAAAATCATTGATGAGTTTGGCCTGATTTTTGTGCTTTATATAAGTGGAAGTGTAGGGTGTGTATTTTTGTGTGTCTGGCTTTATTTGCTCAATACTATGCTTGTGAGATTCTTCCACACTGTTGTGGGTAGTTGTGGTTTATTCATCGTCTTTACTTTATCCCATGTGTAACTCATGTGTGTATATATCACAATTTGCTTATCCATTCTACCTGTGATGAGCATTTGTGTGTTATCTGGTTTTTGGTTATCAATAGACATTCTTTTTTTTCTTTTTTTGAGACAGAGTCTTGCTCTGTCACCCAGGCTGGAGTGCAGTGGCGTGATCTCTGCTCGCTGCAAGCTCCACCTCCCGGGTTTATGCCATTCTCCTGCCTCAGCCTCCCGAGTAGCTGGGACTACAGGTGCCCGCCACCACGCCTGGCTTTTTTTTGTATTTTCAGAAGAGACAGGGTTTCACCATGTTAGCCAGGATGGTCTTGATCTCCTGACCTTGTGATCCGCCGGCCTCGGCCTCCCAAAGTGCTGGTATTACAGGCGTGAGCCACTGCGCCCGGCCCAATAGACATTCTTAAACAGTCTGATGATAAACACATGTGCACTTTTCTGTTGGGTATATACCTAGGAGTGGGATTACTGGGTCATAGGATATGCACTGCCAAGCAGTTTTCCAAAGTGGTTATGTCAGAAATCTCTTTATGCAAAAAATATAAAAATATATATATTTGTTTAAGCCACTGTAAGGTAGGTTTTCAATAACTTGAAGCTGAATAATTCCTAACCAATATACCCTTCTTGGTGATTTAATTTTTTTTTCAATTAGCTCAAACACATACAATCAGGGAACTTAACATGAAAAACTGCATTTCTAGCTTATCCTGAAATATTAGAAGATCTTACAAGATAGCACACATTCCTGGATGAAAACAATTGTCTGAACTTAGAAATAATAATTGCCAGCATTTATACCATTCCTACTATGTGCAAGAAACCATTCCGGATGCTTTATATATATTGACCCATTTAGTACTCACAATAACCTTAGAAGGCAGGTGCTAGTGATGAGCCCATTTTACAGATGGGAGGCTGAGGTGCAGAGAGATCACATATTTAGACCATGATCACTCAGTGAGAAATAGCAGAAGCAGGATTTGAACTCAGTCTGTCTGGTTCCAGGATCTGTGCTGTTAGCCACTGCACACCACCAGTAAGTAGCAGGGCCATGCATGCTCCAGTTTACCACAGTCTCC
Organism: Hylobates moloch; assembly: GCF_009828535.3. Classification (NCBI taxonomy): domain Eukaryota; kingdom Metazoa; phylum Chordata; class Mammalia; order Primates; family Hylobatidae; genus Hylobates; species Hylobates moloch. The sequence goes on from NW_026652276.1 coordinate 214,130,621, forward strand.
ATCAATCTCCATTGTCTGCCACCTAGTGCTGTCCTCATTTATGTCAACTCGCTAGGTTTCTGTAGACATCCAAATTTGCAACCTCAGAATTACATATTTAATGAGGGAAAGAAAGCCCAGCATATAAATTTAGGATTTTTGCCATAACCTCCCAGGATACTTTTCATACCACTAAATTGCTGACCCCTGGAACTCAAAGCAAATTCCATACATTTACCCATGTGTAAGAATTTTGTAATGCTTACTATCACCCATCATAGTAAATTTCCCACCTCCCAACTTCCTGTGGATTTTTTAAAAAACTGTTATTTGACGGCAGTAGTTTCACAAGTAATTTGTGTTTTCATATGTTGAAGTCAGCAATGTTTTGAAGGTTAGAGGCCCTGTAGGCCTGTTAGCTCAAATATGCTGGTAGAATAGTGCAAAGGGAAGCATTAAGAGACATGGGAGGCCAGGTGGGGTTGCTCACACCTGTAATCCCAGCACTTTGGGAGGCCAAGGTGGAAGGATCACTTGAGCCCAGGAGTTTGAGATTAGCCTGGGCAATATAGTGAGACCCTGTCTCCACATAATAATAAATTTAAAAATTAGCTAGATGTGGTTATGTACACTTGTGGTCCTAGCTACTTGAAGGAAGACTGAGGTGCGAGGATTGCTTCAGCCCTGGAGGTCCGAGGCTGCAGTGAGCCATGTTCATGCCACTGTGCTTCAGCCTGGGCAACAGTGTGAGACTCTATCTCAAAAAAAAAAAAAAAAAAAAAAAGAGAGAGAGAGAGAGATAAAGAGAGAGAGTGAGAGAGATATACAGGAATGGGCAGCAGAATGGTGCAGAATGCTGTGATGTAAGTGAAGGAAAGCAGAAGTAACCAGAATCTGAGAAAATGACTGAGCAGAGCCCAGAAGCGTCTTCAAAGCAGGAAACCAATGTTGAAGGGAATATTTTCACTTAGGTCAAAAGCTCTGAGTAGAGAAAGGAGGGCAGGGAATGAGGAGCACACCATTTAGATTGACAAGCAACTGACAAACTCATTTTCCAATTGGAACTGTAGGTAAGAGAAGTTGTTCCTGAAAAGCAGAGAAAAGGAACTTAAATTTCTAGGGATGCAGAGAAAAAAAAGTGGGGGGGAGAAAGACTACGTAGTGGACATTGATTGCTTTTGCTTACCCAGGACTGATTTCCGCTTCTTGGTTATAACACAACTCCCAGTCAGTGTCATTCTGAGAGAACTGACCCCACCCATGGCTCCAGAAATTGATATGTGGCCCAAGCATGGGCAGTCAGAAGATTCCATTCTGCTGGCTACACTGATTGGTTCAATGATGGGAGTGCAATCTAAGCCAGGTGATATAATTCAATCCTGTGACTTGCACTGGAATTACTAGGACAGGTAAGCTCTTGCAGATATTTCTAGCTATTAATAAAAGAATGGTAGATGCTTGAAGCTGCTGGGAGCTCCTATAAGGAGAACAACTTGAAAATGATGCTAATACAGATGAGAGAGAAGAAAATGAAATTCTATTGATTTGACATGGTTCAAGCCTCTGGACCCAGCCATACCCGAAACTCTGGACTTTTCCATCGTGAGAACCAATAGGTTTCTTTTTGTGCTAAACTCAGTTTGAGTTAGAGTTGTGTTGCTTGCAACAACAAAAAATATCTTTATTTGTTCATTTATACTTAGATTGTAATCTAAAACTGTAAGGCTGAGCCATGATAAAATATAAACTCTTAAAAATTGAGAGAAAGAAAAAGAGAGAGACATAGCTAGTACAGAAAAAAAAGGAGAGAGGGCATGTCTAAGTATGTGTACCCCAGAACTGTCCACAGAAAAGTGGAATTGGGAAAGAAAACTAGAAGGGCTGCTGGTACCTTGTTGGTATGTGAAAGCAGGTTGGGCTGGATGAGCCATGGTGTTTGCACCCTGCTCATGTCCCTATACACTGGAGGGCCGAGTCTGTGTGATTTGGAAAATGTGTCTGAGAAAGAGCACCAGGGAGAGTGAATGCAAATGGCTCTGGATGTAAGATCTCATGTTTTAGACACAAGAGCTTTGCAACTCTGGAAGACGGTGAACACATTTCTGTTGGTTTCAGGCCAGCAATCTTCTGGGTTTGGGGAGGGTGGCGGATGGGGGCTGGGCCTTCCATGGCTGCTAGAAGTCACAGGTAGATTCCAAGTTGAGCTGATTTACCAGTTGCTGCTTATAGAAGTCCAGTCCATGGGAGAATGCTGGGGCTGGGGCTCAGTTATGCAATCAATTAGCTGGCATAACAGAAACTTTATTCCCATTGAACAACTCCCCATTTCCACGTTCCCCCAGCCCCTGGCAATCATAATTCTACTCTCTGTTTCCATGTGTTTGATTATTTTAGATATGTTATGTAAGTGGAATCACATGGTAAATGCCCTTCTGTGACTGGCTTATTTCACTTAGTATAACATCCTCCAGATGTATCCATGTTGTCACACGTGGCAGGATTTCCTTCTTTTTTACGCTCAGGCCCATCTAGCCAATGACTTTTCTTTGGATTTCTTTTACTTTTCTATCATTTTTAATCTTCTGACCTTCTCCTTCCTTTGGGCTGAATTTCTTTCTACTCCATTTTTCTTTTTACATTTTTTCAATCTTCTCTTCCTTGAGAGTTCAAAAGAACTTCAGATTGTCATTAATCGTTTGTTATTTAATTGGGTTTTCACTAATATCTGTGGATTAAGCCCACATCCTTCTCTTGGAATTTCTGGTAGAGTAGTGAAGGTGTATGTAATTCTACTGTTTCCATGTGTTTGATTATTTTAGACATGTTGTTACAGGATCCTTGAGGAATCGCTTGGCCAGCTGGAAACCTCTGTGGCTGGTGGCACCTTTGCCCAAGTTTTGCTTGGGCAATTCTAACCTGAGCCCCAAACTCAAATACTGTGGACTAGGACAGATTACCTGTCAACATTTTGTTAATGTCCAGCTCCTAAATCATAAGATAAGTTTCTCAGGTGTTACAGATAGTGTTAATTTCATCATCAGGGCTATCCTTAAGTGGGCACTGATTTCCACGACTGAATCATTTTTTTTAATTGTGATAAAAACATTAAACATGAGATTTACTACCTTAAATTTTTAAGACAATACAGCACTGGTTTTAAACCATAGGCACAATGTTACACAGCAGATCTCTTAGAACTTAATCAGTTTGCATAACTGAAACTTTATTCCCATTGAACAACTCCTCATCTTCCCATCGCCCCAGCGTCTGGCAACCACAATTCCACTGTTTCCATGTGTTTGATTATTTTAGACATGTTGTCACAGAATCCTTGGGGAATCACTTGGCCAGCTGGAAACCTCTGTGGCTGGTGGCACCCACTGGGCTTGTTCTGCCCACTAGTCCTGGTGGGCAGCTCTCAGCTTGCACTACCAGCCTGGATCTCATACCTGCCAAGGGTGAGCCAGTGGCAGAGCAGCGAGGAGTGTGTGAGCAAGCAAGCACAGGGTCCAGCCACTGTGCACAGCCAGGCACACCTGCTGCCACAGGGTGGACAGATCCAGGTGCTAGCGTGGATGATGGCTCCCTGCGAGGCTGCAGCTGGACCAGGTATACTGCAAGCAGCTTCCACTGTGGGCATTGGGGAACACGGTGGCACCCAGAAGCTTGGATACGCCAGGAACTACAGAGCCCCAAAGAGGGTGTCACAGCCCTGGCTCATGGAGCTCCTACGTCTGGACTCCCTGAAGGGCCACAGCTCTTCTTGCTTTCTATCTTCTCTCTTCTCTCTTTCTCATCACCCACAACATGGTGAATCAGGGGGCATGTTTCAGCCATGTTTATGTTACAGCCCTTTCAGTCCTGCCATTTGGTGGGTCTCAAGTTCTTGTCCTGTGTCCAGGAAGAATGAAGTATGAATGAGTCTTCCTGGACAACTGGAGGGTAAGCAAGGTGAAGAGGTGCTTTATTGAGTGACAGTACAGCTCTCAGGAGACCCAAAGTGGGTAGCTCCTTTCCACAGGCAGGTTGTCCCAGTGAGTGCAGCTCTCAGCAGAGAGAAGACCAGGAATGGGTAACTTCTATCCACAGGCAGGTCATCCTATCATCTGCAGCCCTCAAGAGAGAGGTGACCCAGAGTGGGTAGCTCTTATCTGCAGGCAAGTTGTCCTATTGTCTGCCCAAGTCTGGCTGAGTCTGGGGGTTTTATGGGTTTCTGAGTGGAGGAAGTGCCTGCTGGCTGGTCTGTGGGCAGCCAAGGGCGGGCCAAGAAAAAGCACCATAAGTTCTCACTCCAGTCTGTGGAACTAGCAGCCCAGCCCCCATGCTTCAGTCCATCCTGGCTTGAAGGTGGAGCTTCACCGGGACCACCCCTTTCCACTCAGGATGCTGTCTGCCTCCTGCCGCCATCAACCTGCCATCCATGGTGCCCACAGTGCCCAGGATGTTTGTGCCAAGGGATGCCTGCAGGCCTGCACCAACCTGCCCTCAGCACTCCCTTGGGGTCCCTCCCATGCTCGTCAGCACCCAAAGTCCAGAGGGGGCCAAGGTGGCAGGGAGCTGGGGTGTTAGCACCACCCTGAGTGGGTGCACACCCAGCCAGGTTGCAACAGCACCCAGGCTCTGCCACAACTTTTCTCCAAAGTTGGAGTGGGTGCTGGGAGTGGGGAGAGGCCAGGCAGTAGGAGCAGCCACTTCTGAGCCTGGTGGGGGAGAGAAAGTTCCCAAGTCCCCAAGAACCCAGGAATGCCTGTGCCACAGCCACAGCTACAGCTGGGTGGCTGCAGCTGCGCCTGGGAGGGTGGGGCAGGAGCCCTGCCAACTCAAAAGAGGGCAGGGCTCCCACGTGTTCCTGGCTCCCGCAGGCTCTACGGAGCCACAGCCCTGGCTGGGCCTCCCCCGCTGCAGCCAGTATTTTCACAGTGGCTGCTCCAGATGGGTCACTGCTGCCATCAATGTCATGTAAGTGGAATCGCATAGTCATTACCTTTCTGTGACCAGCTTATTTCACTTAGCATAACGTCCTCAGATTTATCCATTTTGTTGCATACGGCAGGATTTTCTTCTTTTTGTGGCTGAATAATATTCCATTGTGTATATGTGATGGTTAATATTAAGTGTCAATTTGACTGGATTGAGGGATGCCTAGGTGGCTGGTAAAGTATTGTTTCTGGGCGTGAGGGTATTGCCAGGGGAGATTGAGATTTGAATCAGTGAACTGGAAGAGGAAGACCCATCCTCAATGTGTGTGCACCATCCAATTGGCTGCCAGTGCAGCTGAAACGAAGCCAGTGACGGAAAGGAGAATAGGCTTGATCACTGAGTCTTCTAGCTCTCTCTTTTTTCCCATGCCAGATGCTTGCTTCTTCTCCTGCCCTTGGACACCAGACTCCAGGTATTTTGGCCTTTGAACTCTGGGACTTAAACCAGCAGCTTCTCAAGGGCTTTTAGACCTTCAGCAGCAGACTGACAGCTACATTGTAGCTTTTGTCTGCTGCATTGTAACTTCGCTGGTTTAACTTTTGGGACTTGGACTACTGGCTTCTCTCTCTCTCCAGCTTGCAGATGGCCTATCTGTGTGAGCCAATTCTCTGTAATAAACTCTCTTTCATATACACATATATCCTATTGGTTCTGTCCCTCTGGAGAACCCTGACTAATACATTATATATACCACATTTTCTTTATCGGTTCATCTGTCAATGGACATTTAGGTTGTTTCGACATCTAGCTGTTGTGATTAGTGCTGCAACGGACATGGAGGTGCAAATATCTCTTTGAGATCCTGATTTCCCACAACTGAATCTTTTAATTGAAAATGGTAACACACACACACATGCACCGGCACATGCACGTGCACGCACACACACATATATATACACATATACATATATAAAGAGGTAGAGAATATGGGGTACCATTTTTTTCTCATTTTAATCCAAAAGTTTCAGAACAGTTTTCCTTGTATGCTTTTTCTTTACCTGACTCAGGTAAATGTTAATTCCATTTTCGATTGGTGCTCATTATCACAACTGAAGGCAATATTAGGAGACTCCTTCTACTCTAGTAAAACATTTAAGGATCCTCTTGATAGTTATATGTCAGTATAACTATTGACATATCAAAAGTGTTTGGAAGCAATTAAAAGATCTTTCCAACATATATACATTATCTATTCTCCATTTTCACTGGCTTCCTCAAAAATCATAGCTAAACTTGAGTCAGCTATTTCTTTTGCAGTCTCTTTTCCTTCTCCCTCCCTCTCTCCCTCCCTCATTCTCTTAGCCTCTCTCTTTCTCTCTCTTTCTTTCAACATTTATTGAAGGTGTATTGTGTGTCAGTATTGTCGATTCTGAAATGACACTAAAATGTCCCTTACAGTTAAGTTACAGCCATTCTTGTTCCTGTTATTTAATTTAATACACTAAGAGAATAGTTTTTAATTTCATTGCTGGAAATTTCCTTAGCTTCTGATTTCCCCAGGGGATTGTGTGTTAAGCAAGAAAAAAAAAATTACTCTTTTTTCCTTCATCTTAGTGAGTCTGAGGGCTGATATACATCATTGAAGTTTGCTATTAACATTAAGTTAGTTAATTATGGCAAGCACATACTCGACATGCTGTGATGATGGAAGAGAAAAAGAATAGTCCATCAGTCAGAGGAGCCTCTAAATGATTTTGCCATAATCTAGGGATATTGAAATTGATGGGTCTCAGCCCATCAACCAACCAAATATAAAACCCAGCTCTTATTGAGGGACAGGATCTGGAGTTTTAGTCATGTTAAAATCCACAGGCTCCATCAACCAACCAAATATAGAACGTGGCTCTTACTGAGGGACAGGGTCTGGAGTTTTAGGCATGTTAAAATCCATAGGCTCTGGGGTTGGTTGCCACATGTCACACTTGAACACAGAATTATTTCCATATCCCTCTCTTGTACCTCCCACGCATGTCATGGAACAAACTTCCCCATATTCACTACACCAGTGGCCCCCAACCTTTTTGGTACCAGGGACCAGTTTCGTGGAAGACAACTTTTCAACAGACTTCGGGGGGATGGTTTCAGGATGATTCAAGCACATTACATTTATTGCACACTTTATTTCTATTATTATTATATTGTCATGTATAATGAAATAATTATACAACTCACCATAATGTAGAATCAGTGGGAACCCAGAGCTTGTTTTCCTGCAACTAGACAGCCCCATCTGGGGTAATGGGAAACAGTGACAGGTCATCAAGCATCATCAAGTGACAGGTCATTCTCATAAGAAGCGTGCAACCTAGATCCTCGCATGCGCAGTCCACAATAGGGTTCACACTCCTATGAGAATCTAATGCCACTGCTGATCTGACAGGGGGGCAGAGCTCAGGCCATAATGAGCCATGGGGATCGGCTGTAAAAACACCACCTGCTGTGCAGCCTCGTTCCTTACAGAGCACGAACAGGTTGGGGACCCCTGCACTACATGGCCTATTCTTGTGTCTTCTGTCTTTTCTGACTGTTCTCTTGTTAAGAGACACCTCTGGCTTTGTCCCTGAAACTTGTGACTTTGCCACCTGAGTTATGAGTGGTCCTGATTGGGTATGTGCCAGTGTTCCAGTCTTTGCCTCCACCCACAAGCCACAAGATGAACCCACCCATTATAAATCTTGAGACAACAGAAAATGTAAGAGTAGGGACTCCTGCTGTCCCTGCTGCGAGCCACATCACTCTCCTATGGGTAGAAAGCACCCACTTTGCCTGGTAACTGGGAACCCGGGCAGAACTTGACAATTGAGATCCGGAGCTGCTTTGAATTGTTAATCACCACTATCAGCAAACAGTTGGAAGACATTTTAGAAGCTGATGAAAAACCCACTCCTACAGGCCTTCTCAATCACCAGTTCCCTTCTTCTCCCCTCTTTCTCCTGTTACTTCTTTCTCCTTGATTCATGCAAATGAGTATGTATGGAACTTCCTTAATTGCACAGGGAGTCCTGGACTAAACTCAATGCTGCTGGGAAGAGAGATTTATAACCCCATCATTATAAACCCCTCTTTTACATGTGCTGCAGGTCAGCACGATGGAAGCCTCATAATGGTCATTTTCCAATCAGAAAAGGTTTTTAGAGTCTCTATACCAACCTGCTCTAAGCATTCCCCTCCATCTTGAAGCACGTCTCTGTCTTCATCTGCATACACTTTTTCTCCTTAATAAGAACTTCAGCAGCCTTGAGCAGTTCATTTTTCCAGCCTGACCTCTTCTAGCAATAGCTCTTTCTTAAAATTACTATATATCATTTTCTCTGATGAAACTGAGTATTAAAGAAGAACACAGAGAGAGGCTTTAGACCACACAGGATGACAGTATTTCATCCGCAGAGACAGAGGGTGTTAAAATGTTCTACAGTTGTGCATTGGGGAAATTTCTTTTCCCTCACACCTCCGTGAAGCCCAGAGCTGTGTCTAACAGGCTTTCAGGGCCACATTTAGCACATATTTAAACTCTCACAGCTCCTAGATGGGCATCTAATCTCGTTTCTAAGCAAAGTCAGCTGGATTGGACCACCTTATCAGTCTGAACCTATTAAATCTTATTTATTTCCCAGCTGCTAGAGATTCAGGTAATGGTTATTTATGTAGGAATTTGGCAAATGTCAGACAAACCCAGTGATGCTTATCTAGAGTCCTGTTTGTGAAGGATGGCAGCCAATGGGTTATGTGAGTATTTCATAACCTTTTCTCCTAAGACTACTCCCATTTGAGGTTTTAGACAAGGCCCCGCAAAGTCTAATCAGGAATGAGATGGTGAGAGTGACTGTCTTATTGAGTGCTGAATGCTTCCAGAAGTAGAACATGATTTACATCAATAGTATAAACTGTTTATTCCACAAACTCACGGTGCAAATATGTTCACAGTTCTTTTGCTTTTCTCATTATTGTTTGCCCTACTGCAAAACTTTCCCAAACACCTATTGGCAGAAAGCCCAGGATTTCTCTGCTGAGGTCCACCCCAATACCTTGAATTGTTACTAGATGCTAAAGGCTTAATTTCTAGGGAGGGTGTATTGGGGATGGTGGTGATGGTTCTTCCAGAGAGCCAGTTTACCAGCCCGCCATCGCCCAGGAGTGAGGTCTGATGGTGTTTCCAGTCTTTCATTGTGTTAGAGCCAGTCCTTCTTCCACAATCCTTTCGTTCCGCCTCTACCCTTCCCCAGGTGTTTCCCTTTTAGGGCAGTCTTGTGTCTCTGTCTGTTGGTCCGCCCTTTCCTCAGAGACCAGCATTTATTTATTTATTTATTTATTTATTTATTTATTTATTTATTTATTTATGAGACAGAGTCTCACTCTGTCACCCAGGCTGGAGTGCAGTGGTGTGATCTCAGCTCACTGCAACCCCCACCTCCCAGGTTCAAGTGATTCTCCTGCCTCAGCTTCCTGAGTAGCTGGAATTACAGGCATGCACCACTATGGCCAACTAATTTTTGTATTTTTAGTAGAGACAGGGTTTTGCCATGTTGGCCAGGCTGGTCTCGAACTCCTGACCTCAGGTGATCCGCCTGCTTGGGCCTCCCAATGTGTTGGGATTACAGGTGTGAGCCACTGCACTCAGCTGAGACCAGCATTTATACTAAAATGTACTGACTGTGAGTGGCCTTGCCACACTGCCTCACAGCTACAGGTGGCCCCTCTCTTACATTTGCAGGTGGTCAGCTCAAGTGACTCTTGCTTGGTAAGACAAGGACAGTCTCCCAAGGAAAGGTGTCATTTGAAGCCCCACTGTCAATGGACACTGTCTAATCTCTATCTTGCTAGGCACACTGTTCCCAGAACATCCCTTACACATGGCCATCTTTGTTTTGTTTTTTAATATTTTTGAGAAAGGGCCTTGCTCTGTCACCCAGGCTAGAGTGCAGTGGCACCATCATGGCTCACTGAAGCCTCAGCCTCCTGGGCTCAAGTGATCTTCCTGCCTTGGCCTCCTGGGTAGCTGGGGCTACAGGTGCGCACCACCATACCCTGCTAATTTGTGTGTGTGTGGAGATGGGGGTCTCGCTGTATTTCCCAGATTGGTCTCAAACTCCTGGCCTCAAGAGATCCTTCTGCCTTGGCCTCTTAAAGCACTGGGATTATAGGTATGAGCGAACTCGCCTGGCCACGTGGTCATTTCTTTGTTCTTCAAGCAACCAGAGGACTGAAAAGCTCCCTAAAGTAACCTAGATATCCATAGCCCACAAGCTTATGGCAAAAACCAAGGTGCTCACATTACCCCAGATCACCATCCCCTTGACTCCCACTCGCCAGACCTCCTCAAGTTCCCCCCGGTTCCTCCTGGGAGTCCCCTTCACTGCTTGCCAGCTGCCCACAGCAGGAGAGAGACAACTCAGATGTCCTCGAGGCCGGCCAGCCACCCTGCAGCAATGAGATCTGCTGGGCCTCCTGCTGGCCTGGAGTCCCCAGCCCAAGCCTCTGCCATCAGTCCAAATGGAATGTCAGGCAGTGGCAGCCAGCCACAAAACTGCCTGGTCTCAGAGGGGTACAGCTCTTTGAGTTGACAGCCATTTTTACCATGGAGGTCTCATAGCGCTGGCAAGGCTGAGTGAGAAGTTTTAATCCATGGGCTATGTCCCAAACCAGCAGTTGTTTTCTGACAGCCAAGCTGCTCAGGCCAAGTCCAGGCCACTAGCCCAGATTTTGTCCTCTTCTGTGGTGGTCTCTTCTCCGGGACCTGTATGTTCTGCTCTGCAATCTGGTCTTAGGCTGAAGCACCGGTCTGTCGTAATACTTGTATGTCTTTCATACTCAGAGGAAAAGGGATAGGGTCTAATATATGTTCCCTAGGTGGCTCTTCTGCCTCTTATTTCCGAGTGCAAATTGATGAAGGCTGAAGTGGGAAATTACCTTTCTACCTGGAAATAGCCAAGACCCACACCTAATCCTCCCACCCCTACAACAGCTCAGCCTTGATTCTTGCCAAGCCAAGCCTAAAATGGTCTTTTTTATTTTTGTTTTTATTTTTTTGAGACAGAGTTTCGCTCTTGTCACCCAGGCTGGAGCGCAATGGCGCGATCTCAGCTCACTGCAACCTCCGCCTCCAGGGTTCAAGCAATTATCCTGCCTCAGCCTCCCGAGTAGCTGGGATATCAGGCATGTGCCACCACACCAAGCTAATTTTTTGTATCTTCAGTAGAGACCAGGCTTCACCATGTTGGCCAGGCTGGTCTCAAACTCCTGACCTCAGGTGACCCACCCACCTCGGCCTCCCCAAGGGCGAAGATTACATGTGTGAGCCACTGCTCCCAGCCCTAAAATGGTCTTTTATAGCCACATATGATGACAGTGATAGATCTCATTTACATGGCCCTTTGTATTAGTTTCACATTGCTATTGTAATAAATTACCACCACCAAGAACTTAGAACTTAGAACAAGAACTTAGGATTTATTATCTTATAGTTCTGTAGGTCAGAAGTCCAAAGTCTCACTGGGCTAAAGCCAAGGTGTCTACAGAGCTGGTTGCTTCTGGAGACTGTGAGGAGTGAAGTTTCCTTATCTTTTTCAGCTTCTAGAGGCTTCCTGTACCCTTTGTCTCATGATGTCCTCTTCACATCACTCTAACCTCTTGTCCCCATCACCACATCTCCAACTAATCACTGCAATCTCATGCCTCCAGAGCTCTTAAAAAGACACTTGTAGCCAGGTGCGGTGGCTCATGCCTGTAATCCCAGCAGTTTGGGAGGCCGAGGCAGGCGCATCATGAGGTCAGGAGTTCAAGACCAGTCTGGCCAACATAGTGAAACCCAGTCTCTACTAAAAATACAAAAATTAGCCTGGCGTGATGGTGTGCACCTGTAAGCCCAGCTGAGTAGCTGGGAGGCTGAGGTAGGAGAATTGTGTGAACCTGGGAGGTGGAGGTTGCAGTGAGCCGAGATCACACTATTGCACTCCAGCCCAGGTGACTGTGCGAAATTCCATCTCACACACACACAAAAAGACACTTGTGATTACATCAGGCCCACTAAGATAATCCAAAATAATCTCCCTATCTCAAGATCCTGAACTTCATCACATCTTCAAAGGCCCCTTTACCATTTAAGGTAACATATTTGCAGGTCGCAGGAATTCGGATGCGGACATCTGAGTGGGGAGAGTCATCTGTTATTTGGCCTACCTCACCCATTATGCTTTTCAACACTGTTTTTAGATAAATTATCCTATGTAATATTTAAGACAACCTTGAGAGGTAGGTTATGGCAATTTCTATGTTACTAGATAGGAAATTACACAGGCTAAAGCTATGCCATCCAATATGGTAGCCACTAGCCACACATGGCTTTTATCACTTGAAATGTGGCTAGTTCAGGTTAATGTGCAGTAAGTTCAAAATTCACAATGGATTTTTGATGATTTCTTACAAAAGGAATGTAAAATAGCTCATTAATTTTTAAAATATAGATTACATGTTGAAACAATATTTTGCATAAATTAATTTTACCTGTTTCTCAAAAAATGTGACTATTAGAAAATTTTAAATTACACATGCAGCCTGCATTCTATTTTTAGAATAGAATAGAATCGCTTGAACCCAGGAGGTGGAGGTTGCAGTGAACTGCTAAAAATACAAAAAAAAAAAAAAAAAATACAAAAATCTGTATCAAATATATTGGTACAACTTTTAGCTCAGCAGCGCTGAGCTAAGGTCATACATTTAGTAATGGCCAGCCTGTCTTCTAACCCATCTCTTAGTGTCCTGTGTCCTACAGCCCACGGAGTAGTAGGAAAATAATGGGCTTTAGATTCTAAGAGACCTGGATTCAAATTCTGACTCTCTCACTTATGAGAAATGTTTATTAATATCTCTGAGCTTCAATTTTAAAATCTGAAAAAGAGACTAATAAGACCCACATTATAGGATTGTTTTAAATATTCAGTGGATGACCTATGTAGAAGATCTAGCATAGAAACTGGAATTGGTGAGAAATTATAGTTACTCTCCCCAACCTGTCTCTTCTCTATAAAACAGCCACCATATGCAAATAGACAGATAATAATTTTAAAGGTCGTCAATTACAGGAAAATATCACATGTATATAAAACTTTTTTTCATCTACATTAAACCAGGGAAATCTAGTTTTTATAACAAATTTTTTATAATTTTGGCTCCAGGTACCTATTGTATAGTAGCTATCTACAATGCCTGCATCTCCACCAGCAGAGTAGTTTCTTCCATAGATGCAGAAGGAACAGGACCTGTAGACATCAAGAAAGAAGGCAGACCCTTCTGGGACCAACTGTACCAATAAGAAAAAAAATTAACTGGTGGCCACATAATTTGTCAGAAATTTGCCTTGAGTGAAGTATGGCAAACTCACGAAGATAAAGTTCTTTGCCCCGTGGATTCTCCATTTGTAACATAAGCAGAAAGCTATCACGTAGTACTCTGCATAGAAACATGGCCAGCATTTCATTTACGGCTCTGTTTAGCAAAGTGTGTTTAGTAGGAAATTAACAAATGTCACATGAAAAGAATACCCTGGTGAAACAAGTTCAGAAAACTAGGTTGAACAAAATATACTGTTCTGCCTATTCTAATGCACATCGTGACTCATTAGGAATCAGGAGGCAGTATGTAGATTCCCAAACTTATTTGACTAAGGAAACCCCTTTTTCTTTTGGCTAAATATGGAACGGCTATGGAACTAGTATGGAGTTCATATTCTGGGGAAATAATTCAGGGAATGTTGACCTATTTAAATGGAGTTTTTGTTTTCTCTGTCTCTCTCTCTCTCTCTCTCTCTCTCCCTGTGTGTGTGTGTGTATGTGTGTGTGTGTGTCTGTGTGTGTGTGTGTGTCTCAAAATCAGTTCTCAAGTTATGACCTAGACATGTTGTTGTTGCTGTTGTTTATTTGAACCTCAGGTCCAAGTAATTTTATTATCATACTACTCTGTTCATGGCACACTGTCAACATCAGTTAGATTTGTTTTCCAAATCTTAAAACTCAAGACTGGGTGCAGTGGCTCACGCCTGTAATCCTGGCACTTTGGGAGGCCAAGAGTTTAAGACCAGCCTGTGAAACATAGTGAGATCTCACCTCTACAAAAAAAAATTTTTTTTAAAATTAGCTGGGGAAGGTAGCTCTAGTCTTAGCTACTTGAGAGGCTGAGGTGGGAGGATCATTTGAGCCCAGGAGTTGGAGGCTTCAGTGAGCTATGATTGCACCACTGCACTACAGCCTGGCCAACAGTGCAAGACTCTTTCTCTATAAAGAAAAACAAAAAAACCTCAAAAAAGTGCTTTCATTACTTTATTCTTCTTAGGACATCCTTTTATTTATTGATTTACAAGATAGTCAAATTCCCAGAGGAGAAATAACTTCCAAAGGAGTTATTTTAAAGACTCTTTAAGGATAAGGTACCTGAGTGGACTTTGAATGTAAAGGAAATCATTTTATTTTAATAATATGGAAAACTGTAATGCAAATTTCCTCTTGCTTTAACAATCATGCTGACATTATCAATCTTTTGCTTCTGGTAGCTTGTACCATGTCCCCTTTTGTCCTTACTGAAATGAATAATGTAAATCTGACCCTACTCTAACTTCATCAGCCCACATAAATGAAAAGTCCTGAGGAGCAGAAATCAGAGATCCCGTGTGCTCTTTGTAGCAAATTTGTAACTTCCTCACAATTTCCTGGGACTCGTACCAAGTATATTGGTACAACTTTTAGATAAGCTGAATGCATTCTGTCTTTCCAGGACAAACAAATAGATAAGCATTCTTTTCTTTAATGATGGCATAGTCTTACCTTGAGACAACTCTCTTGCCAGGCGGTATCACAACGAGACTTGGCTCACTGCAACCTCCTCTCTTCAAAGATCCTCTGCCCTTTGTATTTTTAGTAGAGACGGGGTTTTACCATGTTGGCCAGGCTGGTCTTGAATTCCTGACCTCAAGTGATCCACCTGCCTCGGCCTCCCAAAGTGCTAGGACTACAGGCGGGAGCCACCGCACCTGGCCATAGTCTTACTTTCATTAGCAATCATTCTAAAAAGCAAATAATCTGACTGACAAACTCCCATCAAAAGGGAAAGTGTGGCTGGGCGTAATCTCAGCACTTTGGGAGGCCAAGGCGCCTCCCAAACCTCCAGGGCTCAAGAGATCCCCCCACCTCAGGCTCCTGAGTAGCTGGGACTACAGGCCTGTGCCACCACACCCAGCTAACTTTTGTATTTTTTGTAGAGATGGGGTTTCGCCATGTTGCCCAGGCTGGTATCAAACTTCTGGGCTCAAGCCATCCGCCCCTCTTGGCTTCCCAAAGTGCTGGGATTACAGGTGTGAGCGACAGCGCCTGGCTAGCACATGAATTTCCTGTCAACAATGTGAAAGATCTATGCTCTAGGTCTCAAATTACCTACTATTCATTGTCTGTTAATTACTCACCTGAGACCACTGATTGAGAAGAATTTTTTAAAAAGCATGGCCAAAATTCTCCTCTAGCCAAAGTTCTATCCTCATGCCAAGTCAAAAAAACTAGCAAATAACACACCTGTGATAGACTTCTTTAAGCTACCTATGAGAAAACCTTAACAAATCATGGCTTAACCGTCTTGCTTTGGCACTTTTCAAGGATATATTTGAGAAATTTTCATATAAAAGTGTTCTGATATCTTGAAATTAAATATAATAAACCTACCATATTAGTTGAATATCTCTATGACAGATAAATTCAGTTCAGAATTTAATAATAGGAAAGGCATTTTTAAAGTTGGTATATTTAATTTCACAGATAATAAAGCCTAGCTCAGTTATTATATTTTCTCTTTTTTATCCTGGCTTCCAGGGTACTCAGAACTATGTTTTGGGATCAATTGCAGTAGTTTTGCCAAACTTAACTTTTATGACACAGCTATAATCCACCTGTTGGTTGGCTCATATTCTTTTGCTATCTTTTAGTGGTTATCCAGCATTTTAGTCTTTATTGTTAAGTAATTTCAAATCCTCTTGAGCTGTAGATAAAATCAAAATAAGGCTGGGCACAGTGGCTCATGCCTGTAATCCCAGCACTTTGGGAGGCCAAGGTGGGTGGATCACCTGAGGTCAGGAGTTCGAGACCAGGCTGACCAACATGGTGAAACCCCGTCTCTACTAAAATTACAAAAATTAGCTGGGCGTGGTGGCAGGTGCTTACAATCCCAGCTACTTGGGAGGCTGAGGCAGGAGAATCACTTGAACCTGGGAGGTGGAGGTTGCAGTGAGCTATCGTGCCACTGCACCCTAGCCTGGGTGACAGTGTCAAACTTGGTCTCAAAAAAAAAAAAAAGGAAATAAATCACATGTAATTGTTATACCATTATTCTAGGAATTTGGTAGAGTATAGTTAGTGGTGGTGAGAAAATGAACTGCCACAGAAAAGGGGAAAGCACAGATAGAGAGTAAAGGAAACTTCTGTTTTAGAGGGAAAGTGGGAAGAAATAATCTGACCTATGCAGCCCACTTATTTCCTGAAATGGATTAGGGTTTGTACCCTCTCTGGATACTGAGCAGATCTACTGCCCCTTTGGACAAAATGTTAGTAACCTTTTAACAGAAAGAGAGGGAGATAAGATGTGATTCATTTTAATTTAAGAAGAATAAAAAATTAAGGCTACCTCTGTACATGAAACTTTTTTTTTTCTTTTTCGAGACAGGGTTTCACTCTGTCACCCAAGCTGGAATGCAGTGGCACGATCATGGCTCACTGCAGCCTCAACCTCCCCGGGCTCAGGTGATCCTCCCACCTCAGCCTCCCAAGTAGCTGGGACTGCAGGCATGCACCACCATGCCTGGCTAATTTTTGTACACATGGGCTTTTGCCAGTTGCCCAGGCTGGTCTCAAACTCCTGGGCTCAAGTGATTCATCTCCCTCGGCCTCCCAAAGTGCTGGGATTACAGGCATGAGCCACCATGACCGGCCTGTACACGAAACTTTTAATGGTGTATATTTGTTGCTTGCCTGCTTCTTTGGGGGAAATGTTTTTCTTTTCTCTTTCCTCCTTTCATTCCATGGTTTGTTCCTAGGCTTGTCATTTACCAAGTACTGTAGAGATCACGAGCTCAGATGTGTTCAGCAGAGACCCCCCTCATCAGCCCATCAGTCCCCTGCACTGCCTTCTGTGCCAAAACTCCTCTCTCTGTCTTATGATTTCCAGGTCAGAGTGAATTGCCTGGGTGGCAAGTGTCTCTGACGTCCCTTCAACAACTTCAGCTGTGGGGCTGGGCTCTTGCCAGTCAACAAACAGGGTGTCAGGGTCAGCCGTTTAAGCTGAAGAGATTGATCCTGTTTAAAGAAAATCTGATGGGGTGACTAGCACAAGACTTTCAGGTGCTCTGACAGGGAAGGGTCACACCAGGAGAGAAAAATCAGATCACACTCAGAAGGGAAATTTGTATGCTGGCAGCTTTAGACCTCACTGACTACAGAAAGGGATCTCAAACACAAGTTTAGGGGCCGGGCATGGTGGCTGACACCTATAATCCCAGCACTTTGGGAGGCCAAGGTGGGCAGATCACTTGAGGTCAGGAGTTTGAGATCAGCCTGGCCAATATGGTGAAACCCCGTCTCTACTAAAAGTACAAAAAATTAGCCGGGCATGGTTGTGCACGCCTGTAGTTCCAGCTACTCCAGAGGCTGAGGCATGAGAATTGGTTGAACCTAGGAGACAGAGGTTGCAGTGAGCCAAGATCGTGCCATTGCACTCCAGCCTGGGTGACAGAGCAAGACTCCATCTCAAAAACAAAACAAAAACAAACAAACAAAAAACACGCATACAAGTTTAAGGGAAAATATTACAACAAAAATTTTTTAAATTTTGGCTAACAAACCAACTTTGTAGTATGATCATAATATTGTATAACTGTAAAGATACCCACAGTAATCAAATTCAGGTTATATTAAGTGACAGGTAATGAAACTTTTAAAAACTGAATGCCATATTGCATGGGTATGTGCAAACATTCATCCTCCTGGAAAAAGGAGTTATATTTTCATCATCACATTTCCAGAGGTCAACAATTGAAAAATGGTCCAGAACCTCTCAATGATTCGATCCAATGCCCTAATTTCCTAGAGACCATCCAATCAAAACTAACTCAAGCAGAGCTGCCAGGTGAGGGATTAGGAAAGATCAATTGCAGGAAAGAAACTTTTCTAATGAGTTCTTTTTTTTTAAGTCCTGTAGCTTGCAAAGCTAAAAGCATTGTATAAGGACAGAGAAGGCCTCAAGTCTCCAACTCTTCAACTCCACCACTGCCCCCTACATTTCAACAAATGACATTATCTCTTACTCTGCAAAGAAAATAAAGGTCATCAGACTGAACATTTAGCAACTTCCTGCATCTGCACTCTGTTTTCCTCCTTCCATTCTGGTTTGGTTGGTTGGAAGTAAAGCTTGGAGTCACAAAGAAAACGAGCACTCAAACAAAAATTTCTTAGCAAGGCAAATTTACTTCTACAGAAGGGTGCTTCTCGCAGGACTGGTTCCCATGAGAGCATGCCAAACAAAAGAGGGAAAGGGTTTTTTTTATTCCTAATGCAGCTTGTCCCTACTACTGTGTCCTCTCTCCGTTGGCTGGAGTTGGACTGCATAATCTAAATTGAACCCTACTGGCTAACTTGAAAGACAGTTTTGGTGGGAAGAGCCGTCACAGTGGGAGGGGTAAATTACAGAGTGAGTAGCAGATGTGGGCTCTATAGATAAGGAATAGTGGGAGAGTTGTTTACTGGAACTAGGAGCAGGGAGGCACAAAAGATAAGGAAGTTGGACCTTGAAAGTAGACAGAGTGAGACTCCGTCTCAAAAAAAAAAAGAAAGTAGAGAACAAAGAAACTAAATAAACTAAACCTTTGAAGAGGAACTTCTCTTGGATCTGACAAGTTGAAGAGAGGCTTCTCCTTTGTGCGAGGCTACTTTCTCCTTCTTTCTTCTGGGTCTCATTCCCTCCAGCCTTGGGGAACCTCTCTCCAATTACTATTCTTTCTCTTCCAGCAGCGTCAATCTCTCCTGCTCTACTTACTCCTTAACACAGTTCTCTAATCTTTAAGAAAATTCTCTACTTCAGACTTGGCAATAATCATCTTAACCAAGTGGTCAAGCTTGGCATCCCCCAAAGTGGGATGGCCTGATATGATGTGCCTCCTAAGGTAATATAATTGGAGAAACATAGGCTTACTTTTGTGGAGTTCTTACAAGACATACATGACCCAAAATTTATGGCAAGGAAATGGATAAACCCAGATTGTGGGATATTCCATTGAACAACTAGCCTAGACTCTTCAAAGGATTCAATAAAATGAAAAATAAAAATAAAATGAAAAATAGAGGGGAGCATTGGTGGAAACTAAAGAGACATAACAGCCAAATGCAAGGTGTGAATCTTCATTGGATTCTGGATAAAAAATAAATACTAGGCCGGGTGCATGTCTCAATAGTTAGCTCCTTTAATAGCTGAGTAGTGTGCCATTGTATAGATAAACTACGATGTGTTTAATCACTTATCTGTTGATGAACATTAGGGTTGTTTCCAGCTTGGGACTATGACAAATAAGTCTGCTATCTACATGCATCTACAAGTATTTGGGTAGACATACATTTTCATTTTAAAAAAATAAATAATTAGCAACCAATGGCTGGGTCATATGATAGATAAATTTAACTTTTGTAAAAGATGCCAAACTGTCTTCCAAGGAAGTTGTACCATTTTACATTCCCACCAGTAGTGTATGTAATATATGAAAGTGCCAGTTACTTCACACGCTCTCCAACATGTGGTATGATTAGTCTCTTAATTTTAGCCATTATAATAGGAGTTCAGTGGCATCTCACTGTTGTTTTAACTTGCATTTCCCTAATGACTGATGTTAAGCATTTTTATGCGATTATTTGCCATCTAAATATCTCCTTTGGTGAAGAGACTTCTCAAATCTCTTTTTCCTATTTTCAAATACAATTGTTAATTTTCTTATTGACTTTTGAGAATTCTTCATATATTGTATATTTAAGTTCTTTACCAGATATGTGATTTTAAAATATTTTTTCCCAGTCTATGGTTTGTCTTTTAATTTTCTTAACGATGTTTTTCTAAGTTCTTAATTTTGATGAAATCCAATGTATTAATTTTATCCATTTATGCATTGTGTTTTGGGTATTTTTCATAAGAAATCTTTATCTAAAGTCACAGATGTTTTCTTCTATTCTTACTTCTAGAAGTTTTACAGTTAGACCTAAAATCCATTTTGAGTTAGTTTTTCGTATA
This sequence comes from Hylobates moloch, assembly GCF_009828535.3. NCBI lineage: Eukaryota > Metazoa > Chordata > Mammalia > Primates > Hylobatidae > Hylobates > Hylobates moloch. The sequence continues at coordinate 214,150,877 of NW_026652276.1, forward strand.
GTAAAAGGTACGGATCAAAGTTTATTTTTTTGCATATTGTTGTCCAATTGTTCCAATATTTTGTTGGAAAGACTATCTCTATTCCATTGAATTGCTTTTTACCTTGGTGGAAAATAAATTGGCCACATATGTGTGCATATATTCCTGGACCATCTACTCTGTTTCGTTGATCTATTTTTCTATCTTTTTTGCCAATATCACACTGTCTTGATTACTGTATCTTTATAATAAGTCTTGAAATTAGGTGTAGTATAAGTCCAAAAGTGAACATATTATCTTTTTAGTCTTATTCCTGTCTTTATCTCAATGAACGGTGGTGCCATTCATTCATGCCAGAAGCCCAGCATCATCCTGGACTTCTTCACCTCCTATATTTCATCAATAACCAGTACTTTTACTTTTCTCCACCCTTATTGTGACTATTCTGAGCTACTTTTTTATTACACATTCAATCTCACTCTCTCTCTCTCTCTCTCTCTCCCTCACCAAGCTTTCATGGGGCTCAATAAATGTCAGTTGAGTGAACTAGTTAATTAGTTAACTTAACACCTGGATTTCTGCCACATGTACAAATAAGTCTTTTAACTGGTTTTCTCCAGTCTTGGATCATCCAATACATTCTCCACAATACAGCTAGAATAATTTTTCTAAGCCAATCTGACCAAATGCATTTCCTTTTAAAACCCCTTCAATGGGATTGCAATCCTGGTCTCTGATAAAACAGACTTTAAGCCAACAAAGAGACAAGGTCATTACATAATGGTAAAGGGATCAATTCAACAAGAAGAGCTAACTATCCTAAACATATGCACCCAATACAGGAGCACCCAGATTCATAAAGCAAGTTCTTAGAGACCTACAAAGAGACTTAGACTCCCACACAATAATGATGGGAGACTTTAACACCCCACTGTCAATATTAGACAGATCAACAAGACAGAAAATTAATAAGGATATCCAGGACTTGAACTCAGCTCTGGACCAAGCAGACCTAATAGACATCTACAGAACTCTCCACCACAAATCAACAGAATATACATTCTTCTCAGCACCACATAGCACTTACTCTAAAATTGACCACATAATTGAAAGTAAAACACTCCTCAGCAAACGTAAAAGAACAGAAATCACAACAAACTGTCTCTCAGACCACACTGCAATCAAATTAGAACTCAGGATTAAGAATCTCAGTCAAAACCGCACAACTACATGGAAACTGAACAACCGGCTCCTGAGTGACAAATGGGTAAATAATGAAATGAAGGCAGTAATAAAGATGTTCTTTGAAACCAATGAGAACAAAGATATGATGCACCAGAATCTCTGGGATACATTTAAAGCAATGTGTAGAGGGAAATTTATAGCAATAAATGCCCAAAAGAGAAAGCAGGAGAGATCTAAAATTGACACCCTAACATCACAATTAAAAGAACTAGAGAAGCAAGAGCAAACACATTCAAAAGCTAGCAGAAGAAAAGAAATAGCTAGAAAAGATCAATAAAATCTATAGACCACTAGCCAGACTAATAAAGAAGAAAAAGAGAGAATCAAATAGATGCAATAAAAAATGATAAAGGAAATATCACCACCAATCCCACAGAAATACAAACTACCGTCAGAGAATACTATAAACACCTCTACGCAAATAAACTAGAAAATCTAGAAGAAATGGACAAATTCCTGGACACATACACCCTCCCAAGACTAAACCAGGAAGAAGTTGAATCTCTGAACAGACCAATAACGTTCTGAAATTGAGGCAATAATTAATAGCTTACCAACCAAAAAAAGTCCAGGACCAGACGGGTTCATAGCCAAATTCTACCAGAGGTACAAAGAGGAGCTGGTACCATTCCTTCTGAAACTATTCCAATTGATAGAAAAAGAGAGAATCCTTCCTAACTCATTTTATGAGGCCAGCATCATCCTGATACCAAAGCCTGGCAGAGACACAACACAAAAAAGAGAATTTTAGGCCAATATCCCTGATGAACATTGATGCAAAAATCCTCAATAAAATACTGGCAAACCAAATCCAGCAGGACATCAAAAAGTTTATCCACCACGATCAAGTCGGCTTCATCCCTGGGAGGCAAGGCTGGTTCAACATATGCAAATCAATAAACATAATCCATCACATAAACAGAACCAGTGACAAAAACCACATGATTATCTCAACAGATGCAGAAAAGGCCATCAACAAAATTCAACAGCCCTTCATTCTGAAAACTCTCAATAAGCTAGGTATCAATGGGACGTATCTCAACATAATAAGAGCTATTTATGACAAACCCACAGCCAATATCATACTGAATGGGCAAAAACGGGAAGGATTCCCTTTGAAAACCAGCACAAGACAAGAATGTCCTCTCTCATCACTCCTATTCAACATAGTATTGGAAGTTCTGGCCAGGGCAATCAGGCAAGATAAAGCAATAAAGGGTATTCAGATAGGAAGAGAGGAAGTCAAATTGTCTCTGTTTGCAGATGACATGATTGTGTATTTAGAAAACCCCATTGTCTCAGCCCCAAATCCCCCTTAAGCAGATAAGCAACTTCAGCAAAGTCTCAGGATACAAAATCAATGTGCAAAAATCACAAGCATTCCTATACACCAATAACAGACAGAGAGCCAAATCATGAGTGAACTCCCATTCACAATTGCTACAAAGAGAATAAAATATTTAGGAATACAATTTACAAAGGATGTGAAGGATCTCTTCAAGGAGAACTACAAACCACTGCTCAAGGAAATAAGAGAGGACACAAACAAATGGAAAAACATTCCATGCTCACGGATAGGAAGAATCAACATCGTGAAAATGGCCATACTGCCCAAAGTAATTTACAAATTCAATGCTATCCCCATCAAGCTACCATTGACTTTCTTCACAGAATTGGAAAAAAACTACTTTAAATTTCATATGGAACCAAAAAAGAGCCTGCATAGCCAAGACAATCCTATGCAAAAAAGAACAAAGCTGGAGGTATCACACTACCTGACTTCAAACTATACTACAAGGCTACAGTAACCAAAACAGCATGATACTGGTAACAAAACAGATATACGGAAGAATGGAACAGAACAGAAGCCTCAGAAATAACACCGCATATCTACAACTATCTGACCTTTCACAAATCTGACAAAAACAAGAAATGAGGAAAGTATTCCCTATTTAATAAATGGCATTGGGAAAACTGGCTAACAATATGCAGAAAACTGAAACTGAACCCCTTCCTTACACCTTATACAAAAATCAACTCAGGATGGATCAAAGACTTAAATGTAAGACCTAGGACCATAAAAATCCTGAAAGAAAACCTGGGCAATACCATTCAAGACATAGGCATGGGCAAAGACTTCATGTCTAAAACCCCAAAAGCAATGGCAACAAAAGCCAAAATTGACAAAGGGGATCTAATTAAACTAAAGAGCTTCTGCAAAGCAAAAGAAATGAGCAGCAGAGTGAACAGGCAACCTACAGAATGGGAGAAAATTTTTGCAATCTATCCATCTGACAAAGGGCTAATATCCAGAAACTACAAATAACTTATACAAATTTACAAGAAAAAAGCAAACAACCCCATCAAAAAATGGGCAAAGGACATGAGCAGACACTTCTCAAAAGAAGACATTTATGCAGCCTACACACATATGAAAAAATGCTCATCATCACTGGTCATTAGAGAAATTCAAATCAAAACCATAATGAGATACCATCTCATGCCAGTTAGAATGGCAATCATTAAAAAGCCATGCAAAAAAAGATACTGGAGAGGTTGTGGAAAAATAGGAATGCTTTTACACTGTTGGTAGGAGTGTAAATTAGTCCAACCATTGTGGAATACAGTGTGGCAATTCCTCAAGGATCTAGAACTAGAAATACCATTTGACGAGCAATCCCATTAATGGGCATATGCCCAAAGGATTATAAATCATTCTATGATAAAGACACATGCACATGTATGTTTATTGTGGCACTATTCACAATAGCAAAGACTTGGAACCAACCCAAATGTCTATCAATGATAGACTGGATTAAGAAAATGTGGCACATATACACCATGGAACACTATGCAGCCATAAAAAAGGATGAGTTCATGTCCTTTGCAGGGACATGGATGAAGCTGGAAACCATCATTCTCAGCAAACTATCACAAGATCAGAAAACCAAACACTGCATGTTCTCACTCATAAGTGGGATTTGAACAATGTGAACACATGGACACAGGGAGGGGATCATCACACACCAGGGCCTGTGGGGGGTTGTGGGGGGATAACATTAGGAGAAACACCTGATGTAGGTGATGGGTTGATGGATGCAGCAAACCACTATGGCACGTGTATACCTAGGTAGCAAACCTGCACATTCTGCACGTGTAACCCAGAGCTTAAAGTATAATTAAAAAAAAAAGAAGACCTTAAAATTTAAAATAAATAAAATAAAACCCCTTCAATGGCTCCTCATGACCCTGAAGATAGTACCCAAATTTCTTAGATTGATTTTCACCACTCTTTTGACCTGGCCCATATTTAGTTCCTTAGCCCCAATTCTCATCACATCCATCTTTAACCTGACGTTCCATATCCTCTTTTACCTTTTGATCTTCGCTCATACTGTTTGCTTACTTGTACCAATGTTTTACTCTACCTATCTCCTCTTTCTTTCCATCAAGTTAATGCCTACTTATCCTCATGTTTCAGCTGAGATGTCTTCCCTGAATTCACCACACCTGGGTTAAATGTTTTTCACAGTTGTGCTCAGAGCGCCAGGTATTTCCACCTATCACAACATATTATAGTTATCCATATCCATAGAGGGCTCTGTAGCAGCGGGGAATGCTACTATCTTGATCCTTGTATCTACAGCAGTTCCTGGCACCTAGTGGGGTGGGTGCTTAACAAATATCTGTTGAATAAACGTTGCATACTCTGACCCTCATGATTCTAACTGTGTGTATATTTGAAAGATTCACATTATTTCAAATGTATTTTTCTGTATTAACAGATTTATAACTCTTGAACTGTCCAACTTAAGACCTTTGAAAATGGTTTTTGTTGTTGTTTTGGGTTTTTTTTTTGAGATGGAGTTTCGATCTTGTTGCCCAGGCTGGAGTGCAATGGTGTGGTCTCGGCTCAATGCAACCTCTGCCTCCGGGGTTCAAGCGATTCCCCTGCCTCAGCCTCCCAAGTAGCTGGGATTACAGGTACCCACCATCACACCTGGCTAATTTCTGTATTTTATTTAGTAGAGATGGGGTTTCACCATTTGGCCAGGCTGGTCTCCAACTCCCGACCTCAGGTAATCCACCCACCCCGGCCTTCTAAAGTGCTGGGATTACAGGAATGGGCCACCACACCTGGGAAAATGTTTAATTTTGATATACGTGAAGTACTTTTAAAGAAATCAAAATCTAAGCCAGCACTTCTTGTATTTTGGTGTGCACAGAATCACATGGAGAACTTCTGAGAATTCCAGATTCCTAGATGCTGTTACTGGAGTTTCTGCTTCAGCATATCTGGGAATGGGGCAAGAAGTCTACAGTTTTCATAAGCATTGTATTAATCAAGGTGTCCTGATTGCCATAACGACCCTGCCCCCTAACCTCAGATGGTGAACACAATAAAAGGTTCATTTCTTGCTTATATCCCAATCCAAATGGATTGGCAGCCTTCCATGCAGAAGTTCAGGGACCCAGGCTTCTTACATTTTAAGGTTATGTCATTTTCTTGGGACTTGAAGTACTACATGGAAAAACTCTGTCTCCAACCAAAAAACGAAGGAAGATTGAGAATGTGATGATGTATATACTATGTGAGAGGTTTGAGAGGTTTTTTTTTTTTTTGAGATGGAGTCTCACTCTGTCGCCCATGTGGCTGGAGTGCAGTGGCATGAACTCGGCTCACTGCAACCTCCGCCTCCCGGGTTCAAGCAATTCTCCTGCCTCAGTCTCCTGAGTAGCTAGGACTACAGGCACGTGCCACCACAACCAGCTAATTTTTCGTATCTTTAGTAGAGACGGGGTTTCACCGAGAGGTTTTATAGGCTATTGTGGTAGTGGCCATATTATGTCCAGAGCTGAACTCAAGCAGGAGGTCACATCTAGCTATAAATTGGGAAGGGGAATACAATCTCATGATACGTTCAGGTAGAACAGAAAAGGCTTGGACATTGGCGAGGACTAGCATTCCATGTCTCTCATGCCCTTTATTTCAGATGCACTAATCCATTGTCAATAGTTGGAAAACACCATGGTATGTGGTAAACCACAGTTCACTTCTTAAAATTCTGAACTTTATCATTCATAGCATGATATATCTTCCCAAGACATGATTCGAAAATGTCTCTGTAATTTCTCTTTAATTCTTATTTTAAAGTCAGATAACATGTCAGATGGGCTCTGTAGTCTGCCTTAGGGTGAAAAATTGTTTTCGTAGCTTCCATCAACTATTGGCTATTGCTTTAACTTAGAGAATTGTTTCAGTGATTCCCTTGCTTCACAGCTTCTGCTGAAGTAGTTTCTCTTAAGTTTCAGGTCTGATCATCGATTCTTGCCACGCAGCAGGAAAGGAGGCGATTATGACCAGGTAAGGCATTTCAGCCCTTCAGCAGAAACCTCTTGGTAATTAATTCTGTTTCTAGGTCCCTCTTCACTTGAGTGCTTTTACATCTTTGCATTTTATTTTTCTTTTATGTGAGAGCTCACTCCAAGTTATAACCATTTGATCGATATTTTATTTTGCACATAAATGATTTTCCTTAGTAACTTCTCAGCAACTTACAACTTTTATAAACTGCCTTCTTAAGTAAACTGCTTTCTGAGAAAGATTGCATAAGAAAATAGTTTGTAAAGATTATAAGTTGTAAAAGAGTACTAATAAAAATTATTATGAGCAAATTGTGTTTTTGCTTGCAGAATTCATATTTGGAATAGCATTTTAGCACCAAAACAAACCTGTTTAAAGGAGATTTTAAGTGTTTTCCAGGATTCAATGGCTGCAGTAATTATATGAATTATTTGGGTGATTGGAAGTGGGGGTGAAGGAGAGAGAAAGTGTTTCTTCAGCTTTAAACATGCAGAGTCCATCTTCACCTCCATTTTCTGCATTGGGGAAAGAGAGTTGTAGGTGAAACCTAGGAGATAATTATTCTGAGATGCTGAAGAATCACTGAGGGGAAGAAGGGGAAAAAAATTGGAAAGCCTCTGGCTGAGTTTCTAATCAATTCATTATGCCATCATGGGTTTTCAAATTGCTCGTCTTACAGTCTTGAATATCTTTGACTCCATCACTCCCCCACTTCCTGCCTCAGTTTTGCCACTTTATGGGCCAAAATGTCCTGCACTAATCTACGAACTTAGAGAATCATAGATCAGAGAAATTATGCCAGATCTGAACATCTCCTTGAATTCTGTTTTTTAAAATAGTAAAATGAAAGATTGATAAAAATATCGTTGGCTAGACGAGGCTCTGTCTCCATTTATTAAAGGCATCGTTCTCACTCTCAGACCTTTCTCAAATGGCCAGGGAGAAGGGTCGAGAAGAGTATCAGCCTCCTTCCAAATAAGTAAATATTAGCTCTTCTAATGCAATCTAAAGTTCAAAGGATAAGCAAGGAGAACACATCTGGGACACAGTGGCAAGGGCTCTGTACACATTTCCAGGAATGAAATTCCCTTAAGCCTTGAGAGGGAAAGAGCCTGATGAGCAGTGGCCTTTCTCTCTCGCTGCCCGGCTTCTCTCTCACTGCCATTCTAAACACTGGCAGATGAAAGTTTTGATAGTGTTTCAGTTTAATATTTCCCAAGCTCTGACTCTGTGGACCTCACTGGTACTGGGTGACAGGGTCTCAGTATTTTGATCCTGGCTATGTGAATTCTGGAAGCAGCTTAGTTAGGATGGTTGAAATAGCCCTAATCTAAAAAGTTCTGCATCATCCTCCATCACTGATCCTAAGTTCTAGGAGCTTAACTTCCTTCTGCCTCTACTTTCACGTGGAAAAACTTAGGGCTGGGCACCGTGGCTCACGCCTGTAATCCCAGCACTTTGGGAGGCCGAGGTGGGTGGATCACAAGGTCAAGAAATTGAGACCATCCTGGCCAACATGGTGAAATCCCATCTCTACTAAAAATACAAAAAATTAGCCAAGTGTGGTGGTGCATGCCTGTAGTCCCAGCTACTCGGGAGGCTGAGGCAGGAGAATCGCTTGAACCTGGGAGGCTAAGTTTACAGTGAGCCAAGATCACACCACTGCACTCCAGCCTGGTGACAGGGCAAGACTCCATCTCAAAAAAAAAAAAAAAAAAAGGAAAAGGAAAAAGAAAAACTTAGATGGTGCTGTCTGCACTAAGGTTGTGTCAAAAGATGATAAGAGGACAAGAAGCTTTGAGTATCTTAAAGGAAGAATTTCCTATGGCTTATATGCCATGCCAGACATATCACTAAGTTTAGATTACTTTTTTAAAAAGATAATTTCAACTTTTATTTTAGATTTGGGGGTACATGAGCAGGTTTGTTACATGGGAATAGTGCATGATGCTTGAGGTTTGAGGTACGATTCATGCCATCACCCAGGTAGTGAGCATAGTACCCAGTAGTTCGATTTTTCAACCTTTGTCCCACTTCCTCCCTCCTCCCTCTAGTAGTTCCTAGCATCTATTGTTCCCATCTTTACATCTCTGAGTAGCCAATGTTTAGCTCTCACTTATAAGTGAGAACATACGGTATTTGGTTTCCTGTTCCTACATTAATTCGCTTAGGATAATGGCCTCCAGCTGCATCCGTGTTGCTGCAAATTACATAATTTTATTCTTTTTTATGGCTGCACTTAGATTACTTTTAGATCAAATACAGAAAGTAGCTAATATTAATGGTATATCTCATATAAACTTCAGGGGTTAACTGTGGCAAATACTGTATCGTTCATTAGAATTAGCATAATTACAGCCCCTCTTAAAATCTGTTTAATTGAATTTTTAAAAAATACTCTTTTCAATAATTTTTCTTTTCTTTCTTTCTTTCTTTTTTTTGCCTTAAGACAATACCAATTTATTATCTTTCAGTTCTGGAGTTTGGAAGTCCAAAGTGGGTCTTACTGGGCTAAAGTCCTGTGCTCCTTCTGGAGGCTCCAGGGGAGAATCTGTTTCCTTGTCTTATCCAGCTTTTAGAGGCCACCATATTTGTTGGCTCAGGCCCCTTTTCTTCATCTCCAAAGTCAGCAATGTCAAGCCAAGTCCTTCTGACACTGCCATCTCTCTTGTTCTCTCTTCTGCCTCCCTCTTCCACTTACAAAGACCTTTCAAGGTTTGAATGTTTGCCTCCTCCAAAACTCATGTTGGAACTTGATCTTCTATGTACAGTATTATGACATGGGGCCTCTAGGAAGCAATTGGATCATGAGGGCTCTTTCTTCATGAATGGATTAGTCCACTCATTAATTAATGGATTCATTGGTTATCATAGGTGTGGATTAGTTAGTTATCACACACTCGCTTTGTGATGCCTTCTGCCATGTTATGACAGAGCACAAGGCTCATACTAAAAGGTGATGAGATTCAACTGCCCAATCTTGGACTTCCCAGCCTCCAGAACTGTGAGACATGAACCTCTTTTCTTTATAAATTACCCAGTCTCAGGTATTCTAATGCAGCAACAGAAAATGGACTAAGACAGGACCCTTGCAATTACATTGGGCCCACCCAGATAATCCACCTATCTTTTTTTAATTAAAAACTTTAAAAATTGTGGTAAAATACACATAACATAAAATTTAGCATCTTTCTTAAGCTAGGGGTGGTGACATGTGCCTGTAGTCCCAGTTACTTGAGAGTCTGAGGTGGGAGGATTGCTTCAGCACAGGAATTTGAGACCAGCCTGGGCAACACAGCCAGAACCTGTCTCTAAAACAAAACAAAAATCTTAACCATTTTTAAGTGTACAGTTTAGTAGTGTTAAGTACATTGTTATGCCTTTTAGATAATTCTTGCATTGAAAAGGAAATTCAAGTCCATTTAAAATATCACTTGAATATTCAAAACACCTTTCTAATATTTCTTAGTTTAAAAAATCAATAATGAAATTACGTGTTATTGAAAAATGAAGGACCATAATAGCCCTACATATTAAAACTTGTTGGGTGTGTCCAAGGAAAATTTAAAGCCTTAAATATATTTATTAGAAAATAAGAAAAATTAAAAATAAATGAACTAGTCATTCATCACATGAATCTTTGAAAATAGTAAAAACGTACAGAGGAAGTATCGTAAAAATAAAAGCAGAAATTGATGAAACAAAAAACAAATATAGTAGACTTGATCAATATAAACATAAGTGAATTATCTTAAAAGAATAGTAAGTAAACTTTTGCCAATTTTTATAAAGAGAAAAAAGAAAAATAGTAATCCTTAGAGCAAATGAAAGTGAACAAATGAAAATTATAGCAGTGCTTCTCCTTCCAAGAGAGTATGTAAGTTTTGTACCATTATATCTGAAAAGGTAGATAGAATGGATGCTTTACTAGAAAAATATAAATTTTTCATATTGACTTAGGGAGAAATAAGTAGTAGAATACTGAATAATTCAATAACCATACAAGTAATTTAATAGGTAATCAAATATCTATCCTTTAAAAGACTCAGTCCCAGACAATTTATAGGCAAGTTCTAACAAACTTTCAAGAAACAGATAATTCTTGTTTTATATAAATTATTCCAGTAATAGGAAAAGATGTAAAGCACTTCACCTTGTTATACAGACATAGATGGGACGAAAAATTACTTGGCAATAAATGCATATAAATATCCTAAATAATATATTATAAAATAAAGATATATATATATATATATATACATATTTCTCACATAATCACACCCTACCCAAGTGTTATTTAATCCCATGAATATAAGGATATTGCAATGTCAGCAAATCTTGTAATTTTCTATATTAACAAATGAGGGAGTTGACCTTGTTATATGTTTTAAAAATCTCAAACTCGGCCCGGCATGGTGGCTCACACCTGTAATCCCAGCACTTCGGGAGGCCAAGGTGGGCGGATCTCCTGAGGTCGGGAGTTTGAGACCAGTCTGACCAATATGGAGAAACTCTGTCTCTACTAATAATACAAAATTAGCCCAGCGTGGTAGCACATGCCTGTAATCCCAGCTACTCAAGAGGCTAACGCAGGATAATCAGCTGAACCCAGGAGGTGGAGGTTGCAGTGAGCCTAGATCGCACCATTGCACTTCAGCCTGGGCAACAAGAGCGAAACTCCATTTTAAAAAAAAAAAAAAAAAAAAAAAAAAGCTGCTCAAATTCAACTCTATTCAATTATTTCTGATTAACATTAAAAAAATCCTCCTACTAAAATAGTAAAGGGAGAAAACAGTCTTAACTTGATACAGACTGTCTGCCATAACTTCAGCATAAGCAATGAAACTTCAAAGGGAACATTAGAAACATTTTCACTGACATCAGGACAAGGGAAGGGTATCTGTATCATCTCAGCTATTCAACATTGTCCTGGAGCTTCAAGCCAATACAGGTTTTATTATTTTAATTGCTGGGTCATAGGGTATGTGCATTTTTGATAGGTATTCCATTTTCTTCCCAACATAGTAATATGTTAAATCTGTTTTCAGTATTATGAATGTATAAATATTGTTCACGGCTGAGCCAACCAATGTGCCATAATTATATTTATTTTCTTGCACAAATTTTTGTTTTGCCTAGAGTTAAAAATATACTCATATTTTCATTTACTTAATAGTCTTTGAACCTACAGTTAAGCTATCCCATACAATTACAGAGATGTAAAAATGCTGCTGCAAAGAATTTTCTACATAGTCAAACTTGTCAGGAAATTGATTCATTCTAATATTCATTTCCTGGAAATATTCCTCTTAGAGCCTCCACCTTCCTGTTCCAATCTAGACCCTCTCTCGTTCAATTTCTCCAGAAAATAAATCTCTCATCTCCTGCATGAATGGGTGTGAGTAACTTTTCCATCTTCACATAGTGTTGCTTGGGGTTATACACAACCAGGTAGAGTTTGCATTTTTGTTCATTTGTTGTCATTATTGTTTTGGGATGATTCTCAAGAGGAGAAAGGGGTGTATTTTTCCTGATCCCAAGAGGAAACACATGACATGCTAAATTTAGAATAATTTGGGAAATGTTCAGTTAATGGAATGTTTATAAATATATGAGCTGGATATAGGGGAACTACAGGGATACTGTAGTGCCAGGGGCTGTAGCAGAACTCTTACTCACCTAGCCTCTAGCCCGACAGGGAGAAAAGGGATAAGTGGGACCCAGAAGAGAGAATTAATCAGAGGAAGCCATTTTGAAAGAGTTGAGTAACCTTTGACTCCAAACGGAGGAAGACCTCATCATGCTTCCTCCCTTTCATCTCCTGTGAGTGAAGTGGGGGGCGGGGGTTGGAGGGTGCCCAGACTGCAACTCAGTCAGGAGCCAGAGGGCAAAGGGGCCTATTGACAGCTCTGCACATACACATCAATCTCCTTGAGGAAGAAAACAGAGTAGAAGTAGGAAGAAAATGGGTCTGGAGGGTTACGCAGAAGATATCTGGCACAGGGGTAGAAATCTCTTCTACAACTATTTTAAAACTGGAAGTCTGATATCCTGGCTTAAATGTTATCTCTTATTTGACACCTAAATTGATGTTATTAAGGCCTCAATGTATATCTCAAACCAGACTTCTCTTTTAAAATCTAGATTTATAGCTCCAGCTGCCTACTTAACAGCTTCACTTGAATGTATAACTGACATCTTGAACAGAACATGTTCAAAACAGAATTCTTGATTTTTACCCCCAGATGTGTGCCTCCCCAGCCTTTCCAGAATTAGCAATAGCACTGCCACTTTCCCAATTGTTCCAGTCAAAAACCTAAGAATCACCAATGATTTTTCATTGATTCTACCCTCAAAATACATCTTGAATCATGCCACTTCTCTCAATCTGTGCACCCATGACCCAGTCCTGATCTCCCCTCATCTCTTGCCCCAATTAGGAATTTAAATATCTTCTAATTAGTTTCTCTGTTTCATAGCCAAATTCTAAAAGCTACAGCTATGATTCACAGTTTCTTTCAGCCCACCTAATTTTTTGATTCAAGAACTGATTGGTCTTTGCTACTGGACCAGTTGCATTCAGTTGGTTCCCAAATTCTGCAACGAAATTGATCCAACCATTTGTATAGTCCATTTTCATACTGCTATGAAGAAATACCCGAGACTAGGTAATTTATAAAGAAAAAGAGCTTTAATGGACTCACAGTTCCACATGGCTAAGGAGGCCTCACAATCATGACAGAAGGCGAAGTAGGAGCAAAGGCACATCTTACATGGCAGCAGGCAAGAAAGCATATGCAGGGGAACTGCCCTTTGTAAAACCATCAGATCTCATGAGACTTATTCACTATCACAAGAACAGCACTGGAAAAACCTGCCCCCATGATTCAATTACCTCCCACCAGGTCCCACATGGGGATTATGGGAGCTACAGTTCAAGATGAGATTTGGGTGGGGACATAGCCAAACCATATCATCATTCTTTCACTGATCTTTACATTTTCACTTTTATCAGCACTTGTACCATGAAGGTCAAAGCCTTGTTTTCATTTGAGTTTAAAATATTTTAATCCATCTTGGACTCAATAACACTAGCTGATGTTTTGATGACTTCATATTTAATGCCTATTGTCCTGGCTCTGAAGGAATTAACAAATAGAAAAAGAAAGCAATCCAAAACATGAAGTTTCAACATCTCTTCAGCAGGAGTTATTACTTAATGGGTGCAGAGGTTCTGTTTGGGATGAGAAAAAGTTCTGAAAATGGATAGTGATGATGGTTATACAACATTGTGAATATCTTAATGCCACTGAATTGTACACTTAAAAATGGTAGAGATGGTAAGTTTTATGTTATATATATTTTATCACAATAAAAAAATGTTAAGTTTCAACATCTTTGTTATCAGAAAGAAAAACTAGGAAGTTTCCTAAAATGTTGTAAACTAGGCCTGAAAGTCTGTAATATCATCTAGAGTAGAGACTGTTTAATATAGCTCTCTTACCCTACACCCCACCCCTACTCAAACCTGCATTCCCAGGAGCCCAGCCCAGTTTGTAGAACATGGTGGGCCCTGAAAAAGCACTTATTAATGGAATTTTGAGTGTCATATTGATGATTAAACAAGTCTAAATTCATCAGTTAGTAGTAAAAACAGATTGAAATGGATATTACCTCATAAAAGGATCCCAATTCTTATCATTACCGTCACTATCCTGCTTACTTTTCTGTACATGAGCCTTTTGTTATCTAGAAATCCATTTCTATCACCTCTTGTTCCTTTACAGTACTTATCTCCTTGTTTCTTTAATCATTGCTTCAAAGTTTTGCTTTCCCAATCTTTTTTGTTTGTTTGTTTGTTTGTTTGAGATGGAGTCTCGCTCTGTCGCCCAGGCTGGAGTGCAGTGGCACGACCTTGGCTCACTGCAACTTCCGCCTCCCGGCTTCAAGTGATTCTCCTGCCTCAGCTTCCCGAGTAACTGGGACTATGGCGCAAGCCACCACACCCAGCTAATTTTTGTATTTTTAGTAGAGACGGGGTTTCACCATATTGGCCAGGCTGGTCTTGAACTCCTGACCTTGTGATCTGCCCCCCCCTCGGCCTCCCAAAGTGTTGGGGTTACAGGCGTGAGCCACCATGCCCAGCCACTTTCCCAATCTTAAATCACTCCTGTCAGTCTCAGATTAGTGCACTAGTATGAGCTCAAGGTCAAAATTCAGATACAATTTGTTAGCTCCCTATAGGGTGGGTACACACCATGTCCTACGTGGTTAAGTGTCTGTCCAGTCTGGCCTCATCCTGGACTTTCATGATGAGCATGGGGCAATCTGCAGTCTGCCCTGCCCTCTTTCAGAAGCACTGGGGAACCAGTCCTGCACTTAATCATACCCTTACCACCTCAATTTTGGTTTGCTGCTTCTGTGTTGGACCTTTAACTCCCCCATCCAAACTAACTTTCAGCTCATTCTCTCTACCACACAGTCACCTATGGGTATCCCCATCCCTCACCTTACCAAATGCAGCATGGTGGTGCACTCTAATCAGTGAGGTGCTACTAAGTGTTTCAAAAGCAGCTCCCTAGGCAAAAACAAGCACACGAATAATGCACAAAGAAACAACAAAAACCACTTGATTTGTAGCATTTTCTGATTTCTGTGGTGTAAATACTTGTACCATGGCCAAGTTCAGGCAATCAATGTGATGTCACTGAATGTGGAGTTGGAAAGAGATACATATAGTAGCATGTCATTTTATTGTATGTTTACCTATATTAGTTAAACTCTAAGATGTGAGCCCTGGTATTTAGTGTTTATTTCCCTCTGATATTGTTCCAGAGTTGTTTTGTATAACCAGTAGGATATAGTGGAAGTGGTTGTATGTTACTTCCAAGGTTAGGCTATAAAAGACACTGCAGCTTCTGTCTTGGTCTCTCTCTCTCTCAGATCACTCACTTTGAGGGAGGTTAGCTGCCATGCTCTGAGTAACCTGCTGGAAAAGCTCACGTAGTAAGGAACTGTGGCCTCCAGCCACGGTCATATGAGTTAATATTCGTGGAAGTCATATCTTTAGCTCCAGTCAAGCCTTGAGATGGCTGCGTCCCCCACCGACAACTTGACTGTAGTTTCATGAGAAATCCTGAGCTAAAGCCACTTAGTGAAGCTACTCTCAGATTCCTGATTTAGAAACTGTGTAAGCTAATTAATGTTTGTGATTTTAAACTGCTAAATTTTGGGATGATTTGTTTTACAGCAATAGATAACTAATACACCATCATAAAGATAAAATAGATATAAATACCCTAAAGAGCATAGAATTAGTAAAATAAGAAGAGTCATTAGGAAATGCCAAGTTTTGAATATTTACTGCCTTTGTGTGTTTTTGTTTTGTTTCATTTTGTTTTTCTTGAGATGGAGTCTTGCTCTGTTGCCCAGGCTGGAGTGCAGTGGTGCGATCTCGGCTCACTGCAAGCTCCACCTCCCGGGTCCACGCCATTCTCCTGCCTCAGCCTCCCAAGTAGCTGGGACTACAGGCGCCCGCCACTACGCCCAGCTAATTTTTTTATGGTATTTTTAGTAGAGACGGGGTTTCCCCATGTTGGCCAGGCTGGTCTCGATCTCCTGACCTTGTGATCCACCCGCCTCGGCCTCCCAAAGTGCTGGGATTACAGGCGTGAGCCACCGCGCCCTGCCCTGCCTTTGTTTTTTTAACATAATATATGTAATTATAAGTTTATGTAATTAAAAATTTAATAATAGTTGTTGTATTAGTTGGTTCTCATGCTGGTAATAAAGACATAGACTGGGTAATTTATAAAGGAAAAGAGGTTTAATGGACTCACAGTTTCACGTGCCTGGGGAGGTCTCACAATCATGCTGGAGAGTGAAGGAGGAGCGAAGTCAAGTCTTACATGGAGGCAGGCAAGGGATGTGTGCAGGGGAACTGCCCTTTATAAAACTATCAGATCTCATGAGACTTATTCTCTATCACAAGATCATCACAGGAAAGACCCACCCCCATGATTCAATTACCTCCCACTGGGTCCCTTCCACCACATGTGGGAATTATGGGAGCTACGATTTAAGATGAGATTTGAGTAGGGACACAGCCAAACCATATCAGTTGTGTTTAATAGGTAGATTTTAAAAATTCCTGAAAATTTAATAGTCAGTGCTCATAAGCCTGCAGGGGCAAGTTCTAGCACAGCACTGACTCTCATCTAGTGGTTGTCTAACTTTTTTGTTTGCATACACCTATCAGTAACAATTGCTTGAGCATATAATTGCAAAAGATTTGTAGTTAGCTTTATATTATATACACACACTACTCTAGTAATATGGTTATAAAATTTTTGAGGGGAAAATAAACTATATATATATAGTTATTATAAACTGGTTATTAAAACTATAAAATATATATATACATATATATTTTTTTTTTAGAGGGAGTCTTGCTCTGTCACCCAGGCTGGAGTGCAGCAGTGCGATGTCGGCTCACTGCAAGCTCCGCCTCCTGGGTTCACGCCGTTCTCCTGCCTCAGCTTCCCAAATAGCTGGGACTACAGGCGCCCGCCACTACGCCTGGCTAATTTTTGTATTTTTAGTAGAGACAGGGTTTCATCATGTTAGCCAGGACGGTCTCGATCTCCTGACCTCGTGATCCACCCGCCTCAGCCTGCCAAAGTGCTGGAATTACAGATGTGAGCCACTGCACCTGGCCCAATAAACAATATTTTAAAATACATTTTATTTCGTTTATTTGTGATATAAACCTTTTTATTTTTAATGGGAACAAACATTTCATAAGCAAGAGAAGTGTGTCAGCTCTATTACTTCACCACTGTTTTCACCTGTAATGTGCCTGAATGAGAGCTCATGCCAGGAGAAAAAGTTATCAGCTCTGCCAATTTCTCGTTGTTTCCTTTTGCTTGTGTTATTAAAACTCAATTCAACTCATGCTCTCTCTGCAGGAATATTTTAAAACTAAATAACCTAACCTGTAAAACCATGTAACTTGCAAATAGCAATATTTCACAATTCTAGGAAATAGAATGAATGAGAATGGGGGCATCTGTGTTGCCACAAAGGAATGTCTGAGGCTGGCTAATTTATAAAGAAAAGTGGTTTGCTTGGCTCATAGTTCTACAGGCCGTACAAGAAACACAGTCCTGGCATCTGCTTGGCTTCTGGAGAGATCCTCATGCTGCTTCCACAAACAGGGAAAGTCAAGGGGAACCCGTGTGTGCAGAGATCAGACGGTGAGAGCAAATCAAGAGAGCCAGATGAGGGAGGTACCAGGCTCTTTTTAATAACCAGTTCTCGCCTGGGCATGGTGGCTCACGCCTGTAATCCCAGTACTTCGGGAGGTCGAGGTGGGCAAATCCGAGGTCAAGAGATTGAGACCACCCTAGCCAACATGGTGAAACCCCATCTCTACTAAAAATACAAAAATTAGCTGGGTGTGGTGATGCATGCCTGTAGTCCCAGCTACTTAGGAGGCTGAGGCTTGAGAATCGCTTGAACCTGGGAGGCGGAGGTTGCCGTGAGCCAAGATTGTGCCACTGCACTCCGGCCTGGAGACAGAGCAAAACTCCATCTCAAAATCATAAAAATAAAATAAAAAATAAAATAACTAGTTCTCCTGGGAACGAAAAGTGAGAACTCACTTACTGCACCCACTCACCCTACAGGGAGGGCATTAATCTCTTCATGAGGAATCCACTCCCATGACCCAAACACTTCCCATTAAGCCCCAACTCCAACATTAGGATCAAATCACAACATGAGATTTGGAGGAGTCAAACATCCAAATTATAGCAGGGGTCGTTGTCAATCCCAACTCACTATGGAATTCTCACTCTTCCTAGGACACTTGGCATACCAGTGAGGGTGTCTTTGTGTATCCATATAGTAAATAGTAAAGGTGAACTCCTTTCACTTTTGATAGAAAGAGATAACTGTCTTATTATTTTTTCCTCATACAACAATAGATCATTTTACCCAAACCCTGGAACATCACATTCAGGAATGAGGAGGAATATCTCACCCCCACCTCCCCCTTTAGAGACCTGTGGTCTAATCCTTTGCTGGAAACTAATGCTGACAAATGGTGTTAAATGGCCACATAGGACCTCCCACAAGGGCTCCTGAAAGGTACATCCCCTTTGTTAAGTGGTAGAGAATCACTGTACCTTGGGTTTACAAAACTGGATTGAATGCAGGGGATATAAGTCCACAAGGGATATAAGTTTGGAAATGCTTAGCTATCTCTGGAGCTGGAAAGACGAGAACACAAGAAGAATGCGTAAAAAACAAACAAAAAACAGCAGCAGACACCTAACATGGGTGATGAATATAACAGTCAGAGCTACGGTGCTTTGCTGAAAGCAAAAGTCTAGAAAAGCAAGTAAGATAAGCTCACCACAAGCATCTTTTGAGTCCCTAAAGTTTCCTTTCCTGGGAAGATTTAATAGAAGAATATGGCAGTCACCCATCCTCTGGCATAACATCTATAAATGTGTTATTCCTCTATCCCCCACCCAAAACTCTTTCAAGGTGATCATTCAAATGCATACTTTTCTGCATATTATAAAGTAATTTTTCACTTCTTTTGTGTTCTGATAGATGTTTTCTGGTGTTTAGCTTCAGAATGTTTCCTTTTATGCATCTGAAACATTGTCATTTCTTGGAGACTCTAATGTGGCTTTACAAAGAGAGGATCACTCTGTCCCCAACTGTCACCTGCTCTCCAAGGGAGAGCTCAACCCCAGGAAATTGGAAGGTACTGATTATTTAGCCTACCTTAGTTCAGCTGCGTTATCACTGTTATAACACCTTTGACTAGTTGCTGGGGTTAGGGTGATGGCGAAGAATATATATTGACAATGTTTCTTTTCAAGAGATCAAAGCCTGTATTAGTTATAGTATCCCAAAAGGAAAAAACACATAATAAATTAATTGTTATAACCATAGCTTTTAATATCTCACAAAGTACTTGTACATCCTTTTCTCATTGAAGCCTACCTGCAGTTCTAGGTTGAGATTATTTTTATTTACCATTGAAAAAAACTGTGGTCATGTGGCTTACCCAATTTACACAAACCTTGTTTCTAAGGTAAATATCACAGACATAGCAGGTCTCCTGTTCTGTGACATATGACAAAAAGAGACAAATAAAACATGTTTTTCCTTCCTTTTACTTCATGTTTTCACTACCTCCCTAACTCCATCTGGTCCGGGTTGAGGTAAGCTGACAGTCTTCATTTACTTTCTGCTTGTTTTGAGAAGACTCTTGAACAAAATTAAACCTCAGGGGCAGGATAAGAAAATTGGGAGAAGGAGACAGGTTCATTGGAAGACATAAACCATGAAGATGTTTGCCAATATGGGGACAGACAAGGTTAACTAGAAATCTGTTTGGCTATAAAGCAGGAAAGATAGAGCCAGTATAGGAAGATCAGAAAAAAGACAGGAATCAGGAAAACTCCCAAATTTTCAGACCACGATTTCAGCTTTTCATAGCATCTTAGGATAAAATGAACAGAAACCCTGTTTCAGTATGTTAGACTGTGTAAACTAGATAAGCCACATGTATTCTCTGGGCCTGTTTCTCTCTCTCCTAAACACACACACACACACACACACACACACACACACACACACACACACACACAAAATTTAGGATGGCCAAATAAAATACCAGATATCATACTAAAAGATAAATGCTTTTTTAGCCTAAGTATGCCCCAGTTTCATATGAAATATATGAAATCTACTAAAAAATTGGTTTCTTTATCTGAAATTCAAGTTAATTTGGTGCCCTGTATTTTTATTTACTAGATCTGGCAACCAAAACCTAATGAAACTTGAGATCAACTTGCTGCCACTGAATATGCATATTAGTTGCAAATAACTCTTAGTTTCTGTCTGTAGTTACTCAAAGTTTGTGCTTTAAGTGCAGTTTCCACTCTGTAGATGCTGAAACAAGTTTTTCAAGTAGATCTGGTTTGGAATTTGTTCTCTCCTTCCCCAAATTCCAGAGATGCTCAACCCCTTCCACTATCACCAAGATAACTTCCTTTGCCAAACTAGCAAACATGTCCAGTTAAATCATAAATTGAACTTAACGTCAACCTCCCATGGGCGCATTACACATTATGCATTACATATGCCATTAATGTGTACATATAAGACATGACTTCCTTTTCCAAACTAGCAAACATGTCCAGTTAATGATAAATTGAACTTAATGTTGACCTCCCACGGACACATTACAAAGACGTAATAATCAATGTCATAATTTTCCCTACAAATCCTACTCATTGGGTGTGAGATCTATCACAAAAAGTTTGTAGAAGCTCCCTTCCTGGGATTGGTTAATTTGAGAGAGGTCATCGCAAATGGATCAAACTCAGGTGTATCAAATGGCAGGAAGAACTAGACGACTCCTCAGACTCCATCAATTACATTTTTATTTGTTATATCTTATTCTCTGCTTTGCCAGGGAGAACATATGAAATTGGACTTGCAAAGATGGTGAACCATCTCTTCCAAAGAGTGTAGAGTGATACTCCCATCCCTGCATCTGACCATGAACCTGACCCTTTTTATAGCCCCCACAGTAAAAGCCAAAATAAAGTGAGATTGCTTTGTGTGCCCTTAAGGCGGTTTTGGTGCACAGAAAAAAACCATTCAGCAGTCTAAATATTCCTATTGAATGTATTAAATCTTTACTATGAAAATATAAATCTCATCTTAAGTCTTTTCTTGAGGTGAAATTCACTTAAGATTAGGCATTTTAAAGTGGACAATGTAGTGGCATTTAGTCCCAAACATTTCCATTGCTCCAGAGTAAAACTCCCTTCGCGTTAAACAGTCATTCCTCATTCCCACCTTCTCCGTCAACCTTGGCAATCACTAATCTTCTTGCTATCTTTATAAATTTGCCTATTCAGATATTTCACATAAATTGAATTATATACTATGTGGCCTTTTGTGGCCAGCTTCTTTCATATAGCATATTTTGGAGGTTCATCTACATTGTAGCATGTATCAGTACTTCATTTCTTTTATGGCTGAATGATATTTTCCTTAAGTTTTTTAGTTCGGCTTACAAAGCTTATTATTCTATTTCATGGAATTAGCAAATTTTGAATGGTAGCTTTTAAACTGCTGATTAATATTTAGTCCATTGACATAGTTAATTGAAACCCTTTAAAATTTCAAATAGTATATATACATTTAACATGTTCAATTTTCTTTAATAGACTTTTTAATTGAAGTATAACAGACATATAGAAAAGTACACAATTCCTCAGTGTGCAGTTGCATGAATTTTCACAAAATGAACGTGCCTGTGTAGCTACCAACCAGACCAAGCAGAAGAACATGACCAGCATTGCAGAGAGTCCCCCTGCCCCTTTGCATTTTCCTGTGAAAGAACCATCTTTAAGTCCTGAATCTGTATGCTTTTCTGTGGAAGAAATACTTAACAAATTATTTGCTAGCCGCTTGTCTACCTTAACAGAAATGGCTGCAGGCTGCCAAAGACACGATTCAGAAAGAAGCTCCCTGTTGGTCTTGTGGCTTCTGGCATCCCCTAACACCCCCTCAGAACCCTGTGCCTGCAGATCCGTCCCTTTGTGCTGAGTAGGTGGCACACATTGCCCTTTAGAGTGAAGGAATTGGAAATAGAAGAGAATGACACTATCTCAATTATAACTGGGTTTATGCTGAAGATCCACTGCTAGTTGCTGTATATACATTTCCTACAGTTTTATGGGCAATTATCCAGGCTTGAATGGGGATTCACTCACTGCAACTCCCACCCCGGTTCAACGATTCTCTGCCTCACCTCCGGTACTGGTTTGTAGCAGAGACGGGGTTTCTCCATGTTGATCAGGCTGGTCTCAAACTCCCAACCTCAGGTGATACACCTGCCTTGGCTTCCCAGAGAATCTTTTTTTATTTTTATTTAAAAAAAATTTTTTTTGAGATGGAGTTTTGCCCTTGTTGCCCAGGCTAGAGTGCAATAGTGCAATCTTGGGTCACTGCAGCCTCCGCCTCCCAGGTTCAAGTGATTCTCCTGCCTCAGCTAGCCAAGTAGCTGGAATTACAGGCGCCTGCCACTACACCTGGCTAATTTTTTGTATTTTTAGTAGAGACGGGGTTTCCCCATGTTGGCCAGCCTGTTCTTGAACTCCTGGCCTCAAACAATCCACCCTCCTTGATCTCCCAAAGTGCTGGGGTTACAGGCGTGAGACACCCCGCTTGGCCTAATTAATCCTTTTGTTATGAAAACCCTTTAGGTATTTCCAGATGTAGACAGGGAAACTCAATGGACGTTAATGGCACATGCTCTCAAGGGTTCCTGTGGCCAGACCAGGTAAATAGCCCACTCTTAGAAAAGATGCCTTGAGAAGAATTATTTCTAGCCTGAACAGAATTTAATAGCATCAGCTAGATGAACAGAAAGCCCAGAGCTAAGGTAAATGCAGAAAGTAGTTAAGAGTTCTGGTGAGGAAAATAGTCTGGGGCCATACAGTACAGAGCTTCAAAAGCTAGGGCAGGAATGTGTTGTGAGGCAATCAGGAATCACTGGAGGTTTGTGAAGGAAAACCCATCAGGGGCGAATCACCCTCCTCTCCTATATCATTTTTATGTTCAGAGGGGGCTTCTGACATAAAGAGTAGGATTGATGAGTGAGTTTTCACACCTGTGACTTCTTGGGAGCGATGAATCTGTTCACAAAGACCTTTTATCAGCCTTTGTCCTCACCATGGAGTTGACCACCTACCTGGCTTTGTACTTCTTGAGTGATGATGGGCATGTGATCCATAGCAACCATAATAATAGGTAACAGTATTTATAATGTGTCTGTCACTGTTCTAAGTAGTTTTTAATCTTTTTTATTTTCACAGCAACCCTCAAAGTCAGTATTATCATTATCCCCATTTTACAAATGAAGAAACTGAAGCACAGAGAGGTCAAGTAGTTCCCCCAATGTCACTACTAGCCAGTAAGTGGCAGAAAAAGGATTCACAGCTAAGTGGCCTGACTCTAGAGCCTATATTCTTACCTTAATCTACTCTAGACTAATTCTCAACCTTAAGCTATTTTATCTACATCAAAGCTGCATTTAATGCTCAATCGTTTTTGCACATCTGTAGGCTGCTATTGCAAATGTGGGATGAGGTTTTGTTTTTTTTCTGTCCCTTCTCATCTGGGCCCTGGGCAATTGCTTAGAGGCAGAGCTGGTAGCGCTGTCTTCTGCTGCTCCTCACCTGTGCTCCAGAGAACAAAAATAGGGCAGCCTGCATCATTTCTTGCCCAGTTATTCAACACTTATTGATTGCCCGTCTCAGGCAAAGCACTGAAAGGATTGAAGCTACACATGACATAATCCTTGGCCTGGAGGCTCTTACACCTCATCTGGATCCAGGGGCATTTACAGGAGAAGAAGATGGACAGGCCAGGAGACCATTAAAAACAGGAATACTCGGCCAGGCATGGTGGCTCACGTCTGTAATCTCAGCACTTTGGGAAGCCAAGGCGAGTAGATCACCTGAGGTCAGGAGTTTGAGACCAGCCTGACAAACATGAAGAAACCCCACCTCTACTAAAAATACAAAAAATTAGCCAGGCGTGGTGGCGCATGCCTGTAATCCCAGCTACTTGGGAGGCTGAGGCAGGAAGAATCGCTTGAACCCGGGAGGCAGAGGTTGCGCTGAGCTGAGATCACACCGTTGCACTCCAGCCTGAGCAACAAGAGTGAAACTCCATCTCAAAAACAAAACAACAACAACAACAACAACAAAAGAAAAACAAAAACAGGAATACTCACCTCCAGCCCTGTTTGGCTACATGCTTCCTTTCTCTTACTCTATACCTGAATCACTGGGGTGCTATGGAAAAGTGACTACCTTCATGCATCTCCTTTTCTACCTAAAAAATGTAGCTTTCTTGATTTTTTTTTTTTTTTGTGATGGTTTGTTAGCGTGAAAGTGGTTTAAGATCTAAGGCAAAATAACGAAGTGTTATTATCTGAGTACACCTCACACACTGCCCTTTCAAAACTATTGCCTGTAGACTTATTGCACAGAGCAAAGCCCTCTGGGAACAAGCACTTACAACGAAAAATGGTTTATTATCATAATGGAGTATTCAATTACTTGCTCTGATGAGAGGTGGAGGGGTTTCTAAATTCATTGTATTAATTTAGAGTTTGGGGGAGGGAAATAATTAAAAATGTAGGCCACCTATAGGTGCTACATAATGTGGATGATACAGTGTTGTTATAATGGGAATGTGATACATTTTATTTATACAGTCTCTAGCTACAAAGAGTGTATTAGGTATTTTGCAGTGGGGCTTGGAAGCCTAAAACAAACAAGATTAAAATCAGCAATAAAGCAGATCGGGAGAAGCCAGTGAAATTCAGCAATAAATTTGATGCAAAGCCAATGAGATATGCCAAAGGCCTTTTAGAATTTGCTGCGGGCTGATGATTATGTTTTCTTAGTTTAGTGATATGGGAGGATATAGAAGGTAGGGTTGATGACTGTGAAGGAGAGGTCAGCCAGGGAGCACTTCCTATTGCAGGAAGAACGATTCCGACTTTGTGGAGGAGAATAGAACGTTCACGGCCTAAAGGTTTTTGTGAAAACTGTGCGTGTGTGTGTGTGTGTGTGTGTGTGTTTAACTCTCCATAGTCACTCATTCCTGTGTGATTCATAAGTCTTATAGTCAGGAAATCCTTTCCCCATAACCCCATATCATTTTGTGGGGTTTCCCACTCATGTTCTCTTTTGTTTCTTCCAGTCCCATGCTCAGCCTTCAATCTTTTAAAACCTCCAGACTCCTGTAACAATTACTCCTGGTATTCCTCATGTTAATATAGCACAGCATACTAGACAGAAATAAGGCCCAGGAGAGGAGAATGCAGACTTAACGGTCATATGGGCTTCACTGGGTCCAATCTCAGTGTAATAACACTTAGCAAAATTTATCTCAGAATTCTATGAAAATGGCAGCAAAGATTTGCTGAGAAAGGTTGCATGTACTGTCTATTTTTCTCCATGCACTTAGATTAAACATACCCTAAGGCATATCTTCTAATGCCCTGGCAAAAACCCTTAACCCACGCGTTGAGGAGAATGGTTCTGGTCTAGCTTGTGCCCTCCTTTATGTGTTCCATGTTGTTCTTGCTGCAAATGTAGATGCATTTGTCTGTCAAAGCATCAGTTCAAAGGACTGAATATTATGTATTTTCTTTTTTTCTTTTCTTTTTATTTTTAGAGACGGAGTCTTGCTCTGTTGCCCAGGCTGGAGTGCAGTGGCACCATCTCAGCTCCTCACAGCCTCCACCTCCCAGGTTAACGCAGTGAACCTCAGCCTCCCGAGTAGCTGGGACTACAGGCGCACGCTACCATGCCCGGCTAACTTTTGTACTTTTAGTAGAGATGGGGTTTCACCGTGTTGGCCAGGCTGGTCTCGGACTCCTGACCTCAAGTGATCTGTCCGCCTTGGCTTCCCAAAGTGCTGGGATTATAGGCGTGAGACACCACGCCCAGCCATATTATGTATTTTCCGTGGGAGATTTGCCTATATGCTATGGATTCTAAGAATTAGTTGCTAGTTGCCTGCTCTACTTGTTAACATGAATGGGTGCATGGTGAGAAAGAAAGCTCCCCTCTCAGGGTCCTCAGAGCACACTGCATCCTTGGTCTCTTTAGTCTCTGTTCTTGCTTTAGCACAATGCGTGTTTAGTGCAATCCCAGGGCTGGTTAATCCTCTTTAGTGGGAAATGTTGCTCCCTGCCTGGCAGCTACAGTAAAAGGTTGTACGTTGAGCTACACCATTGCAATTTCTGGGTAACACCATTAAGTATTCTCTTCCCCTCTATGCCAGTGACTCTACGTGTTATTGTTTAAACACTTCATTTCTAAAACTGCGTAGTAACATCAGATTGTAATCATGTACAATGCAGTTATTTGTTCCCACCTTGCTGGTGTGTTTCTACAGGGTGGACACTACTTTCACATTTTCTTAATTTTTCTCCATGTCTCCATATATATATATATATATATATATATATGGCAATGAGCCACATATATATTGTCATATATATGTATGTGTGTGTATATATACATGTATATATATATAGAGAGAGAGAGAGCAATGAGCCAGACATGGAGAAAAAAGTATATTTATTGAATAGCTTATATAAATAATATATATATAAAGAATATTTATTGGGCATTTTCTATATATATATATACACCATTTATATTTTTTCATTTTCTCATGTTTTCAGAAAGTTTTGAGACATAATTGTACATCTTTATGGGGTTATAGAGTGTTATTTCACTACATGTATACAATGTGTAATGTTATTTTGATACATGTATACAGAGTGTTATTTCGATACATGCATACAATGTGTAATGATCAGATCAGGGTAACTAGCATATCTACCACATCAAGCAGTGATCATTTATTTGTGTTTGGAACATTCAAAATTCTCTCCTTTAGCTATTTGAAAATATACAATAGGCCAGGTGCAGTGGGTCACACTTGAAATCCCAGAACTTTGGGAGGTCGAGGTGGGAGGATCACTTGAAGCTGGAATTCAAGACCAACCTGGGTAACATAGCGAGACCCCATCTCTACAAAAATTAGAAAACATTAGCCAGGTGTGGTGGCATGTGGCTGTAGGCCCAACTACTCAGGAGGCTGAGGTGGGAGGATTGCTTGAACCCTGGAGGTTGAGGCTGCAGTGAGCCATGATTGTGCCACTGTACTCCAGCCTGGGTGACAGCTGGGTGACAGAGCAAGGCCCTGTCTCAAAAAAAAAAAAAAAATTAGCCAGGCGTGGTGGCACATGCCTGTAGTCCCAGCTACTCAGGAGGCTGAGGTGGAAGGATTGCTTGAGCCCAGGAGTTCTAAGCTTCAGTGAACTATGATCATATCACTGCACTCCAGCCTGTACAACAGAGTGAGACTCTGTCTCTTAAAAAAATTAACAAAAACTAAACAATAAATTAATAACTATAATCACTCTGCAGTGCTATAGAACACTGTAAGTCATTTGTCCTATCTAGCTTTAATTATCTGTTAACCAACCTTTCCCTATCCACCTCTCCCTACTCCCCTTCCCAGACTGTAGTAACCACAGTTCTACTCTCTGCTTCTATGAGCTCAACTTTCTTAGCTTCCACATATGAGTGAGAACATGGGGTATTTATCTTTCTGTGCCTGACTTATTTCATTCACTTAACATAATGTCCTGCAGGTTAATCCATCAACATCTTATCATGAAAATGCTCAAAGCTACTTAGAGAAAAGTTGGAAGAGTAGAACAGAGAAAACTTGTGTATGTTTACCTAGACATAGCAGTTGTTAATATTTGGCCACATTTGCTTTGTCTGTTCATATATACCTTAGTTTTTTTCTAAAATATTTGAAAATAAGCTGCAGAAATCATGACATTTCATTTGTAAATATTTCAACACACATTTCCTAAAGATAAAAACAAAAAATATATATAACCAAAATATTGTAATGACACCTAAGAAAAAAATACCGTTCATATTTTAAATTCCATAATAATTAACGAGGCTGGTAAGATGATTGCTTCAGGGCCAGGTGCAGTGGCTCATGCCTGTAATCCCAGCACTTTGGGAGGTCGAGGCGGGCAGATCACAAGGTCAGGAGATCGAGACCATCCTGGCTAACACGGTAAAACCCCATCTCCACTAAAAATACAAAAAATTAGCCGGGCAAGGTGGTGGACACCTGTAGTCCCAGCTACTTGGGAGGCTGAGGCAGTATCATGGCATGAACCCAGGAGGCAGAGCTTGCAGTGAGCCGAGATCATGCCACTGCACTCCAGCCTGGGTGACAGAGCAAGACTCTGTCCCAAAAAAAAAAAAAAAGAGGATTGCTTCAGGCCAGGAGTTTGAGACTAGCCTGGGCAACGTAGTGAGATCTTGTCTCAAAATAAATAAATAAATATAAATTCCATAGTTATCTCAAACATTTTAAAGAAATAGTTGTTGTTATTATTGCTTTTATAAAAATATAGGACTTTGTATTCATGAATTGCATGCTGGCAATTATTATTTCTAAATTCAGACAATTGTTTTCATCCAGGAATGTGTGCTATCTTGTAAGATCTTCTAATATTTCAGGATAAACTAGAAGTGCAGTTTTTCATGTTAAGTAACTTTGAACAAATGTGGAAGAGTCATTCATTTACTGTTTCTGTCCTACAGTTCTTCTTCGTAGAATCTGTGATGATTATTGCTACCTACAAAGATGAGAGAGGGACTAGAGATAACAAGAATAGAACATATAGAACAGGATGTAGTCAACATATCAGATACTTGTTACTGGGAATAGCTAGGATTAGAACAAGGCTGACATTCTGGTGCTATGCACTCATATAATTGCATGATTATTAATATCAAAATGCTATTTACTGTTGGCACACTATGGCATCAAAGCCTTAATTCCTGGCACCCCAGATGACCTCCAGGACCACGACTGAGATGTCTGTTCTAATTGGTCAGTATCTGTGTCATATTCTTTATTTTTTAATTTTAAAAATATCCCTCCTGGATGAAAAAAAATGAAAACCTTGAATAGACACATTCAAGAGTACTCTGCCTGTTTCAGTTCTCCTGTCTATTAACAGGGATTATGGTTTTTAAAAATGGCTTTAGAATTTATATTTTACCAAGTCACTCATAGATTTAGGATTAAACAGTTTTTACTATTTAAGGTGTTAGGCCTTCCTGTTACTCATAATTTTCTGCATTTTCCGCATTTTCCTTTTCATTATACTCATATGAATCTATCATATATAAAAATTTCAGACATATCTATGTATAAATACCATATTTCTCCAAGGCAGAGCACATTTTCTACATGTTTACTCCAGCCAAAGAACCCAGCATTCAGTGTTCAAATAAAAACCATATTTATTATTTTATAAATGTTGGCACTGAACAGATAACAGGTGGTAGTGACTGTTTCTTAAGAATTGTGTGCATATCTGAGCATTTATTTACTGAATATTTTTGAAATTAAGCGTAAAAATTTCATAAACCTGTAAAGCTAAACAAATGTCATCTATTTTGCATTTACTCAGTACATACAAGTGTTTACAGAAGTGTTTCTGAGCAGTTATTTACATAATCAAAGAATTTGATGAGATTTGGAGCAATAATTTCATTAAAGTTTAAAAAGTTTTAGAATGTGTAAAAGTGACTGAATGGTTATGTATGAATTCTGGGAACCTGCATCAGAAATGCCAGTGAAACACTGGAAGAGTTTTTCTTTTTTTTTTGAAACTGACATGGGACATAGACAGAATGCTGAAGAAAGAGAATGACTGGAAATGAAAAGAGAGGTTAACAAGCTGTCATCACCTTAGAACACAAATGTGAGCCCTGTGCAATTCAGGATATTAAGTGCCAAAAGGAAAACACCTTAAGTAAAAGCAAGAATATTGAAACTATTAGGTTCTGTCAGAACAATGCACGTTATACTGCATAAATCTTGCTGTAATAATTTATTATTTTTTGAGCAGATGCTAATTTATATGTTTCAAAACGTAAGAAAATGCACCCCTGGCCGGGCAGGGTGGCTCATGCCTGTAATTCCAGCACTTTGGGAGGCTGAGGCTGGCGGATCACCTGAGGTCGGGAGGTTGAGACCAGCCTGACTAACAGGGAGAAACCCCGTCTCTACTAAAAATGCAAAATTAGCCGGGCGTGGTGGCACATGCCTGTAGTCCCAGCTACTTGGGAGGCTGAGGCAAGAGAATTGCTTGAGCCCTGGAGGTGGAGGTTGCAGTGAGCCGAGATTGCGCCATTGCATTCCAGCCTGGGCAACAGGAGTGAAACTCTGTCTCAAAAAAAAAAAAAAGAAAGAAAGAAAAGGCACCCCTATCCCTCAGCCATGTGTTTTTTCCCAAGGGGCGAAAAAGATGACCACGTTATCTATTTCTTACATTCTTACAAGAATATATAATTCATACAATGTATATATATATATGTATATAATCAGAATATATATTCGGTGTATATATTCACATTCAGAAAAGTGAACAATATATTTGGCAATATATTGTTGTCAACTACAGAAAGGTTAGTAAAATAAAATATGACCCCCACAGAGCACAAAGTATAAAACACAAAAATAAATAAAGCAAAGTTAATATCTATGTAACCAGCACCTAATCAAGAAAGACAACATTACCAGCACTCCCCAATTTTTACCCTGTCTCTCCTACCTGGAAGGTAACAATTATGTTGATATATAACAATGTATTTTGCCTGTTTTTTAAATTTTATATAGATGAAATTATACAGTACACATTCTTTTGTGTATTTGTTCTTCCATTTTATTTTATTTTGTTTTATTTATTCTATTTTTGAGACACTGACTTGCTGTGTCACCCAGGCTGGAGTGCTGTAGTGTAAATACAGCTCACTGCAGCCTCAACCTTCTGGGCTCAAGCTATCCTCCCACCTCAGCCTCCCAAGTAGCTGGGACCACAGGCGCATGCCACCACACCTGGCTAATTTTTAAAAAAATGTTTCTGTAGAGACAGGGGCTTGCCATGTTGCCCAGGCTGGTCTCAAACTCCTGGGCTCAAGCAATCCTTCCACCTCAACCTCCCTAAGTGTTGGGATTATAAGTGTGAGCCACCATGCCCAACCTCATTTTATATTTTTGAGATTCATTCATGTTGTTTACTGTAACAAAAGCTGGTTTCTTGTTCATTGCTCTAGTATTTTCTATTGTATGACTGTGGTACTGTTTATACATTCTACTGTTTTGGGGCATTTCTCTTGCAATACCCAGCAATACTGCAAATATCTTTTTCTTTTTTTTTTGAGATGGAATCTCACTCTGTTGCCCAGGCTGGTGTGCAGTGGCACTGTCTCAGCTCACTGCAGCCTCCACCTCCTGGGTTCAAGCAATTCTTGTGCCTCAGCCTCCCGAGTAGCTGGGATTACAGTGATGGGCCACCATGCCTGGCTAAGGTTTGTATTTTTAGTAGAGACGGGTTTTCGCCATGTTACCCAGGCTGGTCTTGAACTCCTGCCCTTAAGTGATCTGCCTGCCTCAGCCTCCCAAAGTCCCGGGATTACAGGTGTGCACCATGATGCCCTGCCACAAATGTCTTTTTTATGTTCCTTTGTGTACATGTACCCATATATCTGGAGAAGCATGCACACACACACACATACATATGTGTGTAAAATGTAAACAAGTTTTAATGTGTTATCACTCCCTCCACACACAATGGCTTTTCTTCACAAGGGCTTTTATTTTGTGAAGGACTAATAGAGGCAAATCGGTTTTGGGGAGCTCATTAAATTATGGGGTAGCTCTTTTTCAACTATATGGATAGCTGTTTTTCAACTATAAGCTAAACCAACTCACCTTGATAATCTCTGTTCAATGGATGTTCATTTTAGTATTCTTCACACGATTTTTAAAAAGCACAAGATACTCAAATGTCCAAAAGTAGGAGGTTGGTAAAATAATGACATACCTGTTCAAAGCTATATTATTCAGCTATTTAAAAAAACACAATTAGTAGTAGATTATGTAATGATACAGAAAGCTGTTTATTGTTTAAAATAGAGTAACAAGATAATATGTATTGGCATATACATAAATGAAATCTTAGAATACAAAAAAATGTTAATAGTGGTTATGTCTGAGTAGCAGGTAGTAGAATTATATGGGATTATTTCATTGATTTTGTTGCTCCATGTTATATTTTTTCTATAATAAGCATTACTTTCACATTATTTTAAAAGTTACTCAGAAAAGTGGAGGCAGAGGCCCAATGATTTGTTGACTTGGACAGTGATGAACATCTGGGGAACTCGTGGTGCTATACCCCTTGCTGCCGTGAGTATCTTTAATTTTCCCTCTCTGTATGACTCTCTAATGACATTCTGGAATCTC
Organism: Hylobates moloch; assembly: GCF_009828535.3. Lineage (NCBI taxonomy): Eukaryota > Metazoa > Chordata > Mammalia > Primates > Hylobatidae > Hylobates > Hylobates moloch. The sequence goes on from NW_026652276.1 coordinate 214,183,455, forward strand.
ACTTGATTTTTCTTTAATATCCTCTCATGTTCTCTCTCTCTCTCTCTCTCTCTCTCTCCCCCATTTGTTCCTTGTCTGTCCTGGGTACTAAGGGAGCTAGGCAACTTTGCTGAGCAGCCATTGCTATAGGAGATATCCTGCATATCATGAGTCCACCAATTGATCCACCAATCCATGCAGAGCAGTTGAAATCATCTGCTAACTGGATTTCCCCTGTGATACCTCCCTAACCTCTGGATATCTATGGGACATTTGTTATAATAAATAAAATGATCTCTGTGGATGGCTGAAAATCCTCTCAGAGGAGTTAAACAGAAATGGTGGTTATGCTGTTGAAGCTAGTACCCGTTGCAATGTGAACTGTGATTTTAGCATAATTGAACTTCTTGATGTCTGGTACAACCTTGTTGGGTTTTTTGCTTTGTTTTGGTATCACTGATGAGTCAATTAAGGATGAAAATAGGCATCAAATAATTATTAAGAGGCAGGCAGATCATGAGGTCAAGAGTTTGAGACCAGCTTGGCCAACATGGTGAAGCCCCCATCTCTACTAAAAATATAAAAATTAACCAGGCATGGTGGCATGTGCCTATAATCCCAGTTACTCAGGAGGCTGAAGCAGGAAAATTGCTTGAATCTGGGAAGTGGAGGTTGCAGTGAGCCTAAATCATGCCACTGCCTTCTAGCCTGGGTAACAGAGCAAGACTCCATCTCCAAAAATAAAAATAAATAAACAAAAATAAATAAATTTCAAAAGCTTTTGTATTTTGGATAGTGTTTCATTCCACACTAAGTATCTATAAGTATTTTTACAGAATAGGTACATGGATTTTTGTATCATATTTTTTGTTTGTTTGTTTTCAAATCTCCTATGTTTGTGTTGGGTGTCCTATAGACACCCAAGCCTGGGCAATTTTTATGAATCTCAGGGAGCCACTCTGCTGCTGAGCTAGCCTCATTCACACATTTCATTTATCCACAATAATAAGAATATCAATACCTTGGATTTATATAGAGCCATTCATCCAAAGAGGTCAAAGCATTTTAATTTAATTGGATGTTCCTGTGGCTTTAAGAGCCCCTAGGTATATTTACAAATGTAATATTAGGAAACGGTCTGCCCTGGTTTAGAAAACATAAAACAAGACCTGCATATATACTCGTTTTAGCCAGGCATAGTGGCATGTGCCTGTAATCCCAGCTACACAGGAGGCTGAGGCAGGAGAATCACTTGAACTTGGGAGGTGAAGGTCGCAGTGAGTTGAGATCATGTCACTCCAGCCTGGGCAACAAGAGCAAAATTTCATCTCAAAAAAATAAAATAAAATTAATTAATTAGTTTGGGTGTGCTAATTTATTTATCACTTAATTGTATTTCCATTTTGTGATGAAAGTAGGCCATCGTTTTTGACACTTATCCAATTCTCCTTTAAAGGAAGTACTTTTGTGTATTTCTGCTTATAAAAAGCAACACCTGGAAACTTTTTTTTTTTTTTTTTAGATGGAATCTCCTTCTGTCACCCAGGCTGGAGTGCAGTGACACAATCTTGGCTGACAACCTCCACCTCCCTGGTTCAAGCAATTCTCTTGCCTCAGCCCCCAGAGCAGCTGGGATTACAGGAGCTTGCCAACACACCTGGCTAGTTTTTATGTTTTTAGTAGAGACAGGGTTTTGCCATGTTGGCCAGGCTGGTCTTGAACTACTAACCTCAGGTGATCCACCTGCGTCGGCCTCCCAAAGTGCTGGGATTACAGGCATGAGCCACTGTGCCCATCCTGGAAACTCTGTACAACACAGAAAAGTGTAAAAAAAAAATTACCCATGTTATTGATGCTCAAAACAACTTTGCAATAACCCCAGAGATGTATTTTCAACAAAATTAGTATCATACTTTAGTAATAATAGCTGATATTTACCAAGTGCCGATAATGTATATCTCACATATTCTTACAATAACTCTCTACGTGAAGTACAATGATCACCTGCTTTACAGATAAAGAAACTGAGGCAGAGTAAAGTTAAGTAACTTGCCCTAGGTAATCTAGCCAGAAAGTGGAAAGCTGGGATTGAATCTAGGCCATCCTGCTATACAAACTGCATTTTTTTTTTAAGATGTGGTGAAAAACACATAACATAAAATTTATGATTTTTGACTACTTTAAAGTTTATAATTTACTGACCTTTAATACATTCACAAGCTATGTAACCATTAACTGTAGTTCCAGAACATTTCATCACTCCAAAATGAAACTCTGTATCCAATGAGCAGTCATTCCTCATTTCTTCCTGCCCTGCAGCCCTTGGCAACCACTGATCTGCTTTCTGTCTGTATGAATTTGCCTATTCTGGATATTTCAGATAAATGGGGTTATACACAATATGGCCTTTTGTGTTTGGCTTTTTTCGGTTAGCATGTTTACAAGATTTATCAATATTGTAGCATATATCAGTACCTTTTTCCTTTTTATGTGTGAATAATATTACATTGTATGGACATTTTGTTTATACCACACTGATACAGTCATATCGTTGCAGTTCATTGATTGTTAAACATTTGATTGTTGCAGTTCATTGATTGTTAAACATTTGGATTGCTTCCACTTTTAGGCTATTTTGAGTGGTGCTTTTATGAATGTTTGTGTACAAGTTATTTTCTGAACACTTGTTTTCAGTTCTCTTGTGTATATACCTATGAGTGGAATTGCTGGGTCATATGGTAACTTTATGTTTAATTTTTTAAGGAACCACCAAATTGTTTTCTGCAATGGCTGAACCATTTCACATTCCCAAAAGAAATGTACAAGGGTTCCAGTTTCTCCACATACTTGCCAACATTTATTTTCCATTAAAAAAATTATAACCAACCTAGTGGGTGTGAAGTGGTATCTCACTATGGTTTTGCATTTTCCTATAATGATTAATGATGTCGAGCATCTTTTTATGTGCTTTTTGGCCATTTGTGTATCTTCTTTGGAGAAATGTCTATTCACATCCATTGCCTAGGTTTTAATTTTTATTTCCTTTTGTGTTGAGTTGTAAGAGTTCTTTACACAGTCTAGATACAGGACTCTTATCAGATACTGTATGTGATTTGCTTTTATTGTCTCCCATCCTGTGCCTGTCTTTTCACTTTCTTGAAAAGTGTACTTTGATGTATGAGAGTTTTTAATTTTAATAAAGACCAACATATCTATCTTTTCTTTTGTTGCTTATGCGTTTGATGTCATAGCTAAGAATCATGAATCTTTACCCTTATATTTTGTTCTAAGAGTTTTATCCCTTATATTTAGGTCTTTGATCTACTTTTAGTTAATTTTTGCATGTTGTATGAGGTAGGGTCCATCTTCACGTTTTGCTTATGCTTATCCAGTTTTCAACACCATCTATTGAGGAGACTATTCTTTCCTTATTGAATGGTACTGTCACCCTTGTTGAAAATGAATTGACTGTTCGGGTGCGGTGGCTCACGCCTGTAATCCCAGCACTTTGGGAGGCCGAGGTGGGCAGATCACCCGAGGTCAGGAGTTCAAGAACAGCCTGGCCAACATGGCAAAACCCCATGTCTACTACTTGGATGGCTGAGGCATGAGAATTGCTTGAACCTGGGAGGCAGAGGTTACAGTGAGCTGAGATTGAGCCACTGCACTCCAGCCTGGGTGACAGAAAGAGACTTCGTCTAAAAAAAAAAAAAAAGAAAATCAATTGATCATAGATGAATAGGCTTATTTCTGCACAGCTTATTCTACTATATTTATCTATGTGTTTATTTTTATGCAAGTACCATGCTATTTTGATTACTGTGGATTTTTAGTAAGTTTTGAAATCAGGAAGTGTGAGACCTCTACACTGATTTTTTTTTTTTTCCAAGATTGCTTTGGCTATTTGGGGCTCTTTTAATTTCCATATGAATTTCACGACCAGTTTTTCTATTTCTGCACAAAAAGCCTAGTGAATTTTGATCGGAATTACATTGAATTTCTAGATAGCTTTGGGGAGTTTGGCCATCTTAACAATATTAAGTTTTCCAACCCATGAACATAGATGTCTTTCCATTTATTTGAGTCTTCTTTTATTTCTTGCAGCAATGTTTTGTAGCTTTCAGTGTAGCCGTCTTTCACTTCTATGGCTAAGTTTATTCGTAGGCATTTTATTCTTTTTGCTGCTATTGGAAATGGAATTGTTGTGTAAATTTCCTTTTTGGATAGTTTATTGCCAGTTTACAGAAATACCACTGATTTTCTGTTGCTATTGATTTTGTATTCTGCAACTTTGCTGAATATTTTATTAGCTCTAATAGTTTTTTGTGTGTATTCTCTAGGATATTCTATATATAAGATCATATCATCCAAAAATAGATATTGTCTTATTTCTTCCTTTCCAATCTGGATGACTTATTCATGTTCTTGCCTCATTGCTCTGGCTATAACTTGCAGTACTTTGTTGAATAGAAGTGGCAAAAAAATGGTTATCCTTTTTTTGTGTCTAATATTAGTGGGAAGGGTTTCAGTTTTTCATCGACTATGATGATTGCTGTGGGTTGTTCATAAGTACTGTTTATAACCTATAAGAAGTTCCCTTTTATCCCTAGTTTTCTGAGTGTTTTTATTGTGAGAGTGTTTTGGATTTTGACAAAGCTTTTTTCTGCAACAGTGGAGATGATCACACTTTTTATCCTATGTCCTGGATTCATTTTTTTTTTTTTTTTTTTGAGACAGAGTCTCGATCTGCTCTGTCGCCCAGACTGGAGTGCAGTGGCGCCATCTCGGCTCACTGCAAGCTCCGCCTCCCGGGTTCACGCCATTCTCCTGCCTCAGGCTCCCGAGTGGCTGGGACTATAGACGCCCGCCACCACGCCCGGCTAATTTTTTGTATTTTTTTAGTAGATATGGGGTTTCACCGTGTTAGCCAGGATGGTCTTGATCTCCTGACCTCGTGATCCGCCCGCCTCGGCCTCCCAAAGTCCTGGGATTACAGGCATGAGCCACCCGGTGCCCGGCCTGTCCTGCATTCTTAACCACTAGGCCCAACTGCCTCTCCCTTTCTCTATGAATTATTTAATTTTATAGCCCACTTTTTGTACTTATACCATAAAAATCTTTTTTTTTTTTTTGAGACAGTTTCCCTCTGTTGCCCAGGCTGGTGTGCGGTGTGGAGTGGAACGATCTTGGCTCACGGCAACCTCCGCCTTCTAGGTTCAAGCAATTCTCATGCCTCAGCCTCCCAAGCAGCTGGGATTACAGGCACGCACCACCACGGTGCGGCTAACTTTTGCATTTTTAGTAGAGATGGAGTTTCACCATGTTGGCCAGGCTTATCTTAAACTCCTGGCCTCAAGTGGTCTGCCCGGCTCCGCCTCTCAAAGTGTTGGGATTACAGGTGTGAGCCATCGCACTTGGCCCAAAAATCTTATTTTCTTTAAAAGCCATTAAAATTATGATTTCCAGAAACTATATGTTATTTCCTCATTTGAATGTTACATAATTTATTTAATACTTCTGTGTTATTTCAAAGATGTCAATACTCTATCTTTATTTCTTTAGAAACAAAGTCCCTAGAACTGGAATTACTGGGCCAACGGTTGTGAATACTTTTATCATATCATATCATGTGTGTGTGTGTGTGTGTGTGTGTGTGTGTGTTATCTTCAACTAATTTTTAAAAATGTGAACTTCTACCAGCTCGATGTCTATTTAATAAAAGTAGTCGATGTGTTCTGAGCTTGCTGTTCCACAACTCCATGACCTCTGAGTTAGTTTGCTTTCTATTCCTTTAAGTTCTTCAATCGTTATTGCTACTGAGCAGGCCACCTCCTTCCTTAGTTTTGAATTATTATTATTCTTGTTCCTCAGTCTAACCACTTTCCACGCACACTCTGGTCTTGTTTGTTTTGTTTTGTTCATTTGGTTTTATGAATTAATGACTAAACCAATGGAACCAAATGCAGGAAATACTAAAAACTTACTGGTAAAAGTATTAACACAAATGTGCATTACTACTAAGTATTTCATTTAGCTTGAAAAAAAAGGAACCTGTAGTGTGGTCTGTTTGTTTTTCGCTTATACTGTCTTTTCTTCATCAATATTCATTTGTTTATTCCTGCGTGTGTGGTTTTAGGACTATCTGGAAATATAGGAACATTGGGAAAAATTGAACTCCACATAAACCTAATGTAGAAACATTAGTTTTACAGAATACTAAAGAAAAGCATTTCTGCTTATATTCATTTTCGTATTTTATTGGATTTTTAAAAAAATCACTTGCACTTAAGGCAAAAACTTCGCACATAGACATCCGGCAGAGAACCCCTCTTTCATTTAAATACAAACCCTAACACATTTTGGCAACATCAGATAAATTTGATTTAAAGCCTGACAAAATTCTAAAAGCAAGGAAGCCGAAAAAAGCTCGAAGTCACAATAAAGATAAATGAAGACGCTCATTACAAGACTTAGGAAGTTGCAGCTGGTTTAGCTTTCCTGCGCGCCCAGGAGACGGAGAAGGAAAACTACGACTCCCAGAGTGCTTAGAGCGAACACGCGCGTCGTGGCCTCAAAACTTGCTCCCTTAGTCCCGCCTCCTCACTTCAGTGATTGGATTTTCCACTTCCGCGCCTCTGGAATTCTCTTCACCCATTGGTGGAGACTCCAGTGGGGTCAAATACAGAATTTACGCACCCTTGGCTTCCTTGGAGCCTAGCGGCTCTCCCCGCGTCCAAGATGGCGGCAGAAGCAGCTGGTGGGAAATACAGAAGCACAGTCAGCAAAAGCAAAGACCCCTCGGGGCTGCTCATCTCTGTGATCAGGTGAGGGAGGCAGGAGGCAGGGTCTGGGGACTGGGGGCAGCGGCTCGACCTCCGCTTTGGAAGGGAGAAGGGTTAGCTGGGTCCCACCCTGCTCTCCCTTCCCTTTCCTCCTTGCCTCCCGCAGCCCCTCCCCAGGGCTCTAACCCCTCCCCAGGGCCCCAGCAATTCTCCCCCACCTTTTTTTTCTGTGGTTAGCTATAGAGAGAGGAGCCCGCCTCAGTCTTTTCTTTAGGGGCAGCACCTTCTATTACAGTCCCGGGACCCCAAAGCACGCTATTTGGGTTTGGTAGAGAAAACCAGGTGTAAAGGTGTGTTTATTGATTCCTATAATGCTTATTTATTGTTTGCCTGTAGCAGCACTCACTGAGAAAGGCGTCTTGTTTCCTGGACTTTGGGGTGTAAGGCCTTGGAGTCCGGAGACTCCTGTCACGAGTTGCAGATTTGTGTTTTCACACTCTGGATACTTTCAACCACCTGTGCGTGGCCACAGCCACAAATACAAGAATCTGCAGTGAGCTGGTTGGAGGACTGGGTTTGAAGGCACACATCGGTTTTCAATTTTTTGCTCTGCCTCCCCATTCTGGTCCATTCCTTAAAAAACAGAACCAAACCAATTTGAAATTATCCTCCACACGCTGCCCCTCTGCACCTCCCAGAAGATTAGGGTAGGGGTGGAGTGGGATTGGTGGATCTTTTAGGAGCTTTTTTAAAATAAGTGAAATATATTGAGGATGGGGGAACCCTTTCAAGAACCTTGGATATGATACAGGAACTGACTAAAACCAATCTAAATAAAATTTATTATGGCACGTTTTTTACGTTGTTGGCATTTGAATTTCAACTCATTTATTTTTCATAAACAAACACTCTATTTTTCCCCACCTATGCTAAACTTTTGTTTGAGTTCTTGCAAGGCTTCTGGAATGTATTGATCATCTTTTCAAAACCCAGGGCCCAACATTATCTGGTAGGTACTAAGCACTTCAATGAATGAATATATCAAACCATTAGAACAGCTTACCACTCACTGACAAAGACACATCTTATGGGTCTTATTTAGGAGGCGTTAAGATTATGGCCTATTAAATCATTAATTTTCCTTTGGGCTTAAGAAAAAAAAAATATCTGTGTGGAAATGCTTCATATACTTGGTAGGCCATACAGAGGAAGTGCTGTCCTATTGTGAATCTATAGGCCCACATTCTCGCTGTGACAATACGCAGGTGGTGTAGATGTATCTCATGATACTAAAATTCCAGTAAGAGTGTTTGTTGTTTCCCATCTGAATTTGCTGTGGAATTAGAATACGAGGGCATTATTTGGATCCTTTTTTGAACTTATTTGTTTTTTCTACCTTATAGTCAACATTTATTTAAACAATAGGTATTTAGTACCAGTTGATAGTATGGTGTCTGGCACGTATTACATATTTAATAATATTTGTTGACTGAATGAGTAAATGCCCTGAGTTTTGCAAAGATGAAGCAGGCACAGTGTTACCCTTGAGGAGAGTATAGTTTACCTGGGGGATAAAACATGTCAGTAAAAATGATGACATGAGACTACGAGAGAGACATGAAATGTTATGGAAATCCAGGAGGAGTGGCTGTTTCTAATGAAAGTGAAATGTGTCATCTCATCTGTGTACTTTTGATTCTCCAGGCTGTTCCCATTTCTTTTATGCTACTTGTGTTTTCTTCAGGGCCAGTTGAATTTACTCTAAATGTCATATTTTTGAAAACAGCGTGAAAGCCAACCTAAAGCTTTTTTTACTAATGCTAATTCAGAACATACATTGCCTTTGTTTGACCATTCCTTAACGTTCTCCAGGAGGAACCCCGTACTGCTTGATGGCTAAGATTTTGTGGTTATCCATCCATCTCTTATGCCAGTTTATTAATATATGACCTTCACTTTATCACTGTGATTTAGACCTAGGCATTTTTTACTTTGATCTCTGTTGTGCATTATATTGCTTTTCTTTTCTTTCTTTCTTTTTTTTTTTTTTTGAGACAGAGTCTTGCTCTGTCCCCAGGCTGGAGTGCAGTGGTGCAATCTCAGCTCACTGCAACCTCCGCCTCCCGCGTTCAAGCGATTCTTCTGCTTCAGCTTCCCGCATAGCTGGGATTATAGGCGCGCGCCACCACACCCATCTAATTTTTGTATTTTTGGTAGATACAGGGTTTCACCATATTGGCCGGGATGGTCTCGATCTCTTGACCTTGTGATCCACCTGCCTTGGCCTCCCAAAGTGCTGGGATTACAGTCATGAACCACCGTGCCCAGCCCTCATTTTTCTACTTTATCCTTGACCACCTCAGATCACTGAATAGCACTTTTGTTACATATTTTTTACAAGCATGGTGTAAGGGAATGTCTAGACCTAGTATCCTGGGCAAGTTTAGTAAGGCTTGGGATGCACTGTTATATATGACCTTAAGACCGAATGGTGTTGATGTTTGTATTTCAACATTTCTTTGAGTCACAGGGAGATTTTGGCGTTGGAGTGAGGATGTTGGTACCTATAACTTCCTGTTATTTCCTTCCTAATATGCTTTTGAACATACCCAGTGGTTTAAATTTTATACCCAGTGGTAGTGAATGAGAGGACAATGGTAGTATTACTTTGGTGTTTGGGATGGGGAATGGCGGGAAGAGTCCTGCGGGTAAGAGAACCAGCAATGTGTATTTCTTGTTAGTAAATTGTGCTGTCACTTGGAAGTTGCTTCTTGTATTTCTGTTCAATTTATGTCCTTTGTGTTTCCCTTCTTGCAACATTGTATTCATTTACCTTTTTTTTTTTTTTTTTTTTTGAGACGTAGTCTTGGAGTCTCGCTCTGTCGCCCAGGCTGGAGTGCAGTGGCGCAATCTCGGCTCACTGCAAGCTCCGCCTCCCAGGTTCACGCCATTCTCCTGCCTCAGCCTCCTGAGTAGCTGGAACTACAGGCATGCGCCGCCATACCCGGCTAATGTTTTGTATTTTTAGTAGAGACAGGGTTTCACTATGTTGGTCAGGATGGTTTTTATCTCCTGACCTCAGGTGATTGGCCTGCCTCGGCCTCCCGAAGTGCTGGGATTACAGGCATGAGCCACTGCACCCGGCCTGCATTCATTATTCTTAATTCCTCATATAAAATTTTGATTATCTCCTCCTATCTTTAACGTTTTTTGCAAATTCTCTCCCAAAGACTATAGCTTTCCTGGTTGCTTTGGCAATAAGCCACAAAAAGGGAAACCCATGTTAGGCTCGTGTTTATAAGGTCTGAGCATTCCTAACATGTACCGGGTACCTGCTAGCTCCTTTCATGTTTCCATGGACTTATTTTGTCACAAAATAAATTACCAACAGTTAGAGAGTCTACTTTCTTTTGAAAAGTTTGATCGGTTTAGCTTTTTAAAAAATATCTTTTTTAAAAATATCTTTTTGTATCACTGAGTAGTATTCTTTTTTGAATACTGAATGTTAAAAATGCTCCTTTAATTCTCTTGCTCACATGTGTAAAAATGTCATTTCTGTACTACATTATGTATCATAAAATTTTGTATTTTTTCAATGCTTTTCCTAATGGTTGGGGTAGCATTTATTGTTAAAGTAATTTTTAATATTGTATTCAAAAAACTACAGGTGGATAAGGGTTTGACTGAAGGACAGAGTGGGGTAGACATGGGGAATATCCAAATCTCATCGCTATTTCCAGCCCTTATACTAAATAGTTAAATAGTGACTCTTTTGCTAGTATAAAGTATTTAACTTTAAAGCATTTAAAAGCCAAAAATAAAGATAAAGTATAGTGTAATTGTAATGCAAGTATTATATGATTTTTTAAGTGTTTTGAGACTCAAATAAAAATGCTTAATTATTTAAAAATTATCAAATAAAAATATTTCAGGGCAGTCAGATGTTTCAAAGGGTAGACTTCCAGGGCTTTACAGAAGAGGCCTTCAGGCTTGTGAGGTGGGGCTTTGGTGAGGGGACATATAGTGACTGGGATTCAGTTTGTCGGAGGCTACAGCCAACTGCAGCTTTTGGTTTTAAGTCTTGCCACTGGCCCTTTAAAAATGGAACTAATTGGGGGGACAGAATCCTGATTACCTGCTCATGTGTGATGTACGATGTGGACAGTTTTACACACACACAGACACACACCTACTTTTCTGTTGACCTGCTGATGTAAGATTTGGATGTTTTATACACACACAAACACACACACACACGTGCATACACACATACAATTTTTCTACTTTTCTGTTGATTTCCCTTGCCAACCTTTTGTTTGGTGGGAAGTCAGAGGAGGCAGCCTCTCTAGATGGGAAATAAGAAAGATGGCATTTTGGAGATATTTTATTTCTGTGAGTTCTTGTCAGATTTTTAATTGGGAAATGTGTCTGCCACTTAGGTGATTTGCTTTCCAATTAAATGTTGTCTGTCTTTAAAACTTGGCCTGTAATAGCCAGTTTAATTGGGAAGACAAACTTTGGTTGTGACTTCAGGAGACCTTATTGAAACCTTGGAGCAGACTTTTGAAGACACACTCTGGTTACAGATGTCAAGGAGGTTTGAAGGCAGTGGAAGGCTCACGTTTTCATCAACTTTTATGTCTTCACAGAAGTTGAAATTTCAAAAACTTAGAAAATCCTTTTTTGTAGACACCTGTTAAATTCCCTTCCTCCTTGGAGAGTATTTTGGTTAGCCCTGTGTTTAATTCAAAGTAAACTTTGTTGAAGGGGTCCAGGCTTTGACCAGGGCTTTGAACAAACAGCTTTGAGGTTCGTGACACAGTTTGTGGCAGGAAAGGAAAGTAGTCACTCTGTTCTGAGCCGAGTCGTGGAAGTTGGGTTAGGTGTTAATGTTCTTTCCATCACCATCTCTTCTCTTCATCTGAGCCCATCACATAATGGTTTTTTGGTTTCTAGCTCTGTTTGTACCCTGGGACATCTTGGCCCTACTGATGCTGTGTTCTTTGAAAGTTACTACTAGAATATGCAGAAACAGTGCTTTCAGGAGGTCCTGGGATGTCTGGCAGCATATATGAATGTAAGGGGCAACACAATTCCCATACTCTGGCTCAGAATTAGTGTCGTGGACCCACGTCTTAGTGTACCTTGTGTAATTGTTGACACTGGGATTTCCTGAAGGCTTTGAGGCCTGTAGTATTAATGGTGGGTGATGTGGTCAGGTTTCTTCAAGCCATTACTTGTACATAGATGTGGTCACAGCCTGTGGTGAGAAGTTCTGTGGTGGTTTGTTGTAGTTGAAACTTGCTGTATTACCTGTGTAACCTTGGACCAGTTACTTAAAACCACCGTGTCTTAGTTTCCTCATTTGGAAAATGGGCTAATACGATCTGTGTTTTTTTGGAACATCACGTGAGATGAGAGTATATAAAAGTGCCTAGCACAGTTTGGCACACAGTAGGCACTCAGACGTTCATTTCCTCCTTTCTAGGATCTGTATCCTCTTTTGTTAAGAAGATTCTTTTGATTTTAATACATTTGCCAGCTAGCAACCAGGCTATAATGTTAATTTTCCACCAGAAACAACCTTGATGTGTTGACTAGAGTGATTCCATTTGTCAGGATGTTGTTTTTGTAACCAGGATATCTTGTACAGCTGAATTAAGATATTAATTATTTGGTAATTTGAGAGTCAGCTAAAGAAGCTAGATTTAAATGTATGTATGTATGGTTATGTGTGTATGTAAAACATGTAAAATATAAACACACATAAAGTATAAAACATTTATTAGATTAAAAGACTACAAACAAGCAAATCAAGGGGCCCATACTCTGTTGAGATAATCCTTGTTGTCCTTTTTCCTTGTTGTCCTTTATAAAAAGGACAACAATATTGTATATTGTACAAATTTGTAAAGACTAGAGTCATAGGAACATTGTCCAGCAATCTCATTTCCCAAAATGTTACCTGTTTTTCAGGTTTTCGTATGGATCTTGTCCGTGTATATACATTTTTAAAAATACTGCTATACAGTCTTCATAGTTACATAAGTTTGTTAAGTGGAGGAATTAAACATATACAGAACAATAGGGAAGAAAAAATCACCCATAGTTTCTTTTCTTTTTTTTTTTTTTTTGAGGCGGAGTCTCGCTTTGTCACCCAGGCTGGAGTGCAGTGGCGCCATCTCAGCTCACTGCAACCTCCACCTCCTGCGTTCAAGCGATTCTCCTGCCTCAGCCTCCTGAGTAGCTGGGATTACAGGCACCTGCCACCACTCCTGGCTAATTTTTGTATTTTTGGTAGAGACAGGGTTTCACCATGTTGGCCAGGCTGGTCTCAAACTCCTGACCTCAGGTGATTGGCCCGCCTCGGCCTCCCAAAGTGCTGGGATTGCAGGCGTGAGCCACCATGCCCGGCCCACTTGTATTTTCCTCACCAGCATTATCCACTGTTAATACTTTAGCTTCCAGTTTAAGAAAAAAAAATCACACTATTGTTTTAAAAATAGTACTCTCATGATAAATAATTCAAACAACGAAAATGCAGAAAAACGGAAAGATGAAAGTAAGAAAAATTATTTCAGATTTTATCCTCTATAAGTTATTATCATTGATATTAGATGAACCTAATTCCAGACCCCTCCCTTTTCTGTGTGAATGAATGTGTGTATATGAAATGTTGATGGCCAGAAATAATTTTTTATTAAATATGGGATCTTACTCTATATACTAATTTTATTTGTTTTATTTATTTATTTATTTATTTATTTATTTTTATTTTTTATTTTTTTTGGGACGGAGTCTCGTTCTGTCGCCCAGGCTGAAGTGCAGTGGTGCGATCTTGGCTCACTGCAACCTCTGCCCCTCCAAGTTTAAGCAATTCTCTGCCTCAGTCTCCGGAGTACCGAGGATTACAGACGCGTGCCACCACGCCTGGCTAATTTTTTTGTATTTTTAGTAGAGACGGGGTTTCACCATCTTAGCCAGGCTGGTCTTGAACTCCTAACCTCGTGATCTACCCACCTCGGCCTCCCAAAGTCCTGAGATTACATGCGTGAGCCACTGCTCCCGGCTTGTCCTCCTTTTTGAGGTATACATGTATATGCTAGAGTGCACAAATCTTGTATATGGCTTGATGAATTTTTACCTTTGTAACCACTGTCCAGCTGGAGATACAGAACACTTCCAGCATCCTAGAATGATCCTTCTCTATCATTTTTTTCCAGTACTTTTTTTTTGTGTGTGTAAGGATATCCATTTCCAACACCACTTGTTAAAAAGACTATCCTTTCTTTATTTGCTTTCTTTTGCAACTTTGTCAAAAACCAATTTACTTTATATGTGTGGGTTTATTTCTTGACTTTCTAGTCTGTTCCATTCATGTTTATATTGATAATAATACTGCACTGTCTTGATTACTGCTTTTTTAAGTTCTGAAGACATAGTGTAAGTCCTTTAACTTTTTTTTTTTTTTTTTTTTTGAGACAGTGTCTTGCTCTGTTGCCCAGGCTGGAGTGCAATGGCATGATCTCGGCTCACTGCAATCTCTGACTCCCAGGTTCAGACGAATCTCCTGCCTCAGCCTCCTGAGTATCTGGGATTATAGGCATGCGCCACCACGCCCGGCTAATTTTTGTATTTTTGGTAGAGACGGGGTTTCACCATGTTCGTCAGGCTGGTCTTGAACTCCTGACCTCAAGTGAGCCACCTGCCTCGGCCTCCCAAAGTGCAGGGATTACAGGCGGGAGGCACGGTGCCCGGCCCCTTTAACTTTATTCTACTTTTTCAAAGTAGTTTTGGGGCTTCTAGGTTGTTTGCATTTTCTTACAAATTTTAGAATAAGCTAGTCAGTTTCTACAATAAAACCTGCTGGGATTTTGATAGGGATTAATATATGGAATTGACATTTTAATATTGAGTCTTCTGATCCATGGATGGGGGGTATATATCTCCATTTAATTCTTCTTCAGTTTATCTCAGCAACTGTGTGTGTGTATATAGATTTTAGTGTCTAGGTTTATATGTCTTTGGTCAGATTTCTATTTTAGGCCACTTCAAGTTGTGCTACAGTTCATGGAATGTTAATGTTCATTAAAAAATGCTTTTTTTTTTTCTCCTGGTGTTTTGTTTTATATAGTTTGTATTGCTATGCTAGTTCACTAGTCTTTTCTGCTATTCCTAATCTCTTGTTAATCCCATCTAATATTATTTTTATCTTAGATTATACTTTTCAATCTAAGATACAGAAGCTTATCTTCTTTATCTGGAAGTTTGATTTGGGTCTTTTTCATGTCTATGCTTACATGTTTAACTTTTCCTGTAGCTTTGTGAACAAATGGAATATGGGTATTATAACAGTTTAATGTGCTTGCCTACCAATTTTATCATCTGTGTCATTTCTGGGTTTCCATTGATTAATGTTTTTCCCTCTTCTTTTACCTGCCTTGTGGTTTTTTTTTTTTTCCTTTTTGAGACAGAGTCTAGCTCTTGCCCAGGTTGGAGTGCAGTAGTGCGATCTCTGCTTACTGCAACCTCCGCCTCCCAAGCTCAAGTGATCCTCCCACCTCAGCCTCCCAAGTAGCTGAGACTGTAGGTGTGTGCCGCTGCGCCTGGCTAATCTTTGTATTTTTTTTTTTTTAGGTTTTGCTGTGTTGCTCAGGCTGATCTTGAATTCCTGGCCTCAAGCAATCCGAAGGCCTCAGCCTGTGAGCTACCACACCCGGGCACCTTGTGGTTTTTGAGCTGATGCTAGACATTGTCAGTTTTATCTTGATGGTTGTTGGTTTTTGATATTTTTGTATTCCACTATTCTTGAGCTTTGTTCTGAGATGTGGTTAAGTTACTTGGAAACAATTTGGTCTTTTCAGGCCTTGTTTTATGTTTTGCTAGTTAGGAGCAGAGCAACATTTAGTCTAGGGCTAAGTTTGTCTCACTACTGTGACAAAATTCTTTTGATTATTCCACTCAGTACCCTAAGAATTATGAAATTTTTTCACTCTGGCCTGGGGGGCTGGGCACTATTTCCAGCCCTGTGTGAGTTCAGATCATTATTTCCTCTAATCCTTTCAGGTTGTTATTTTCCTGGCCTTGGGTAGTTACCTGTCACACGTGTGCTGATCAATACCCAACTGATGACTGTCTACAGATCTGCAGACTTCCCTGTGCAGCTCTTTCCCATCTCCATTACTGCCCTGTAGATTCTAACCACCTTAATATGCAGTGTTTTGAAACCCGTTTTGTTTATTTGTTCATTACTTTGTTGGTCCCTATTATTTCTTCTGGGCCTGAAGTAGAAGTCCATCAGTACTTCCTATTTAAAAAAAATATCTCTAAAGGTACTATTTTGGATTGTATCTTCTCAGAGAGGAAGAATAAGATATTCAAATATGCTGTTTAAAGCGATGGCAGCTGGGTGCAGTGATATGTGCCTGTAGTCCCAGCTACTCTAGAGGCTGAAGTGGGAGGATTGCTTGAGCTCAGGAGTCCTGTTGGGGCAGCATAGTAAGCCATGATATAAATTATGACCTTGGTCTTTATAGTGGCCAGTTTTTTTATGTGCTAGGGGTTTAGCTTTGAAAAACATAGGTGTGTACAGTTTAACAGGAAGTAATAAGGGAAAATTCTTGTATTACGTTTGACACTGTTGGTAAGAAAATAAAATATTTCAAGATTCTTAGGAGACCCTTTTCTGACTTTTATTTATTCTTTTAAAAGTATAAAGTCTTTGTCAAAATAAAGTAGAATGTAATTAAAAAGTGTTTTTCCATTTAAAACCTATTCATTGTGCTGAATATTATGGAAGAATTATACTAAAAATATCACTTGAGAGCTTGTTAGAAATACAGAATCTCAGGTCCTACCTGACTTACCTGAGCTGAATCTGCATTTAAACAAGATTCCCAGGTGATTTGAAAGCACAATAAAGTTTAGGTAGCTTCTAGAACAAGAAACCCCAGGCTTGAAATGTTCTCAACACATAGAAATGATAAATGCTAGTGATGATGGATATCCGGAATACCCTGATGGTTTGGCTGTGTCCCCACCCAAATCTCATCTTGAATTGTAGCTCCCATAATTCCCATGTGTCATGGGAGGGACCTGGTGGGAGATAATTTAATCATGGGGCGGGTCTTTCCTGTGCTGTTCTCATGATAGTGAATAAGTCTGATGAGATCTGATGGTTTTATAAATGAGAGTTCCCCTGCGCAAGCTCTCTCTTGCCTGCTGCCACGTAAGATGTGACTTTGCTCCTCATTCGCCTTCTGCCATGATTGTGAGGCCTCCTCAGCCATGCTGAACTGTGAGTCAGTTAAACCTCTTCCCTTTATAAATTACCTAGTCTCAGGTATGTCTTCACTGGCATTTTGAGAACAGACTAATACACCTGATTTGATCATTACATAGTCTGTGAATATTACAAAATCACATGTGTGCCATAAATATGTACAAATATTTTGCATTAATTAAAAGAGATACAAGAAGCCAATTGCAATTGTTAATTTTTTTTTTTCTGAGATAAACATCATATAGATATGTTTTTTAAAAAAGCATTCTGTTTTTTTTTTTTTTTTGAGACAGGGTCTCACTCTGTCACCCAAACTGGAGTGCAGTGGTGTGATCTCAGCTCACTTCATCCTCTGCCTCCCAAGCTCAAGCAATTCTTGTGCCTCAGCCTCCTGAGTAGCTGGGACTACAGGTGTGTGCTACCATGCCCAGCTAGTTTTTGTATTTTTTGTAGAGAGGGAGTTTCACTATGTTAGCCAGGCTGGTCTCACACTCCTGGCCTCAAGCAATCTGCCTGCCTTGGCCTCCCAAAGTGCTAGGATTACAGGTGTGAGCCAAGGCACCCAGCCAAAAGCATTATTCTTAAGCAGTGTATATGCTGAAATATATACCAACAAAAATGATATCATGTCCAGGATTTGCTTCAAAATAGTGAGAGGAGGGTTAGAGTAACTGGGGTTGTCCATGAAGAAGACTGGAATGTGTTGATAATTGTTGAAGTTGGATTGATCTGACAGATCTTTTTTTTTTTAATTTTTTTTTTTTTTTTTAGTAGAGAGGGAGTTTCACTATATTGGCCAGGCTGGTCTTGAACTCCTGTCCTCAAGTGATCTGCCTGCTTCGGACTCCCAAAGTGCTGGGATTACATGAGCCACCATGCCTGGCCTATTTGACAGATCTTTTAATTTTTGTACATGGTTGAAAATTTCATAAAAATTTATGTGTGTGTGTGTGTTTACATATGTATATGTTGGGGGGAGGGAAGATGGTGGGAAACAAGGTTGATTGATTGATGTTTTAATAGATTAGTATATTACAGAAGTGCTATATATTCTTTATGTCCTCTTCCCTCTCCCCTAGACACTTTAACAATAACATATTAAAGGGTCCCTGATTTCTGCATTTAAGAAATCTGCTTCAATTTGTGTAACCCAGAATTTCTGAAATTTGACCACATAACACCTCTTAATTTTTTGTAAAACATTGTTTCTGAGGAACTCACCAGAAAACAAGATCACTGTGGACAATGCTTGAAGAAGGATGTGGGGCTGCAATCGAAGTAGAAAAAGAGGTAGAGTTTGGTGAAGTAAGAGTAGGGGGTAGATTTTAAGTTGACTTTGTCAACCTTGGGCTCAGTTTTATGCCTTAGTGGGGTGATTTTACTTAATATTAGATAATGACCTTTGTTGCCTAAGAGATTTATAGCTTTTGGTCCCCAGAAGTGTTCTATAACTGACTTAATTGAAATATTGAAAAACTGTATGTGTTGGGTGTAGTAATTGGCCCTAAGTGCTGTCTGAAGCAAGACACCAATGCATTTTCAATTGACTTTAAAGCAAAAATTGTTTACTGTCACTTGATATTAAATACATCTCTTTGTACTGTTAGGGGATGTTGTTTTTATGCATCAGAAAACTTTTTCAGAGGGACTTGTCATTGTGAATTGCTATCAGTTGGGATGGGATTATCTTGTATTTTGCGTGCTCTAATAAGACATAATTAAGAAATAAGCAATCACGATGTATAATTGAATATAATAAAATCCGATTTAAAAGTGTAATGTAGATTTGGTTATGCTTTGAGTGAAGCCATATCGTACGTGATTATATAGTGATACACATCTTGAACATTTCTTTAATGTGTAATTTTTTACAATTAAACTCATAATTCTGAGTAACTCAGAATTATGATGAGGGTCTCTTATTTTTACAATTCACTGGGAGCATTTATAGACTATTCGTCATATACAAAATGTTCTGCTTAGAATAATAGGCTTGGAAGACTTATTTCTTAACTTATTTCTTTAGTGTTTATATTCTTAACTATCTCTTTTCCTCTTCAGTTTGTACTTTCACTCTATTCATACTTAGGACAGGCTTTTGTTTCTGTGATGACATAATAGGTATATGGTGCTGTCAGCCATTTCTTAGATTGGCCCTTTAGTATTTTAAAGGCAAAGAGAACCTGACTGTCACACTGTGAAATTAGGGCTGAATAGATACAATAACTTAACCTGATGTCTTCTGGTTAAAAGCAGTTTGGGAAAGAAAACAGGATTTGTGTTGTAAAGAATCACATCAGCTCTAGACTCTTTTTCTTGCGTTGGGATCAGTAGCAACAGGAATATTATGTTCTGTAAAGATCAGTAAGCTAATAATTACCTTTTTTTCCATCTTGGAGTGAGGTTCTGAAGCTAGTGAACTCTTCAGCATTTGTTGAGAGTTTATGCTTAGTTTTTGCTTTATGATAATGTGTTAGAATATTTTGTAACTAAATCAGGATGACTCCTTCTCTATCTAGTACTCTTTACATTATGCAGTTCAAGAAATTTCACTGGGGCCAAGGTTGCGCCACTGCACTCCAGCCTGAGCGACAGAGCTAGACTCTGTCTAAAAAAAAAAAAAAGAGAAATTTCATTGGAATTGTCCCAACAAGAGAGAAGGTAGCACTGATTGGGTGGTTCAGGTGCTCGATGAGTAGAAAAGGCAGGGATTCGGTGACATAGTTTATCCACTTAGAGGCCCATTTTGAGTACTTTTAAGAGGGGTCACTGAGATTTGATTCTTATTGTAGATTGTGCTCTGTAGAGCCGTTGCTTCCTGATAAGTGATTTTAGGATATGTGAAGCTCTACTTGTAATTAGTTTTTCTGAGTTGCTTGAAGGGATTTCCATTAATTGTTTTGTTAATCTTTATTATTCCTGGAGGAGAGGTCACTGGATGCCAACAAGGAATGTCTTTAGTAGACAATTAAGCCCATTAACTGTTTTCAGAAAGCATGACTTACTGCTAACTATTCTGCAGGTGTCGCCAAAATTCAGATGTATTACATTAAATATTTCTTATAGCCGGTTAATTAGTTTAGTTATCTGGGGCTGTATTAGGCAGCTAATTCTTGTGGATTTGCCAAGAATCTGTGTTGCTTCTGACTAAGGAGAGTGACTGATAACATCTATCTTGAAAAATTAACCAACCAAAATAACACTGCCTGTGTTTTAAAGTGTGGTATATTAGTCTGCTTGGGCTGCCATAACAAAACACCAAAGACTAGGTGGCTAAACCAATAGAAATGTATTTTCTCACCGTTCTGGAGGCTACAAGTTCAAGATCAACCCACCAGGGCTAGTTTCTAGAGAAGCCTCTCACTCTGCTTGTAAATGGCTCCCTTGCTCTGCTGTCACATGGCCTTTGCTGTGTAAATGTGTGGAGAGGGCTTCTCCTTCCTTTTCCTTTCTTCTAAGGACATCAGTCCTTTTGGATTAAGGCCCACCCTTCTAACCTCACTTAACCTTTATTACCTTCTTTGTAGGCTGTGTATCCAAATACAATAACATCGAGAGTCAGAGATTCAACATTTGAATTTGGGAGGGACACAGTTCAGTTCATAACAGGTGGTACCCTGGGCATTCTTATTATTTTGAAAAAATATCCTAAACTGCTTCTAGAGTGACAATCTCTCATCACCTACAGGTAGTCTTGAGGCTCAGGCAAGAGCCCTGGTTAAGCTGTTAATTTTTCACAATTGTTTGTCAATCTTACTGCATGCTTTTCTGGCTTATATTAAAATTAATAAAACATAATTTGATCTATTTAGTCCTGTAAGTTCCTGAAATTCTAGCCTTAAATTAAAATGAATTGTTGGAAAACTTTGTACCTGGGCTATATTCAGATCTTTCAAAATCTCTTGGCCAGAATTGAGTTTTAATGTTATGTTCTTGAAGGAACTTATAAGAAATGGCCATGTAAGATTTGTGACTTTGTTTTCAGAAGATTGTTAAGGACATCTTTTACTATATTAGGTCTTCCATGTTTTTTAAGTGAAAGATTTCTTTTAGAATTTAGGACTAGTCCAAAATTTGCTTCCTTAGAGGAACTGGAATCCATAATTTTGAGAATGAGAATTATATCATGTGATGTGTCTCCTTTTGCCTGGGCTGCTAGGAAGCTCAGATTTGGTTTGGGGGCTCACTTCCTATTAACTTTGCTTGCCCATATGATCTGCTTCATTGTCTTTTACATTTATTTGGTGGTGTTTAGCTCTGCATCTCTTTAGTCCCACTTTCTCATTTGTATTTTACTTTTTATTGTTTATATTCTTGCACAAGCCATCTCACATCTTTTTTTGGGAAGAGGTGGGATATAATTAAAATGAAACTTGAATGTAGATATTGTTACTCAGTTTCACCATTAAATACTGGTTGAAAGGTTATCAGTCTTTGGCTGAGTGCTCACCCCCAAGTAGCTTCATAGAACACTCCGAGTAAAAGCTCACAAAGTTGGGCCTGGTCTGGCTCCCAGTTTTCTCCTTGATTCATTTCCTGTCACTGTCACTCTTCCTCAAGTCTCTAAAGCCACATTGACCTCCTTGCCATTCCATGTTCCTTGAGCAGGCTAAACACACCCTGTTTCAGGGTCTGTTCTCTCTGGAATCAGCTTCCCAGATAGTGCCCTTTCTCTCTCACTTTCTAGTAAGCTGTATTCAAATGCCATCTTTATCCGAGAGGCCCTCCCTGGCCTCCTTATATGAAGTAGCCTCCTTCCTCCTTGCGTGTCTTGGCTTTTGCGTAGCTGTTACCTCCCAGCTCCCCTCACTATAACATAAGCTTTATGAGGGAGGGATTGGTTTTGTTCATTGCTGTATGTATCTCTAGGCCCTTAGAACTGTGCCTGGTGAGTAATAGATACTTAGTGAATATTTGTTGAATGAATAAGTGAATTAAATAGGGTCACGAGCAACTATCTGTTCTTTTCTACAGATTTTTGAGCATGCATTTCATGTGAGACAATTTAGTTGCAATTGTTTCTTAAGGCTGGGAACTGTCCTCCATGACCTCTCTAGATCCTGCATTGCACTGCTGCTCATTACTTAGCTTTTACTAAGCACTTAATGTACCAGGCACTGTAAGAATATAGAGAAAAGGTCTGATCTCAGTTCAGAAATAAATATCCTCAGGAACTTTAGAAAGGGGTAGGCTTTAGGGGGTTTGGGCTAACAATGTTGTGATTCATAGATTATTTATTTTGTTCCCAATAATATATCAGCCAACACTTCTGTCACACTTTATATTTTCAAAGCACATTCACACATTTCTCCAGTCCTAACAATATCCTGGTGAGGCAGGTATTCTTATTATCTTACCTGTTTTACAAAGAAAAAAACAGACCCAGAAATTTAAGTCACTTACTGAAGGTCAAGCAACTTGAAAGTTGTAGAGCTCCGTTTGAATCTGGGTGTTTTAAAATTCCAGAACCTATGTTCCTTTAATGTGTATGTGGATGGCTCTTGTTTGATATACTTGATGAGGTAGTAAGGGACTTTCTCGGTGTATTCCTAATGGTGTATTGTAGATTTGGGTTTTTCTTTTTGTATCCTTTTATTCCACTTGAGTGATGAGTCAGTTTTGGTGACTGACCTTATTTTCACAGGTGTGCTTTTTCCTTTATTTGATCTTTCTTTTGTCTTTAAGAACAATACTGACTTTTATGTATTTTCTCCTGTCTGGACTCCATTACTCTGTTAAGACCAAAGTGAAAGCAAAATTGCTCCACAGAAGGAACTAGTGATGATGACTGGTTATTTTCCTTTCAAAACATTTGATCGGCTACACTGAAATACAGAGGCTAGTATGAAAATGGGAAACAGACAAATTCAGTTTTAGATCTCCAGTTATTTACCCTGGGTTTTAATGCTTGTTTATGGGACTCACTTGGAGCTCATGGTTGTGAATCCACTAGAACTTAATAACGTTTGTTCCTACTAGATGTTGTTAACAGTAGCTTTACATGTGTACCGTGGTCCTTTTAGCCCTTTAGGTAAATAAATTCCTTCCTGGGGATTAATTAGTCATGGTTAAGATGTAATTCATCATGCAAAATATCAGAGCTGTCTTAGTGAAAAATTCTTAATGATCCAGAAATGTCTTTGTGTCCAGCTTAACTGGAATCTAGTTTATTGTTTTATGTTTGTCCATGAACTTGACAATAGTTTATAAGTCATAGTCGTTTTGAGAATAGGAATGGAAAAAAAATTTAGAGTGATTCAATAACTTGAATACATCTTGGGTTGGGAACTTTATACCATTTGTCCTTTGATCATGTCTTTTATTTAGCTCATGCTTTTAAATCTTGCCCAGATTCAAGACTGTTATTACTAGAAAAGCTGCTTGGTGCTCTCTTTCCATCCCTGTCTGCTGTTCTCTTTACATGTGAACTGTGGCTTGATGAGAGGACATGTCCTGCAGCTCAGGAGTTGAAGGCAGGAAAGATAGGATTTTGTAACATGTATAGTAGAAAGAGCATGGATTTTGGAGTCAAATATACTTAGCTTTAATTTCAACTCTGATATTAACTATGTGCATGTGTGTATTTTACTGATACACACTTTACTGATAAGCCTCTGATTCCTTATCTGTAAAAAGGCTGGTGATAATATTTTATTATACTAGACTGCTTTGAGGATTGTCTTAGATTAGGTATGCAAAATAACCACTGTATTGCCTGGTGTATTATAGATGCTCAGTAGTTTGTATCCTGTGCCTCACCTTCACCTTCCTTTCCAAACATGTAGAACACAGGGATGCATGTAAATTTCTGCATTTAGTTTTAAAATTTCACAAGTGGAGGATGAGTGAGAGTTGACTTGTCAGCACTTAGTGTCAAAGGGATCTTGGATAATTTTTGGACTGTATTTTTAAAAATGGAATGTAGTTTTAGGCTATATTATTAGAAATATAGTGTTCATGTTGTGGGATATAAAACCTCTTTCTGTTTGGAAGTATGTTGTGTTCACTTCTCAGCATATCTGAGAGGCAGGTTAATGAAGCCATTAAGAGCCATATGGCCCAGGTTTGAGGTCAGACTCTGCTCCTTAAAGACTGTGCCTTGAATAAAAAACTCCATCTTTTTATTTCTACAAAGAGGGATAAGTATGGTACTGATATGGTTTGGCTGTGTCCCCATCCACATCTCATCTTGAATTTTAACTCCCACAATTCCCACGTGTCGTGGGAGCAACTCAGTAGGAGGTGATTGAATTGTGGGGGTGAGTCTGTCCTTCGATGCACTGTTCTTGTGATAGTGAATGAGTTTCACGAGATCTGATGGTTTTAAAAAGGGTAGTCCCTGCACAAGCTCTATTCTCTTGTCTGCTGCCACGTGAGATGTGCCTTTCACCTTCTGCCGTGATTATGAGGCCTCCCCAGCCACGTGGAATTGTAAGTCCAGTAAACCTCTTTCTTTTGTAAATTGCCCAGTCTTGGGTATGTTTTTATTGGCAGCATGAAAATGGATTAATACAGGTACCTACCTCATAAGGATGTTTTTGCAATAAATTAATTATTATGTGTAAGCCACTTAGATTAATGCCTGGCACATAGTAAGTTCTATGTGAGTGTTACCTGTTTTTGAGGGGACTTCAGATGAAAGCAAAAAGGATGGTGGGCTGCTGGAAGTCATGGTGTAGAAGAAACAGTTGAAGAAACTGGAGGTGTTTAACCCAAGAAAGAACTATTGAAAGGCCTTTACCATTTAAAGGGAAATTTTATGGAAGAAGGAATAGACATTTTTTTGTGTTACAGAAAAAGATGAGACTAGGATCAATGGGTAGAAATTCTAAAGAGGCTGATTTTATTTTATTTTAATGGAAGGCTTTATAATAAGTAAAGCTGTTCAAAACTGCAGTGAATTGCCTTGTGAGCTGGTAGAGCTCTGCATTGCACAGAGGCTTAGAAGGCTGAAGAGAGGTTCATGACCTGGCTGGTGGGGTGAGCTCAATGACAAGTATTCTCTTCTGCACTGCTGTCTGTTCAGGTTAAGGGACTAGTGATAATCCCACACTGAAATTTGCTGGGATTTGCTAGCGTGCATGAGAACTTTCTCCCTAGAATTAGTCAGCTCTTTCATGCTTTGCTTTTTTTTTTTTGAGATGGAGTCTCACTCTGTTGCCCAGGCTGAAGTGCAGTGGCACGATCTCGGCTCAGTGCAACCTCTGCCTCCTGGGTTCAAGTGATTCTCCTGCCTCAGCCTCCCGAGTAACTGGGACAACAGGCACGGGCCATTGCGCCTGGCTAATTTTTTATATTTTTAGTAGAGACAGGGTTTCACCATATTGGCTAGGCTGGTCTCGAACTCCTGACCTTGTGATCTGCCTGCCCTGGCCTCCCAAAATGCTGGGATTACAGGTATGAATCACCGCGCCTGGCCTCTTTCATGCTTTTATGGTTTATCATTTATTAATTTTTATTGAATATTTATCTCACACAAATATTTATTGTCCGTGACATTGTATTTCTGGTCTCATATTGCAGAAAAGAAAACAGAGTTTGGAAATAAATATTCACTGCCTACTATTGCTTGGCACCATGCATTCAATCCTTGAAGGAACCCAATGAGTTAGATTTTATTGTTATTGGGAGACCATTCTCCTCTGGGCTCTTGTGTTTCTGAAGTTCTTGTGAGCCAAGCACTGATTGCCCTATGTTTTAGGTTATTTTGCCAAGGATGTTTGTTTAGGAAACAGCGTTGGAAGATAGAGATGGTCTCTCACTCCAGAGCAAGGGGCAGATGTGTTTCCAGTCCAGTCTCTGAGCTTAGATTTGGTTTTTGGAGCTCGGAGTTCTTTTCCAGAAGCTGCCTATGTGGGCAGGCTTCTCTTTGGGCCCAGCTGCCTAACCCTTGTGGGACTTGGGGGCAAGGGGAACTGATGTGAACATGCTGCACTTATGCCGCTTGCTGTGCTATGAGTGTGATCAAGTCTTTTGGACTTGAGGAGCTCTAGGAGTTTTGTGTCTTCTGCCAGCACCTGTGAAACTGTGGCTAACCTCTTAGCTTGCGAGTAGAATAAAATCTCAGCCTTCGCCATTCTTGACATTAAGGAGGAATAAAATGAGAATCAGAGAGTTTAAACCTAATGCCCAGGGTTAAGTGATCTAGTATTTGAGGGTGGTGGGATTTTGACTTTTGTCTTCAGAGGGTGTACTTTTTATTATGTTATGGAAAAACGCTATTGCCGTTGCTGCTGCCATTACTACTGTTATTACTAGAACAATAATAGCTAACGACAACAACCAACATTTGTTGAGTGCTAATGATATACCAGGCCTTGTTTGATCTCATTTAATTCTCACTAACAACCCTGTGTGGAAGGTATCTTAGTATTTTCACTTTATAGATGAGCAAAATAAGATGCCATTACTAAGGTCATGAGTAGCCAGTAGGGTGGAGCCACAATTCTAACCCAGGCAGCTTTACTTTGCCTGAAGAGACCCCACTCTGTAGCTGTTAGGAGTGCAATCTGAAAGCAGACCAACCTGAGTTTCAAATCCCCTTACTATTCCTAACCTTCATTGTGTGAGGTGGTGTAAATTAATTTAACCTCTTTAAATCTCAGCTGTTTTATCTGTAAAAAGAGGGGAGGGAATAATAATAGGACCTACTCCAAAGGCCTGTTACGAGGATTAAACATACATTTTATAAAATGTGCAACACATCTGGCTCCTGGCAGCTAGTAAGCCTCTCTAAATATTAGAGGCTATTATTACTTTTATTATCCTTGCTGCCTTCCTTTTCTCTAATTAAAAAAAAAAAAGCTTTAATGGTTTTGCACTCTGAGTTCTATAATGTAAATATTTTTCTCTAAAGACAAAATATTCATCCTAGTTTACATCAAGAGGACACATTTTAAATATGGGGCAAAGCTGGCACAGGGTATTTCTTACATAAATATTTTCTTGAAAAAGGAAAATAGGAGGCAGAACCCCTGGTAGACCAAATTTGCCTTCTAATCTTCATTTTAGTAACCCTTTCTATTCCCTAAATAACTCCTAATGATCCGGTAATGTGTTAACAGTGACAGCTGATGCCAGAGAAGGTGTCCTCTCTGGGCCTGACATTTTCCTTAATGGTAATTCTAACTAGTTAAGGTAAACAATGTGAAATGTTTGGCATATTTTTTCCACAAATGGTAGTGGAGCGGAAATCATGAAAAGCCTTGTAAAGATGGCAAACCAATCTAGTATAGCTTTGACAATTCTGTGACTGCTGTTACAAGGGGAAATAATAGAGTTAAACATCTAGGAACCCTTACCTTTGGGACAGTTGATAAATTGAAGGCGTTTTCTGATTGTGCTTTACTTTAGATTAACAGCCTGGAAGTTTTCAGATTTAAAGAGCGAAGTTGTGTATCATTAAAACAACAAGAAGGCATGATACATGCTAAGCTGCTCTGTACCCAAATATTGCAAGTAATCTTGGTAGCTCTATCTTTGAAGCCCAGTTTCGCTTACATTCTCCACTCTGATTTACTTTAATAGTCAAACACTTGGGTGGTATTCTCTACCTGCAAGAAACCTTGGGAGTAGTCTCGTTTAGGGTCACCAGTTTACAGATGAGGAAACAGGATCGCTCATGTAAAGGCTTTAAATCAATTCTTGTGGTTCCCAGTAGTGTTCCTTTCCTGAGCATCCCACACTGTCCTGAGTGGCTTTTGCCCTTCCCTTCATTGCCTTTGTTCCTGCCATCCCGCTACCCGTATTCATGATATAGCTGATCTTTTGGCATTCCTAACACCTAACAAAAAGAATTGTAAAATTCTTTTTGGAGGTTAGATTGAAGTCAAAGACTGGCCTGAATTTCCCTATAAATTGGAAAAGAAGTTTTATATATTGTGTGGCTCATGAATTAAGATCCTTTGCTCTAAATGACAGTTCAGAGCAGACTATTGTACAGTATTTTGCTTGCAAATATCTAGAAGTGGGTATGTGATTAATTTGCTGACAGACCATCTCTGAAAGCAGTTCTAATGATGGACTTATAATTGATGGCATCCATCATTGAGAACCTAAAATATCCCCCTCCCTAAATTAAAAAAGATAAATGAAATAAACTAGGCTGAATGGATAAGCTGACAAATCTGAGGGAATTTAATGAAACTCTAAATTACCACAGCCAACAGATAAGAGGAAAAGGTTCCTTTGTTACTGATTATAATACTAAATTAAAAAAATTATTCGAGAAAGATAGTAGAGGAAACAAAGATCTGTGGTCCATGTATCAAACGAAATTATTGAAATATTTTTAATAAGTATATCTATCTCATTCCCTGGTTATTGTTGATTCATATCAATCTTGTTCATATCAATCTTGTTAGTGCTGTTGGAAGACTAGTAAGTGCAGGAACCGTCCTGTAGGATAGCTTAGGTGACTGCTGTTGTAAGAGATTTTAGAATTAATATGACCTTATTTCCAGACTGCTGGGGGCTCCATACCAAATTCAGGTCATTCAAATGAGCTTTTTGGAAGGTGGTTCCTCAGTGTATAAGTAATTGTATCAGTTACTGTGCTTTCAGCTATGTATGAAAAAGACCAACTGAAAGTGACTTAAACAATGGATATTTATTGTCTCCCCTAACAAGAAGTCCTGAGGTAAGGCAGCTGCAGGGCTGGCTGCTTTGGTGGCCAAGCACATAGTGGTAGCTTGGCATTCCTCTTTGTTTTTCCTTCCATGGTTGTAACATGGCTGAAGTGTCTAAGTATCTTATCTTTGTACAGTGATACCTAGGGTTGGGAAAGGGACATTTTCTTGTTATTATTCTTGCAGAAAATTGTTCCTAGTACTTCCTTTGGTCTGTCTCATTGATCAGACTTGTCACTGATAAGGAGAATGGAACAGTTCACTCAAATCAAGAGTTACCCAGTTTCTTGAACAGTTCATGCCTGCCTGCTATCTGATTAAAATCAGTTCTAATGCCAATGACAGAAGAGAAGGGCCCTTTGGATAGGCAATGACAAATCCACTTAGATGGGCTATTGAAATTTACTGTGAAGGAAGTTTTGTGTTTTCTGTTTGTAACTTATTTCATTTCCTAGTTAATAAGATGAATGTGCTTCACCTTTCTTTTGCATTTTACTTTCTGCTTCACCTTTCTTTTGCGTTTTTACTTTCAAGTTTTACTCAGCTTGATATACTCTCTGCCTTCACCAGGACTCTGTCTACTAGTGACGATGTCGAAGACAGGGAAAATGAAAAGGGTCGCCTTGAAGAAGCCTACGAGAAATGTGACCGTGACCTGGATGAATTGATTGTGCAGCACTACACAGAATTGACGACAGCCATTCGCACATACCAGAGCATCACAGAGCGCATCACTAACTCCCGAAATAAAATAAAGCAGGTATTCCTCCCTTCTTCTTGTCTGGTGATGGCGGCACTTCCCGTCAGTATAGGTGTTGCAGCTTGGAGAGGAGCCATGGTAGTGGCTAATGGTCCTTAACAAGTGATTCAAAATGCCACTTTTCAGGAGTTCTGTAGGTGTCTGGAAAGGCTGGCTGGGAAAGATCACAGAAGGCATCCTCAGCTGATTTCTCCCCCACACTGTGTCTTATCCTTGGTTCTGACATTGTTTTTCACTGCAGTGTGGAATGAGACAAGCAAGATGGCCTCCGTTTGCTTGTGTCTTACGATCCATCCCTAACAAACTAGAAGGCGTAGTGGCCCTTGTATTCTCCATTCTCATTCTAGCAGTTATTCCTGTATTTCACACATCTAAACAATAAAGCATCATATTCTGACTTTTGAGTCAATGCCTATTCTGAATCTTAGTGGCCGACCTATTTACACTCACATGAATTGGAGGGCAGCCAGTCGAATACCCTTTTATCAGAATCCAAACCACAGAAGAGAGAATGTCTCCTACATTGAAGTTGGTTATGACTTGTCTGCATTTATTGTGCATTCTTGGGATTTTTTGTGAAGTGAAGAAAATTTAACCTACAAATTATTTAAACATAAAATGAAATGTTCATGAAAACATTTTTTTTTTTTTTTTTTAAGAGTTGGAGCCTTGCTCTGTTGCATAGGCTAGAATGCAGTGGTGCATCACCGAAGCCTTGAACTCCTGGGCTCAAGCAATCCTCCTGCCTGAGTCTCCCAAAGTGCTGGGATTATAGGTGTGACCCACCATGCCTGGCAAAAAACCAAAATTCTTGAATATCATGCTTTGATTGTGACTAATGTGCATTAATTTTTATTTTGTAGTTTTCATGTTTTGGAATAGTTTTTCTTTTATTTGTTATTTTTCTCCCTTTTTCTCCTCCTTCCTTTCTTCCTTCCCCCACGTTCTTTCTCCCTCTGTCTCTCTTATCCTACCCCTCCTTGGTCCCCCACTTTCTTCTTTTTGCTGTAGGTCCTTGAGAAAACTCTTGGTTCTTGGGTACTATGCATTTAGTACCTAAAGGATAAAATGGGTTTGTAAGGAGTATTTTCATAATTGGCCAAAGGATGAACTGATCAAATAAGGGTTATGTAGTATAACATTATAGTTATGTGGTTTTTAGCTGTATTTTTGAGATCACTCCTTTAATACCATTTAGTACTACTCTGTGATAAATAATAATTGCCACCACTTATTGAACACTGATTCTTTGCAAGGGATGATTATGTCCAATCATCTCAATGAATTTAGAATTTAAACGCTAATCTCCCTGATTCTAAAGCCTTTGTTGCTGATTTTCAGGCATTTTTAAAGCAGCAGAAACTTTTTTTTTTTAATGTGATATTTTGCAGAATACCAGCATGTCAGTCATTAAGAGAGGCAGTGCTCTCCTCTTCTTTGGTTTTGGGGTGAGAGGTCCAAAGCATCATACTTGGTTCCCCCCACCACTGTGGGACTGAGGGATGCATAGACCGTGGTTTAAAATTCACTGCCCTGTGCTATGAGATTGGTTAGGGGACTGGCTGGCCTGTATCTGCCCAGTAACAGCTGTGCATATGGCATCTTCATGTTTTGTTTTCTGTCCATTAGACTTATATTATGATTTTGTAAGCAGATACATAATTTATGCTTCTACAAATACTGATGATATATGACTTTCAGCTTCTAAGAGTCTAGTTCCAGAATCAGTATGCTCTTAACCTTTTTGGAAGCCATATGTTGACCTCTTTACATTTTAAAATTAACTGGGCATTTTTTTTTTTTTTTTTTTTTTTTTTGAGACGGAGTTTCATTCTTGTTGCCCAGGCTGGAGTGCAATGGCGTGATCTCGGCTCACCACAGTCTCCGCCTCCCAGGTTCAAGCGATTCTCCTGCCTCAGCCTCCCGAGTAGCTGGGATTACAGGCATGCGCCACCATGCCTGGCTATAACTGGGCATTTTTGAAAGGAATACTATAATTCTTTGCCTTTGCAAGTGCTGAGTTCATCCTATGGATTTATCTGTGAAACTAGGTAAAGTTATAGATCACTTGCTCTAGATTTAAAGTAAACTGTAGTCCATTTTGACCCAATATACTAAGCTCAAGAGGGGTCAATGAATGTATAGAGCTGCTGACCTTCTGGCTTTGCCTCGGGTAATCACAGCAGAGGTGAAGGACCTCATGGTATTTGTGTTTTCTGATTAGTCTGGTTGACTGAAAAGACTTTGTCCTAATCTCATGGGAAGCACCAGCAGTGATTTCTGCTTTGCTTCCCATCATTCTGAGTCGATAGCATCTTAGCTGCAAATAAAGAATGTTCACCTGATATTGAAAAAGAGCCTTGTCTTGATCATTTCACATTTGTTTTAGTAGCCACATTTCTTACCGTCCTCATTTTCAGTATGCCAGAGTTTTGAGCAAAAGAAAATAACAATGAAAACTTTATTATATCTGATAGTTGTCACAAAAGTAAATGTCATATTATTCTGGGTTATGAATTAGCTTCAGTATTGGGTAGAGAAATAAAGGGTCAAAGCTCTTTTCAAAAGAGCCTTTAATAATTGATTAATGGGAAAATAAAAGTGTTGGGGGAAAATGAAAATGAATTTGTTTTTGACAATTTTGTACCATGACAGTCCATTTCTTATCACCAAGGAAACGCTGATGTTTTCTCACTAATCTTTTCCTGTCATTTTTGGCTTTTAATTGTACTTTGGATTATATATGAAATATAGGTATGTATTTTTTTAAAGTGAAAACATGGATGATTCAGTAACGATTGGGCTACGTTATCTCAGAGCCAAGCAAGATGTTGAGAATGTGTAGATCTGAGTTGAAATTTTCTTTCTGTTCTCTGCCAAAAGAATAAGGATTCATGCAGCAAATATCTGTTGAGTGCCCGCTATGTTGCTCGTTGTGTTTTAGGTGCTAGGGCTGCACAAATGGGAAACACCAGTTCCTGTCCTCATGGAGCTTATGTGCAAATGAGAGGATAGAAAATAAACAAATAGATAATGTTGAACAACATTTATGTAGTCTCTGTGCATGGAGTGTCTGCTTTGTGCTGAGGATTGTTCTAGATTTTCAGGTATAGAAGTGAAGAAAACACAAACATTTCTGTCCTTGTGGAGTTTACATTCTAATCAGGGGAGACAGACTGCAGACTATAAGTGAATATATAAGTAAAGTGTGATAATAGCAGATGGTAAGAAGTGCTACACACACCCCCACCCACTCACCAAGGAGGGGAGACTAGGGAGTTGCTGTTTTAGCTAGGTTGGCCAGAAAGGGCTTCACTGAGGGCCCATGTGAGCCAACACCTGAAGGAGGTTAGGGAGAGTGTCAGGAAGAGCATTCCAGGAAGAAAGGAAGCAGGTGCCCAGATCCTAAGTCAGGGGCATGATTGGAGGTTTGGAGCAGCAGCAAGGTGGTTGGTGAGGCTGAAGCAAAATGAGGCATGGGGAGAGTGGCAGGAGAGAGATGAGAGAGCTAGGGCATGTGGTGTGGTGGGTGGGTGGATGGAAGTCACGTAGGGTCTTGTAGGTCACTGGAAAGACATTGATTTTAACTATCGGTATAATGGGAAAAATGACTGTAATGCTTTGAGCACAGGAATAACATGATGTGGGGCTAACATCTTAAAAGGCCCACTCTAGCTGCTGTGCTGGGAATAGATTTCACTGGGGACCAAGGCAGATGAAGATGTTCATATTTGTGCATTGTCACCTTTTAAAGCTTGAGACCACAGAACTGTTTATGCTTCCTGTTTGAGACAGGGTCTCTCTCCATCACCTGGGCTGGAGTGCAGTAGCACCATCATGAATCACCGTAGCCTCGACCTCCCAGATTCAGGTGATCCTCTTGCCTCAGCCTCCTGAGTAGTTGGGACCATAGGTGCGTTCCACCATGCCTGGCTAATATTTGATTTTTTTGCAGAGACTGGGTCTCCCTGTGTTGCCCAGGATGGTCTCAAACTCCTGGCCTCAAGTGATCCTCCTGCCTTGGTCTCCTAAAGTGCTGGGATTACAGGTGTGAGCCACTGTGCCTGGCCTACACGTCTCATTTTTTGACATTACTTTTATATATTGATTTATATTATATTGGTAGATTCTATATTTTTGAGGATAAAAGTGAGCTGACAGGTGGATTTAATTTTCTTCCCTGATGGTCCAAGCTTTTTTTTAAAAAAATTAATTATTGATTTATTTTAGAGATAGGGTCTCACTGTGTTGTCTAGGCTGGAGTGCAGTGGTGCCGTCAGCTTACTGCAGCCTCAAACTCCTGGGCTCAAGGGATTCTCCTGCCTCAGCCTCTTGAGTAGCTGGGATTACAGGTGCTCGCCACCATGCCTAGCTAATTAAAAAATTTTTTTTTGTAGAGATGAGGTCTCAACAGAAGGCTCATAGGCTCAGCTTTGATACCATGTACAAATATCAGGTCAAGTAATGTGGACAATAAGCAAAATAACTGGGCGGTTCTATTACTTTTGAATGCATTGTAAAATTTCTCAAAATGAGATGTTATTGCATTGTTAAACCTCCAATTCCATAGGTTCTGCCAGTCTCTCTTATAATAATGACCGACCAGCTTATTATAGCAGCAGCACCAAAATAGATGGATATGAGTTGATACAAATTGGGGACTTGGGCCAAATGAATTGGTATGTTTCTCTATGGTGTACTAGGCGAATGAGATGACCTCAGATTTCTTTAAAGTTACAAAGTAGTCTAATGCTTATCACTGGAGCAGAGTAGGTTGAAGGGAGATACTTGGCTTTGTTGTGATATGCACACAAACACTTAACATTTCTTTTTTTTTTTTTGAGACGGAGTCTTGCTCTGTCGCCCAGGCTGGAGTGCAGTGGCGCAATCTCGGCTCACTGCAAGCTCTGCCTCCCGGGTTCACGCCATTCTCCTGCCTCAGCCTCTCTGAGTAGCTGGGACTACAGGCGCCTGCCACCACACCCAGCTAATTTTTTTTTTTTCTATTTTTAATAGAGACGGGGTTTCACCGTGGTCTCGATCTCCTGACCTCGTGATCCACCCGCCTCGGCCTCCCAAAGTGCTGGGATTACAAGCATGAGCCACTGTGCCTGGCCAACACTTAACATTTCGTCCCAATTTTGACCACCCTATTGGTGCTAGATCAAGCTCTGAATCTCATTTTTCTTGCCTATAATGAGAAATAACTGTACATGATTATTCAAGTGAAGTTGTTAGGGCTTAATCATTGAGTAATGAAACATTCATTATTTAATAGATACCTAAAATAATTCTGCTTTTAAATGCGATTATACCTTGAAAGGTAGAATTAGAACGAGGAATAGCCTTAATATAAAAAATGTCCTAGTAGAACAACATGGTTTGATAGGAAGTTATTTACAGCCCAAATATAAGATGGAAAATTCTAGCTGCTTGTATGAGAAAGGGAAGAAGGCCTTTGGTTTATAGAAATGGACATGCTAAACAGTGGGTAATAATGAGATATAAGTTTAAATGTGTGCAGCACTCTAGAGCACATTAATGCAGTCGCTGGAACCATGAGGTGATCTTTCCATTAAGTTCAGATTTGTGTGTATTTGTGTACTGTATTCAGGCTCTGCAGCTCAAAGGAAGGTATTGGAAAGCGTTGAGGGGAGCCTCTCAGAATTTCAGAACTTAGAATGGCAGCTGAAAAAACTCGGGGAAAGAAAGCACAGACAGTACAAGTTTGAAGATAATTTAAAAATGATCTGTAGTTCTAAAAGGCTTTTAAACAGAACAATGAATGGTATTTCCGAGGTTCGTTCTTTCCAGGTGCTTTCTATAAGACTCCATGGAAAAAATTGGGTTGGTCTCTTACGGCAGGAGAAAACCTATGATAGTGCTTATATGTAGATTTACTTTCGCCAACAAAATTCAACAAAAGCAAAGAAGACATCTCAGTATTTTATGCTTTTAAAATTAAGAATAATGTCAACACATTAATTTTCATTTACTATCCTTGCCTCATAGATAACTTTTTAGGATATTTCTAGTCTGTAGTTTCAATGAGTTGTTTGCACATTGTTGTATTTTATTACAGATAATAGGCATTCTCAGAGGCATTCCCTCCCTTCCTTATCTTTTCCTTGATCCAAATTCAGTACTTTTCTATTTTTTTTTTTTTTTTGGAAAGAGTCTCGCTCTGTCGCCCAAGCTGGAGGGCAATGATGTGATCTCGGCTCACTGCAACCTCCGCCTCCCGGGTTCAAGTGATTCTCCTGCCTCACCCTCCCAAGTAGCTAGGATTATAGGCACCCACAACCACACCTGGCTAATATTTGTAGTAGAGATGGGGTTTCACCATGTTGGCCAGGCTAGTCTTGAACTCCTGACTTCAGGTAATCTGCCCGACTTGGCCTCCCAAAGTTCTGGGATTACAGACGAGAGCGATCACGCCTGGACAAATTCAGTACTTTTCTGATTTTATGACTTAAAAGTTATGGTCTTCCCCAGGCCTGTGTCCATCAGCCGCTCTCACTATATATATCTCTGGTCTTCCTCTCACAAATGCTAAGGCAGTTTTATTCAAAGCCCCACTTAGCTTTTCTCACCCCTTTATCTTTTCCAAGAGAGGGCTGCAAAAATCTCAACTTCTCTGCTGTCTGTATCATCTCACATTTCTATTCACAATAGCCTCTTGGGCCCTGTTTTCCTTCTTTTCTCTTTTTCTAATAGTCTCTAGTTAGGGTGACTTGCAGATTTTGTGAAATTCTAGCTATTGCTGAACAGGTGACTATGAGCAACTGTGAAGTTACTAAAACTCTGAGAAAGCAAAGGAAATTTGTCTCTGACTTGATATCGTGGTTTGAACAACCTGACTTTTCACGCATTTGTTTCAGGAAGAAACAGTAACATAATTTTTCAATCTTAATTATAAATTAAATAGAATGAAATGAAAATACTGTCATCACATTTATAAAAGTAGGACAGAGTTTTGAGAAATAAATGTTTCAGCATAATTTGGTACTTTTCTAACATTTGAATGTTATTCATTGATGGGTATAGCCCTGTTTCTTCCTATTAAAAAAACCTTTTTTTAAATTTTTAAAAATTGACAAATAAAAATTACATATATTTGTAGTAGACAGCATGATGTTTTGAAATATGTATACACTGTGGAATGGCTAAACCAAGCTAATTAACATACACTTCACCTCACATGCTTATCAGTTATTTGTGGTGAGAATACTTAGAATCTACCTTTTCATCAATTTTCAGGTATATAATACATTGTTATTAACTGTAGTCACCATGTTGTACAATGGGTTTCTTGAACTTACTTCTCTTGTCTAACTGAAGTATTGTATCCTTTGACCAACATCTTCTCAACCTGTCCTCTCACCCTGAGCCCCTGGTAACTACTGCTCTACTTTCTGCTTCTATGAGTTTGACTTTTTTAGATTCTACATGTAAGGGAGATGATGCTATATTCATCTTTCTGTGTCTGGCTGATTTCACTTAACATAATGTCCTCCAGGTTCATATGTGTTGTTGCAAATGACAAGAGTTCCTTTTGTTTTTGAGACAGGGTCGCACGCTGTTGTCCAGGCTGGAGTAAATGGTGCAATCTCGGCTCACTGTAGCCTCGATTTACTGAGCTCAGGCAATCCTCCAACCTCAGTCCCTCTGCTATGTGGGACCACAGGTGCATGCCACTATGCCCAGCTAATTTTTTGTGGAGATGGGTTTTCACCAGGTTGCCCAGGCTGGTTTCAAACCCCTGGGCTCAAGTGATCTACCCACCTCAGGCTCCCAAAGTGGTGGGATTACATGTGTAAGCCACCATGCCCAAACAGATTTCCTTCTTT
This sequence comes from Hylobates moloch, assembly GCF_009828535.3. Lineage (NCBI taxonomy): Eukaryota > Metazoa > Chordata > Mammalia > Primates > Hylobatidae > Hylobates > Hylobates moloch. The sequence goes on from NW_026652276.1 coordinate 214,220,735, forward strand.
TTAAATGCTGAATGGTATTCCATTGTGCTTATACCATATTTTCTTTATCCATTCGTCTGTTGATGGACACTTACGCTGCAGTGATCATGTGAGTGCAGATATCTTTTTGACATATTGACTTCAATTCCTTTTGATATAGACCCTGTAGTGAGATTGTTGGATCATATGGTAGTTCTATTTTTTAATTTTTTGAGGAAACTCCATACTATTTTCCACAGTGGCTGTATTTTCCATCTTCATTGAGGTATAGTTTACGTACAGTAAAATGCCATATTTTCAGAGTGCAGTGCAATGAGTTTTGGTAAAGGTATATATCACTGAATGTGTTACCATCACCCCAGAGTTCTCTCCTGCCTGTTTACGGTCAGTTCTCTCTCACATCCTGCTCCAAGCAACTACTGATTTGAATTCTGGCACTACCGATTAGTTTTGCCTATTCCGGAACTTCGTACATTATTCCCTCTTTTGTGTCTAGCTTCTTTTGCTTGGCATAATGTTTTTGAGATTCTTCATTGTTTCTTCCTTTTTGTGGCTGACTGACCCTATCCCCCATGTTCTCAAATAACATTTTTCATGACTGTGACTTTCTAATCATAAAGCAGAAGCCTCAGGGCAATTAAGTATTAAAAGTTCCTGTAGTTTCTTTGGTCTGTAGCTTTGTTACCTCGGTTTAGAGAATTTTGGTGTGGTCATTTTCTACACAGCCTGATGCTAATTTGTTACCCCCTGCAAATTCTATTTCATTTTTCCTTCCATGTAGTAAGCAAAAGTGAGAAGTGAGCTGATTACATTGTACATATCCTAGTGTGAAGTGACACAATTGTCTTTTTCCAATCAGATAGGAGTTTGCCAAGCTTTACTGACACCCTGTAAGTTTGTCCCTGACTCTTGATGAGGAGCCTAGTTGGGTGTTGTATAACATAAGATTTATTTTTAACTGTTTCCATAGTAACCGTTACACATAGAGGAAAAAGCTGAGAACTATAGTAGCAAGGTGATATGAGTAGGATATCAGAAATCAGATTCTAACAGATTTGAACTAAGATTTAAAATGGAATGATTTAATAGCTGGAGTCCTTAACTCAGAGACTAAGAACTCCAGTGGAATTTAGGAATGGCTTTGAGAGATATGTTTTTTTTTTTTTTTTTTTGAAGGAGTCCTCCTCTTTTTTTCCAGGTGGGGGCGGGAGGTTGGCTTTTCGGCTCACTGCAAGCTCCACCTCCTGGATTCACGCCATTCTCCTGCCTCAGCCTCCCGAGTAGCTGGGACTACAGGTGCCTGCCACCATGCCTGGCTAATTTTGTTTTTGTATTTTTAGTAGAGACCGGGTTTCACGGTGTTAGCCAGGATGGTCTCGATCTCCTGACCTCGTGATCTGCCCGCCTCGGCCTCCCAAAGTGCTGGGATTACAGGTGTGAGCCACCGTGCCCAGCCTGAGAGATATGTTTAAAAGTCAAATAAAGCCACAAATGATGACAAAAGACTGGACTCTCCTACCTCATCCTACCCCAGTCCCAGTTCCAACATCTCAGAGATGCTGACTTTTACTCTTTTAGTTTTTCTTTTTTAGGTATTTCTATTTCTAATAGTATGTTCGTGCTGTGTTTTTTATTTTAAATGTTATGTATTAACTTCCAACTATGGAAGATGAGGACTTAGCCCCCTTCCCAATCTCTCCCCATCCCACTACATCCTCTTCCTTCATCCTCTCTATATAGTTGTATTCTAGTTTTGGTTAAATAGATGATCAGTGCTTACCTTTTTATAACTACACTAATATGTACATCTAAGCCATACAGCATACTGTGATTATGTTTTCTCTTGTGCGATTGCGTTGTTGTTTTCCTGGAGTTACTGATTGGATAGTCCTGTTGCCTTTCTTCTGTATTGTATTTCCTGGATCCCTTGTTTCTTCTCTTTTGTTTTCTCTTGTAGTGGTGGAACACATTCTTCAGTAGTTTGCTGAGATATGGTGCATATAAAATTGAGTTTTTGAGAGCTTGCAAGCCTGAAAATGTCTTTATTCTTTCCTCATACTTGATTGATAGTTCTTCTGGGAAATACTTCTCTCTTAAAATTTTGAAGGTATATCATTCCTTTGTCTTGTAGCTTTTAATGTTGCTGCTGAGAGAAATCCGATGTCATTCTGACTCACAAGCCTTTGTATAGGTACTGTTTTTTCCTTTTTTTCTTTGACAGCTTTTATGATTGTCTCTTTATCCCTTGTGTTCTTACATGTCAGAGTAATGTGTCTTGGCTTGGGTCTTTTTGAGTTCCATTTTCTTGAGCACTTGGTGTGCCTTTTCAATCTGAAAACTCATGTTTTGGCATGTTCTGGCATTTTTTTTTCTTCTTTTTTTTTTTTTTTTCCAAAAGAGCTGGAGTCTTCCTTTGTTGTCCAGGCTGGATGCAGTGGCTCTCTGCAGTCTCAATCTCCTGGGCTCCAGTGATCCTACTGACTCAGCCTCTTGAATAGCTGGGACTACAGGCATGTGCCACCATACCCGCCTGATTTTTTAATTTCTGGTAGAGACAGGGTCTCCCTGTGTTGCCAAGGTTGGTCTTGAACTCCTGAGATCCAGCAGCCCTCCACCTTGGCATCCCAAAGTACTGGGATTATAGTAAGACACTGCACTGAGCAGGCAGTTTTTAAAAAAAAATTACTTAATTATTTTTTAACTATTTTTCTCTACTCCATTTGTTTCACTTTTCCTTCCTTGGAACTCCTATCTGCTAAGTGTTGGACCTTTTGGATCAATCCCCTTGTTTTGTTTTACCTCCTATCTCATTTTTTGGTGTTTTCCTGTTTGGAGATTTCCTCAAGGATACCTTCTAACCTTTCTATTGGAGTTTTAAAATTTCTGTTTTAATTTCTAAGAGTTGTTTTTCATTTCTTGAAAATGTTTGTATTGTCCTGTCCTTGGTTAATTGATGTAATAGCTTCTTTTATTTTTCCTAAGGATGTTAATTATAGTTTAACAAAATTCTGTTTCCTGCATAGTTTCTGTTCCCTTATGTCCTGCTTCGGCAATTTTCTCTGTTTTGATGCCTGTCATTCCATTCTGCAGGCTTTCTGTGAATGTCTGGTGATCGTTGGCTAACCATTTGTGTGTAAGAGGCAGGCACTACAAACCTGATTGGAAGCTCAGAACATGTTATGGAGCTTGTCCATAATGATTGGGTAGGGACTTAGCAGTTTCTTCAGTGAAACCTCAAATGTCACCATCTGTATAGGTCTTCTCACTTGGACCAGTTCACTTTCCCAAGGGAGAAGCCATATGTCTCCTGTGTTGGGGTGAAAAGTCAAGCTGTCAGTGTTTTGGAGCCTAACTATTGATGGAGACTGAGGGTCAATGGGAGCTGAGGATCATACTGTTTAATAGGTCCCACTTTGACTTCATCTTCCTCTTTTCTGTGCAGTGTCTCATGCCTTCCCCTCAACCATGCCTGGCATTTCCTTGTCTAGATCTTGTCTAATTCAGTTGCTCCCAATTTGGCCAGTGCTGTGGGGAGGAAATTACCCATGTGTGTGGCTTTATGGGGATTTGGGTCTCAAAATACTCCTATAGAAACTTTTAACCCAGTACCCCTGCCATTAGTATACTTGGTGCCTCCTTTTTGGTGTTAGCAAATCCTACTCCAGGCTAAGGTTTTCAGATTTCTCTGGCCTGCTAATTTAGTTGCCTACTGTCCATCTTCTTGCTAGCTTCCACAGTTTTGTTACCATCTCTTATTTGCTGTTGTTCCTTTCTGTTCTCTCTTTTTATGCTTCAAAAAAATTTCTTTGCTATTACCTTGGTGGGATTGCAGAAGGGAGTAGAAATAATTGGAATCATCTTCATCAGATTTACAAAGAGGTCTATGACCCCCTAAATTCATAATCAGTCTATTATACTTTTTTTTTTTTTGAGACGGAGTCTTGCTCTGTTGCCCAGGCTGGAGTGCAGTGGCGCGATCTCGGCTCACTGCAAGCTCTGCCTTCTGGGTTCACGCCATTCTTCTGCCTCAGCCTCCCAGGTAGCTGGGACTACAGGTGCCCGCCACCACATCTGGCTAATTTTCTTTATTTTGTTTAGTAGAGACAGGATTTTACTGTGTTAGCCAGGATGGTCTCGATCTCCTGACCTCATGATCCGACCGCCTCGGCCTCCCAAAGTGCTGGGATTACAGGCGTGAGCCACTGCGCCCGGCCTATTATACTTATTAAGAGAGGTTACAAGGTGTTCTTATTCTATACTTTTTTTTTTTTTTTTAACATGGGAGAGTTTCATAGAAGCATGATTTAGGTGTTGTCATGAAGTTGTAGGAAGGGATTAGGTGCTTTCTCAAGAAACCTCTTAATCTTAGCATTTTGTCCTCATATTTTCCATACTTGTTGGATGAATGTTTAAATTTAGTTTTGTAATCACCTGAGGCATAGTGTCAGTGAATATTTTCATCACCACACCAAATCTTGTAGAAGAACAATACAGATTTTCAGTTATCAAAAATATGGTAGACTCTGTGCTGATGGACATGTCCCATGTATTGATGAAGGTTTGGATTATACAGGTGGGTGCATTTGCCAAAACTTACCACGTGGTACACTTGAGATGCATTCATGGATGAATTTTACCTCAAAAGCCAGAAACAAAACTGTAAAGAAATATTAAACTCAAATTTAAATAAAAATACATGTGAGGACTATCAAAAATATATGAAAGTAGTTCTGTGAATTTTGAAAGATCATGGTTTTTAAAATTTTTCCGTGTTGAAACAATGGAAAATTTTCGATTAGGGAGCAAATAAAAACCTATTCCTATCACATGCATCACAAGTACCTCCTCCATTCCTCTCCTCTCCCTTTTATTTTGTCATGTTTTGCCTATGCTAGTCACTGTACTGTGCAGATCTACAGGTGGTGGAGATTGTCTTATTTAATATCTAATATTCAGAATGCAAGGCAAAAAAGCCTTGGTATGTCCTTTTATTTTCAGATTATCTCTGGATGTGCCTACTCTCTTTTGGAAGCTGGGTTACTTTTATTTTAGTTAGGTTGAGCACCCAGTTTCTTGGTTTTAAACTTTAGCTGGAGTTCTAGAGCTAGAAGCTTGGACCAAGTGACCTATCAGCTGGATAGGAAGTTTGCAAGCATTGGGGAAGGTATAATAGCACGGACTCTCACACTGATCATTCTCCTTTTAGATATATTAATATTTATGAGGTACTTCATATTTTCAGAGTGCTTCCTCTTTAGTAATTTTTTCTAGATTTACTCAAAGGTAGGTTGGGAGTAGTTTTCTCATTTCATGGGAGAGAAATTAGAGAGAGGTGGAGATGTGCCCAAGTGAGGCTATGTCAGAACCAGGATTAGAATTTTGGAGGCAGACCAAGGAGAGTAAGTGGCAGTGGGAATTAGGAACTGCTGCATACAGTAGTACCAGTGAAGACTACTAACCAGATTATAGGTTTAGACTGGCAAGACCGGACTGACCCAAGACTGAATCTGTTTTATTGTAGGTAAAAGAGAACCTACTTTCATGCAAGATGCTGCTGCATTGTAAACGGGATGAGCTTCGGAAACTATGGATTGAAGGAATTGAGCATAAGCATGTCCTGAACTTGCTGGATGAAATTGAGAATATCAAGCAAGTGCCTCAAAAGCTGGAACAGTGCATGGCCAGCAAGCACTATCTCAGTGCCACTGACATGCTGGTAAGAGAACAGCCTGTGCTAAGGGTAATTTTTGTTAAGATGTAAAAGCACTCTCTTTTGTTCTCTCTGAATCCTGTAATGCATATAGCACATTACAAACTGCCCTCTTGGGATTCATGAGCCCTTGCAGGTGAAGCCTGGCTATTTCTCTTTCTAATTCCAGTGTTTGTAATGGTAGGTGATTATTATTTATGTATTATCTGTCTTTGTAACAATGGCAAGAAATATAATAGTAAGAAACCAGTACTTAAATCAGGTTAGAATGGTAATGAGAGGTGTTTTTTAGCTTCAGAGGAAGATAGTTAATGAATCCAATTTTAAAGAATGAAATCTACGTGAGACAGAACTTCTGAAGATTTAGACTAGTGTTCCACACATTTTTTGAAGGACTTTTTACATTAGGGCTTTGTTCTTTTCCTTGAAATTGATAAGAAATAAAATTTTGGGAGACTAGTACTGGAAGCAACTTTATTGAGCAAGAGTACTCCACAATCTAGCCTTTAGCCTCTATCTTAGTCCATTGTGTATGCTCCTTTTTGAATTGCTGTAAGTTCCCGGAAGGATGCAATTGGTGGTTCATGTGGCTGAGCGTCAAGAAGATGAATAAAAAATAGAAATACAGAGTTTGCTCCCTAATAATCCCAACTTTCCCAAGTCCTGTGGCTCTTAGAGAGGGCTGCTCTTTCTCCCTTCCCTTCTACCCACCTAGTCCCGCTTCCATCTCATTCAGAGTTGGTTAAGGAAGTTCTCTATAGGAGCTCTCAGCAGCAGATGGGCTGTATTTGAATTGTTGTTTTTTTCTTCCCCACAGTAGGTGGAAGTCCTTTACCTTTGTTTCACCAAATTAGATTGGCTTTAACACTGGAAAAAACAATGAGGGGAATTGGTAGGGACACAGATTAAATGCTCTAAGTGGTTCTAATTCATTCAGACTTCCAAGAAGAATTTTGCTAAAAGTCCTTCATAAGAAGCTTTTTAAGGAAATTTGGTAACCAAGGAGTGAGAAGTGCCATGATCTTCTATCAGATATTAAAACCTGGTTATGTGATAAGACTGAATGGTCAGTTTCCACAGTGGAAGGAGATTAATAATGGTTGGCCTTTGGCTGGGAGTTTGAGGCTGCAGTGAGTCATGATCATGCCACTGTACTCCAGCCTGGGTGATAGAGCAAGACTCTGTCTCAAAAAGAACCCCAATAAACAACAAAAAAAAATTGACTCTTGGGAGTGACAAAAGAATTGGTTATTTTCAGGATCTTATTCAAAGTGGCAGCTTCTTTAATAATAATGACTATAGGGTGTCTGATAGAAAAAAATTACTTTTCACCTTTAATGTTGATTTATGCATTATGAATGCATACTTGCCCTATATTATCAAGATTAAGCAATCAGAATAGATAAGCATGTATACATTTGTGTAGCAAATATACATCTATTTGAATCACGATTTTTTGGAGTGGGCTTGCTTTTAAGTAAGTACCACAGATTAAAATAGGTTGTTAGAATTTATTTCTGTGTTAATTATGTTCATTTTAGGATTTCAGATTTTTGTGTTATGATCTTTGTACCTAAGGGCTAATTTATTTACTTAAGGGCTAATCAATAATGAATACTGTCCCTTTTTTTCTGACATATTTTCCTCAAGACTCATTAAATAACTTCTTTAAATTCTTGGTTGTAAGTTACAGAAATTCAACTCTAGCTAGCTTAAGTAAAAATAATTGTTCGACTCATGTAACCAGTCTGCCAAAGGAATAGGCGTGTATGTGGAATGTCACCTGTGTGTTTTCTCTGCATGCCCTCTTCGTTGTTCTACTGAAGACTGGTCTCTTCATGTGTGAGGAAGGAGGTTGGGTACTGAGGGAAAACGGGGCATAGGCTATGTCTACATCTTTCCGCCTTTACAGAAGAAAATAATCTTTTTTTTTTTTTTTTCATAATTCAGAAATCTAGGGTTAGGAGCTAGATTGAGCCAGGTTGATCAATAAAACTATCTGGTTGGGGCAGGGGGCGTGGAATAGGGAGGAAGAACAGTCATGTCCAGAAAAGAGTGAGTTTGTAAGACACGTTTTCCGGAGGTTTTGTTTCATTTTCTGTTTGGTTGTTTATATATTCTAGATATTAACTCTTCTTGTGTGTTAGATATCTTCTCCCAATTGGGGATTTATCTTTTTCCTTTGTTTATAGTGTCTTTGTTATAAAGAAATTAAAAATTGTAATGCAAAACAATTTCTCAATTTCTCAGTATTTTTTACTATGTGATTTTTTTTTTTTGAGACGGTCTCACTCTGTTGCCCAGGCTGGAGTTCAGTGGCATGATCTCAGCTCACCACAACCTTTGCCTCCCAGGTTCAAGTGAGTCTCCTGCCTCAGCCTCCCAAGTACCTGGGATCACAGGTGTGTGCCACCACACCTGCCTAATTTTTGTGTTTTTAGTAGAGATGGGTTTTCACCATGTTGGGTCAGGCTGGTCTGGAATTCCTGACCTCAAGTGATCTGCCTGCCTTGGCCTCCCAAAGTGCTGGGATTACAGCCGTGAGCCACTGTGCCCGGCCTGTTATGTGATTTTTGATGCAAGAAAATTTTTTTACATCCCAGTGTCATAAGAGAGTCTCCTATGTTTTCTTCTTTAACCCATTGAAAGTCCATTTTTATATATGGTATCAACTGAGAATCTAATTTTATCTTTCTTCTATATAGTCAGTTGGCTCAGGCTGTTTATTGAATCCTTTTTCTACTGATTCATGATGCTATTTTGGTCACACAGCAACTTTTCACATATGCGTGGATCTGTTTCTGAGCTCTTTATTTTGTTTAATGGTATTATTTGTACATGCACCCAAACCATGCTGTTTTAACTCCTATAGCTTTATAATATATCTTGATAGGAAGTGAAGAGATTCTCTCATCTTGCTATTCAAAATTGTCTTTGTGGCCAGGCATGGTGGCCCACGCCTGTAATCCCAGCATTTTGGGAGGCTGAGGTGGGCAGATCACGTGAGGTCAGGAGATTGAGACCATCCTGGCCAACATGGTGAAACTCCATCTCTACTAAAAATACAAAATTAGATGGGTGTGGTGGTGCATGCCTGTAATCCCAGCTAGCTCGGAGGCTGAGGCTGGAGAATCACTTGAACCTTCAATAGCTAATGATTGAATTTAGGAGAATTATCTTTGCAATGTTAAGTCTTCTTATCTGTGAACATAATATTCCTTTCACTTATTAAAATCTTCATTTGTGTCCTTTAATAATGCTTAGCAATATATATAGTCCTTAGAGGTATCACATGTATTTTGTTAGATTTATTTCTAGGTATTTCATTTTTTTGTTGTTGTCTTTTAAAACAGTAGCTATTTATTTATTAAGGTTTCTAGTTACTGGTTGCTGGTGCGTAAGCATGTGATGTATTTTTCTTTTTTAATTGACCTTATATTTCCCTGAACTAATTCCCAATACTGTCTGCCTGGAAAGTGATGACTTGTTTTTTAAGACCTGGCTCAAATTTCATCAACTCTCTGAATGTCTCAGATATTCAGATAGCTAGGTGCTTTTCTTTATGTTTCCATAAGCTCATATGTTTCACTTTAATATAATTCCTTTTGTTTGTGTGGTAGGTCATTGAGGGTAGTGGTTGTGTCTTACCTATTTTTGTCTGCCCTGTTCCCAGCATAGTGTAGCTCATATAGTCAGAGTTCACAAATCATTAGCTAAATGGGAGACTATGTGGAAGACTGTAATACCACTACAGAGAGAAAAAGATATTTCTTTTGTGGGAGCTTTGTTCTGTTTTTTCTTCTCTGGTTATTTATTTGTTTTATTTATTTCTTAATGGCAAGGTTCTCTAGTGTCTAACCTTCCCTTTTTATAGTAATTAAATGAATGACAATGATAACAATAGCTAATATGTGTTGAGCACTTACTATGTCCTGGTACTATTTTAAATATGTTACATTTGTTAGCTTATTTATTTCAACAACTTCACTTCTGATATTACCATTTTATAACTGCATGTTCTGAGGAGTTGGCATATCCCAATAAACAATGATTTTTATATCCCAATATGCAAAAATTTCATGGAGGTAGGATTTAAAGTGCACTTAAAAGGTTGGAGATATCTTCAACTTGGTCTTTTGTATATAAGATTGAGTAGTAAGCTCTATAATTGCTCTTTCATTGGACTTCACATGAAAAACAATCACATTTTCTTTCTCCATGGTTATGTGCTGTTAGAAGTAAAATCTACTTAAGGCATCTCAAGGGTCCAAATCGAAATCTTTGCTAAAAGACATCAGAGGAAAGTGAAGACAAAACAATCTAGTCTTTCAAAACCCCCTGATTTCCTTGGATTTGTTTGTCAGAAGATTTTGCATTTCTATTTTAAGGCAGATGCAGATGCTTAGTAATTTAATCCCTACTCGGAATAGATTAATAAATCCAGAGTAAATAACTCTATGGTGACCCATTGCTCTTGGCAGCTCCTGCTATTCCTACTGCACCATCAGACTGGTCTGGTAGCTATAGGCTTGGCTTTTAGGTGAGATATTTGTTTCTCCTTTTGATATGATAACCGAGTATTGCACAAAATAATTAAATTGTCATGACAGGGAATGTCTGCAAATAGGTCTGGCCTTTTGTTTCTTTCTTCAAGGTAAACAGCTGCTGTTGGCTTATGAAAAGCTAAAAATGATCCAACAAGAAGCCTGTATCCGTCACATTGAAATCAGAGACTTGATTAATATTGTAGCCTGTAGCTTTGTGATATGTACGGTTTAAATTAGACCTTTGCAGTCATTGTGCTGGGTTGATGCAAGCACATTAATGACATAATTTCTGGTTGCAGCATCACATTTCTGCAGTCTGTCCTTTGTATTCCACTCACATTAATTGAAGTAATTTTGCCAGTGAAGCGTGTTTCAAACCTCTGCATTTAAATTGAAATTTTAATTCCCTTATTGTCTTGAAAAGACGGCTGAAGATGCCTTGTTACAGGTTTCATTATCACTCAAAACACTCCAGCTGCTGGTTCTAATGTACAAAGAGTGATTAATTCTGGGAAGAATTATTAATATAAGAATAGCAGCTTCTTCCCAGTGGCATGAGCCAACCAGGAAGGTATTTCATGATAGTTAATATTTTCATAAACTTTTTTTAAGGGAAAATGTGTGTAGAAGTCTGCATCAAACTAAAATTGCACAGATGAGCTTTGAAAACCACTTACACAAGTTCTGATTTATCATCCCTTAGAAGTCAATTCATAATTGCATTCAATCAGTGGAAACCAAGCCAGTGCAAATAGTTTTGAAGCACTTTAGCTGACAGTCACAAGGCTTGTGACTAAAATAATTTTTTCATTTCTAAGCCTTCCTGAGATTGTAGAGATTTTGAATGTCTCTTAATCATTTTGTCTGTCTTTATTTATATGCCTTTTAAAAAGAATCCATAGCTGTATAGTCAGATAAGGATTATTATGATAATTATAATAACAACTTATATTTATATAGTTGCCTTCTTCCCAGAGGATCCCAGAGTGCTTTGCTCAGAGAATGGTATTATGGAATTATTTCACTTACACTGTGTAAATGTGGCCATATCTGGGATAAAGAGATTAGGGCAGCTATTTAATTGAATAGTTTTCTAAGATCTTATGTAATAAAATAAATATATTTGTAGTATTTTTAGTTAACAAGATCCTTTGGAATTGGATAACATGGTGGGTTGTGAATGTCAGCATGGGTCTTAATTTGGGTTAGGTCGTCTGATGCTTGAATCCCAGCTTTGACTCTTAGTAGCTGGATGACTTGTGGTTAGTAATTTATCTTTGCCGAAAGCTGGAGTTAAGAATAATATATATCTCCAAGGGTTGTTGAATGGATTAAGTGAGATATTAAACTGTGTACATAAAGTATATGCAGTATAAAGTTTTTGAAATGTTATTTATAATCGATAAATTTTACTGATATTGTAGGAAATGATATGATGATTGCTTCCATGTTATGATCTCAAAAACTGCCTTGGAGGTGGACTTCTTTTGAGCTAGTAAAAGTTGAAGTAGGGTTGGATTAAGCAGTTTTGATTCCTTTTTTTCTTGGCCTAACATGAATGTACCTAAATGAAAGACCAGCCCACCTTTTTTAAAGTTAAAGGAACTCTTGTGGGCGGATAGGGTTTTTCTCAGAAAGCACTTCTAGTCTTCTCTAACAATTCTGTGTTATATTTCTAGGATTTGGCATGGACAAATTTCAGATTCTGTGTTATCAATTACCTACTCGGCTTACATTAAAAATATGTTCATAGGGTACGCATTGATTGTATAATTCTGAGCAATGTAATTTGTTGGTAAAGTATCCAAGATGAGCTTGTAAAATCTACTTTTAGGTAAATAAATATGTTAATCCACTAGGTATCATCACTAGATAAAAGCCAGGTCAGTACTGGAAGGTGTTTGTCATCAGCACATTTTAGTGTTAGAAGAGTTGGTGTTAAGCTGTTGTTTCTGTGAGTGCTTAGATAGCAGGACCAGTGGACCAGTGAGGTTGCTTCTATTTGTGTCAATAAAACTGTGTCATTAGCAAATAGACTGATCTTATTTTCTCTTCTTTATGCGCAAGGAATGGGTGATCATGCATCCACTGCGAAATGATTAATGTGCAAGCAAGAAAAAAGGGAGCCAAAACATACATACATCCCTTTTATCTGGCTTGAAAGTTTCTGAGATCTCACAGAACTGTTTTTTCTTATTACTCGGAGAAAAGTATCGATGTGAAAGCTCCGTAGATAACAGGAGCTGGAATATTCTAGTGAGCTTATTGGACTAAACCTGAAAGTGGTTCAGTGACTGTAAAACAATGTTCCAGTATTCCGTATGGATTTTCCACAACATGATAAAAATATATCAGTGATCAATAATGAAATAGCCATTACTAAAGCCCATCTGTTCCTAGTGTAGAAGAGCAGCTTGAAAGACTGAGGCCAATATTCTATGCTAATAATTTATCAGGAAAGAATCTGGCACATACTTTGATAAAGAGACAAATGATTGGGTCTTTAACGTGATAATGCCATTGTTGATAACTTCTGTTGTTTGTATGTGTATGTGTGAAGGTGGCCTTAACCTTGGAGGATATTACTTGCTAGTGGGAAGAGACAGATGGTGAACAAATAGTGTCTCTCATATTATGTTAAGTACTATGGAGAAAACTACAATAAGACAGGGAGACTGGGAGTACTGGGGATTGGGGTAGGGGTAGTGTGGTTTGCTATTTAAATAGGGGTGGTCAGCTGTAGCTGCTTTTAGCCGCATTTGGGACCCCCCTTCATTCTTCTCTTCCCTTCAAAAAGATTTAGGAAAAGCTGAAAACAAAATGAGTAACTTTGTTTTTTTATATCTATAATTGAGTAGGTTTGTGACAGCTTTATTTTTCTCTTATAGAGTAAAAGTGCAGGGCTTTGTGGTAGCTGTTTTTCATGCTGCTCAAGGCCCTTTATATTTGTTTTTGAAGGCTGGGGTTTTTAGAAACCAGATTGTTTGATAGGCACCTGGTTATTGTATTTGTTTTCCTTTTTTTTTAATTTTGCTTTTTTATCTGCTATTCATTTGCCTCTTTTATTTTAAAGCCAATGGAAATTCTGTTTTATTGCACTAAAGCCTACGAGGTTCAGCAATTTCCATTTGGCTTGCTTGGCTATGGGGCAGTGATTCCCACACTGCACATTAGGGGATCTTGCAAGAATTCTAAACTCAGGTCACATCCCAGACCGGTTAAATAAAAATCTCTAGGGGTGGGCCACTGACTTCAGTTATTGACATTCTCCAGGTAATGCCAATATGCAGACACAATTGGAACTATTGGTGTAGGGTATAGCTTGTTCTGTGGAGTTCAGCAAAACTTATTGTCCTGGTCTTCATTTAGCAACAGTGCTAAGTAGTTGGAAACCAAGTATTTATGTAAGACACACATCACATGGTGATACTCACATTTATGTAGAAGTTTATTGTTTGAAGTTGCTTCGTTGCCATACTTTATTGTGGTTTTGGGATAGAGCTAATGAGTATTTGGCTTTTATTCTGATTTTATAGTCTGATTATTTGGTCAAATTGGTTTAGTAGTTAAATGAGATGATTTAGTAGTTAACTCACTTAGTTTTTAAATGAGATGATTCTCCATGTTTGGACTGACTTACACTCTTCAGAACTGTCATTTTGATGCTCTGATTTGTGCATCTTTGCTGTGGGTCCTGATATGACCTACTGCAGGGATTTAGTGGATTGAAATTAGAGAATATGTTTATTAATTTACAAGTGGTGACTATGTATAGTGTGTCATAGTGGAAACAAAGTGGATTTAAAAGCAAGAAGTTCTTAATTCTAGTCCTGAATCAACAACTTACCAGTTCCTTGAGCTTAGATAAATAAATTACATTATCTCTCTGTTTTAGTATCCTGATCTGTAGAACCGATAAACAGATACTTACCTGTCTACATTATAGAATGGTTATGAGAATAAAAGTGAAATATAGTACAGGAAAAGTACTTTGTAGAATATAAAGCAGTATAAAAATTAAAAATGGTGTAGGTGTCATCGTCGTCATTTCCCCGTGCCGGGTAAAAAGAAAATGCAGGAGTCTGGGCTTGTTTACACTGAGCAGCATTTCTATTCTGGTGCTACCATCATTAATGCATACCTGTTTTAATCAGATAAACCAAGTGTGACTGTGTTTGCACACTTGAGTCTACAGGAAGAATGCTCTAAGTCAAGAATAATACCTAAGTCGTTTGCTGCCATCCTCCATCATATTTCTGGTTTCATCCTCACATATGACCTTTCTTGAACAGATTTTTGATTGGTCAGTCTGTGGCCAGATGGGAACTAGATATTTGTGTAAATTGCAGCTGATGACAACCCATGTTGTTGATGGGGGACTTCAGTCTCAACTTGATGATGGTCTGAGAATGCTAATCAGTAGCTTTTGCTTGGCTTGACAAGATAGGAGGAGCTTGTTAAAGAAGTCTATTTTCTCTGAGATTCATCCCAATACTAATGACTTGTGGTTGCCTAGCTCTTGAAATGAAAAAAGCCATATTCCTCTATCATTCCTTTGTGGGATTTTAATAGTTCATGTTAGTAAAGAGCTGTGTAAGTGCTGAGCATTTCTAATGGATTTGGGGCTCTTGCAGAGTGTGGGCGAAATTGTCTTGATTGAAGTGCGAGCCTGAAGTGATTCTGAGACCTCCTTTGCCAACTCTTAAAAAGAGAGTTGTTCTGTAACTTTTTCTTGTCCCGGAGTAACAAATAACATGATGTGGTGAGTGACTTTAGGACGCTTGTTAAAAGAGAATGGCTTTTCTAGTGGTCTCTTCTATTGGATTTGTAGTAGAAACCTAGGTTTTAATGCTCTCTTACAGAGCGCTGATGGGAACTGGGAATTGAAGGGACCATGAGGTAAGGAACAAAAGAGGTTGTTTTTCTAAGCTTTCCTATGAGCAGTTTACAATTATCTTTCTCTTACCGTGTTAAGTATAGTTGAATTTCATCAGGAAGGTAATTGTGAACAGATCTGTTACAAGGCCTTTCAGAAGAAATAAGGCTCTTAATGTGGAATTATGCATCAGAACCCCTCGAACTATGCATAGCTTAGGACTTGGGATCTACTTCTAGAATTTTATTTTAAAGAAAGAATTAAGAATTATAACTGTTTTGTGTTACAAATATGTATACAAGGATACTTATCACAGTAAGATCTATGAAAGTAAAAAGATTAGCAATGACTTAAATATAGGGAATTGGTTTAAGTTATTGTATATTCATACTCATGGACTAGTATGAAAATACTAAATACAATGTTTAGGATAGGCACATGCTCCCAGTGTATTGCCAAATGGAAAAAGCATGTTTAAAAACAAGTATTTTTGCAAACACTTTGCATGGAAAAATGATTGGAAAGAACTAGGTTAAAATATTATATATTATTGCATCAGATGAGTGACAATATGATGATCTTTTTCTTTTGTAATTTTCTGTGTTTTTCAAGTTTTCTTGGTTGAGTAGGTATTATTTTTGTAATTTGGGAGAAATGCCAAGCTTAAGAAAAAATACCATTCTAGGCCTGACTTTTTTTTAGTCTGTGAAATTAGGGTGGGACCCCAGTCTTGAAAACCTTTAAAGGTTTCTTTCAATAGAAAATTCTTAGTTTTCATCTCTCAAATACTGCCGTTCTGTGAGGCTCAGGCTGATAGGGTATCTTAGAAGGCTTGGCTGTCTCTACTTCAGGAGGGGAAAAAAAAAAAGATTACTTTCACTTTAATAAAATATGGGAATTATTTGTGGCAGAATGCCCTGATGTTAAAGGGGGAAAAACAAAAAACCAACAACAAAAGAGGGAGCCCCGAAGAATGCTTAAGAATAGCTTAATAAAATGGTATGCTTTTAGAACAAGTCCACATTTCATGGTAGTAATAGGGTGAGATCTTTCATGAAGGAAGAAGTCACATTTGATCCTGTTTTCGAGTTTTATTTTCTAAGATAGATCTGGAGATACTTTAAAGAATAAATTCACAAGTAAAGGGCCTTTTCTTTGACAGCACTTTATCTTGCAGGCCCCCCTCCCTTCATTCACTTATCAATAACTTCATCTAATTTGCGTTATCCTGTAAATTCCATTATCTCCCTGGCAGTCTATTGCATTAAGCCCTTAGTACCTAATATCGCCTCATTTACATTGACATATGCTTGACCTCAGTCCTTCTCCTCTCTTTGTTAATGCACCAACAAGCACTGATATCTCTGGAGCATTATCATTTGCTGTTAGCTCAACTAATAACAACCCTTCATTTGAGCTGATGAAGGTTTATTAAATAAAAACATGCAGTAACCCTGGCAGTAATGAAGGGAGAAGGGAGGTAAACAGCATCCTTTTTTTAATGGTGAGAGGACACCAAGTCTGCTTTATAGGTATTGGGTTTCCTAAGGGAGATAGGGCACCTGAATGGGTCTGATCGATATTATCAGGCTGATTCAAGAATGGGCATTTTTGATTGTCTTACTTGATCACTGTTGATTAGCATATAGGCTGAGGAGTTAGGAGAAAAAAGTATTCTTGCCCCAGGCACTTGGCCTTGCTCCTGATGCAGCTATCTTTGGAACTCTGTCTTCAGTACCAGACTGTCAGTAACCCTGCGGCTTTCAGGCAGTGGCAAAGCTTGGCCATAGGGAGCCAGACACATCATCTTAGTCTTCTCCAGTGAAACTGAAATCAGAGGTTGTTTTTCCCATAGATCCTGCAAGAGTCCCTGAAACCTTCACAATAGCCCTGACCCTTGAATGAATCCCCTTTATTTTCCCTTTCATGTCCCATACTCTTATTCCCCCTGACCACCATTTTTACATGAAGACCAGTCTACTGGTGTCATGCTGTAAACAAAAGTTACGTGGATGCTGTTATTAGGTTTGTATTAACAGTTGGGAATTTTGGGTTCACTTGCTTGCACATTTATGTCACATACATATATATTGTGGTATATTGTACTAGTAAAATTGTTCCTAGTTTATCTGATGCAGTTAAATACATAGAGTTCTGTAAAGGCTACAATGTACTGCAAAGAGTGCTGTTATGTCCCAGATGTATCAAAGCTTTCAGACTTGCTGCTACAGCTGTTAGGTTGGACCATAGGAAATAACCAATATTTGATCATTTTTAACTTGTAAAAACAGTATTTTCTTATGGTTCAAGTTAATAATGTGATAGATACCATGTTTTTTTTTTTTTCTCCTAAGTTTCATTGTTTGTTTTACTAGTTTCTGTCTAAGATAAAAATGATAAAAATTTCCAACTTGGGAAAAATAAGATGTAGCAAAGTAGAAATAGTTGGTGAGTGAATGATCTGGGATTCTTGGCTCCTGTGTGATAAATATCTTCGCTGCTTGCTTAGACGTGAGTCGGAATAATTCCACATTCACTGGGAGACCTGGAGGCTTCTTGTGCCCACCCAGGACTCCCTGATCCTGAAGGTGGACACTTGGGGGTGGAGGGCCCTCTAGGGGAGCAGGCCCTAAAACCACTGGAGGTTGCCTTCCAGCAGTGCAGGGGCAGTCAGCGGCAGGTGGGTGACCTGGGCACTAAGTAAATCTAGGCTTCAGGGCATGTTTCTTTTGTTCATAAAGAGATTTTGTGATGTTCTTATTAAATAGTTGAGACTGCTCAAAAAGTTTAACTGTGTCTTATATATATGTAGGAAGGGGGAAGGTATCAATTCTCTGGAGTAGCCTAATTTCATATCTTTTTACTGCAACTCCAAGGTAGAGCATGGCAACATTTTCAGAATGGTTATGTTGTCTTGCTAGAAAGATGCTTCCTTTAGGGAGATTTACTGACCTAGTGAAAAGTGATAAAACATTTTAGAACCATATAATTTTCAGAGTCCTCAAGGAAATATTTGTTTTGGATTCAACAGTGGCAATACATTTGCTTTCCTTAGGGAACAGTGTTGCCAAAATAAGCATTTTCATTAGTTACCAGATGGTTTAGTTATCAGTTGTGTTTTTTGTTTATACATCAGTTTTTCTTCCTTTTTTGGCTTGAACCTTATTTCTCTTCAGAAACAGTTACTCATGTCATTTACCTTTGTGTGTCTTACTTACCTCAACTAGAAAAATAAAAAGATCAGTAGTTTCTTTTACAACATTTCTTCAACAAAGCAGCTGCTGAGAATGGCCAAATTTAGTGTTCCTCCAAAATATTTACAGTGGTTCATGTCAGAACACAAAACTAGATCTTTTTACCTGATAAGCGTGATTAAGATTGGCTAAAGACAAGCATTTAACCAGGAAATAATTATTTCCTGTATTTTACACTAAAATGAAGTTGAGAAATAGACATTGGGAAAGAAAATTCAAGGGTATGATAGTTCCTAATTGCAAAGATCTTCCTTTGTTGTAGACTTATATCTCAATTCAGGCAAATTTTTTTGAATTCTTGATTATATACATTTTAACTGTGTGTTTGAGCTATTCTTTTAGGTATAGAAACATTTTTTAGAATTTTTGTTTTCTTACATGGATAGGTTTCTAATAGCAAAACATGCTTTCCTGTTCAATATCATGTGATAAAACATTTGGAAAATGTTTGCTTATCTTCATAATCCTAAAGGAAATATTTATTTTCAATTCTAAAACAGATTTCTATTGTCTATCTGAACAGTTTCCAACTGTGTTGACTAGAACATTAATATTCTATTAGATGGTAATAGGTGTTCTGTGAAAAATTTCACTGGTAATGGTATCTTTTTTCCTCCAAAATGCATTTAAAAATACTTATATCTATCTATCTATATGAAGAATTCTAAATACATTTAGGTGACTCATTATTATATAGTAATCTAACTTAAAGAAACTGTGAGATATACCTGATAATTCTAGGAGGTCATATTAGAGATCATTTGGCTCATGAATGCATGGTGTTTGATTTGTGAATAGAGGAATAGACAGCATTTACCAATTCACTGTACCATGGATGTTGTCTGTTTAGTCGTTCATCTGCTATGTTTTATCCTGTAATTTTAATATATATTTGTGACATTATTCAGTGTTGCGTGTCACACTTATGAACCTGTTTTTTTTTATAATTTCTTATAGCAGCTACCCTGTGAGACTATCTTGTTGCTGTCTACATTAATCCAACTGTGTCTTTTTAATTTCTGTTAATCTCATCAGTGTGTTATTTAAAAGGTACTCTGTAGTCATTACGTTTGGAAAAGTGCAGTAATTTATACAGTGACCACTTCCCATACATTAAAACAATCTTTTTATCATGAATTATGCACATTCCTAAATACAGATGATTATTTTATTATTTCTAGTAAATCTCAAATCTTAGTAAATATCTGGAAACTGCACCTCCCCAGTACAACAGAATTCTGTCAGTGGTAGTCTGTTGGGTTGACTGCTGCCTCACCAACTTTTCCTTTGTGTGTAAACTTTACGTTTCAAACTCCTTAAAACCAGATAAGATAAATGTTAGGGCTGGGTGCAGTGACTCACTCCTGTAATCCCAGCACTTTGAGAGGCCAAGGTGGGTGGATCACAAGGTCAGAAGTTTGAGACCAGCCTGGGCAACAAGGTGAAACTCTGTCTCTACTAAAGATACAAAAAATTAGCTGGGCATGGTGGCAGTCATCTGTAATCCCAGCTACTCGGGAGGCTGAGGCAGGAGAATCACTTGAACTCAGGAGGTGGAGGTTGCAGTGAGCCGAGATTGTGTCATTGCACTCCAGCCTGGGTGACAGGGTGAGACTCCATCTCAAAAAAAACAAAAAAAAAAAGATAAACGTTAGGTTTCCAAACATATATTCTAGAGAGCAAATGTTGCATTGACAACTATTTTCTTTAAATTGGTTTGAGTACCACTTAGTATGGTTAGAGTAAGGGAAGACAGTGGCCTTGTCCAGCTTCCATAGTTATAGCTTTATAAATAGACTATTAATAAGTGAAGGCCAGAAATAAAACACAGTGTTTTCTTATAGAAATAAGAGACTATTCTCTTTTCTCTTTTGTGGTAAGGTTTTCAAATTTTTGAAGTTCTGAGACTACCTTTGATAATATATGTTATTATGTTATCTTGTATTTTGGGTCAAGGAAATATATTCAAAGTTTGTCATTTAAACGGTTACAATAGCTCAAAGAAGGAAGGAACACTTACGAAGGAAGGAACACATACTGAAATTGCTTCACTAAAACATGTTGGGAATACTCTTTGAGGTTTCTTTATTCATGGAATAAATAGGTACTGTTAAAAATAATTTCAGTGAGCACTCAGGAGGTGCCAGGCACTGCGCTAAGTGTTTTACCTGAATTTTTACCTTTAATTTAATTAGGTGGCTTTGAAAGTTGACACTTGTCATAAAATTCTGCATTTGGAACATGTACTGTTTGGGTTAAAAATCTTCATGTAAATTCCTACAAACAAATCAAGTGTGGATGTGCAGCGGGTGGTTTTTAAGCTTAAATATCTCAGCTGGATTTAATTACCTTAAGGGATAAGGCTACATGATGGGCCAGTGGTTTACCAAATTATTTTTCATTTTCTGGATTTCAGTGTCACTGAAAGTTAATGCATCCTCTTTTCTCTGCTAGAGACCCGAGTTAAAATCCATTTTAGGGCATAAGTGTAAATGAATTTGTTGTTGTTTTTCCCTCCTTGGGGACACTGGTCATTTTGTGAGGCTGCGTTTCCATTTGGAATTGCTGGCAGCTTGCTCTGGGCCCAGGGGCTCTCATAGCAGGGGCAGTTGCAAGTCAGCGTGAAAATGAACTGGTAGGCCTCAGAGGGCAGAGCTGGCCCAGGGCTTGTCACTCTTCCATTCCTTGATTCTTTCTTGGTTAACTTAAGGAAACGTATTTGCTACTGACATTTGATTATAGCACATCACAAAACAAGTGATGTGGTTGTGGATAAGCCATCACATTTTCTTTACCATTTCAGGCTGGTTTATATTTGGCAGCTACAAAGGTTTCCCTGTTCACTGTCCACAGACTCCTAGATGACTCCTTAGACTGCTGTAGATGTGTGATCAACATTTTTGATCACCAATGTGTTTCATGGCTTTAATTACCTATTGTTTTAGTGTAAATGGTTCATTCTTTAGGAGCATGTTTGTATCCATAATTACATTTAAGGGTTTTACCCTGAAGTATTATTAGTTATTTCCTTTATCTGTACTTATTAGGAATATTTAGTATAACCTAAGCAGGGAATAATACGCATAGCATTTCATCCCTGAGGGAGCTTACTTGTGTTCTTTCCCTCTAAGCTCATCCTGTCATTTCTATTTTCTCTCAAAGAATAGCACCTAGAGTATGCTCTTTAAGCTTTCTTTGAAAAGATACAAGATCTTTATACATAAAAACAAACATAATTTTGTGTACATGAATAAATGGGATCATATCATTCCCCCTTTTTCTTTTCCCTTTGCAGATGTCACTTTGAGTTTCAAAGTGAGTTGGTTGCTCCAGGTTCCCTGAATCCTTTGTGTTCTCCATTTATTGTAGGCATTCCTATACCAGTTTGATTTATCCAGTCCTTTTGTCTTGAAAATCTCCCAAACCACTTTGCACCGGGAGTATCTTCCTCTTCATGTTCTGTCTTCCAGTCACCATTCATATCCCATTTCTTCTATCAGACTGAATCAGGACAAGGGCAGGTGATGACAACTATTGTCCACTTGTAGCATTCATGTAAAAAAATGTATTTACCTCTGTGTGATGTGTATTTGAAAAGAAGTGAGAGAGAGCCCGACTCTTGGTAAGCACAAAGAGTCATGATTGCTGTGAGAACAAGTTCTCTTTAAAACATTTATATAGTGTGCTTTTTTTAAAGCCTTAGTTTAAAAAAGCTAACTTTGAGTAAAAGTTGATTAAACCATTAGTACATGGGATTCTTGTGAGAATGTGAATGATAGTATCATTTAAATAGGGAGGTCTTTTTACATGTGTCCATTGACAGGTGTGTGTGGGCATAAATAGTTTGCTGTGGTGCTGTGTATGCTTTCATGTTTATCTTTGTCTAGATAATTTTATCATTATCTAAGGTGAGAAAAACTCTCCCCTGGCCACATTATACTCTACAAAGTCTTTTATATGCTGATAAAGTTCTTGTAAGCTCCCTTTTGTTAGTATCTTTTTAAGACGTCTTTCTTATTTATAATATTGCCAGGTTATTAAGTTGTGCTTAATTGTCTTTTGTTTTTTTTTCTTTTCAGGTGTCAGCAGTTGAGTCTTTGGAGGGCCCCCTGCTCCAGGTGGAAGGACTGAGTGACCTTCGACTAGAGCTTCACAGCAAGAAGATGAACCTCCACTTGGTTCTCATAGATGAACTACACCGGCACCTGTACATCAAATCGACTAGCCGAGTTGTGCAGCGTAACAAGGAAAAAGGGAAAATCAGGTTAAAGAGGCTCTTTGCTATAAGTGTCTTGTGGCAGTGTAGGATTGGAAGGAATATTTTTTGTTTCCCAGAATGTCATTGTAGTTTGTTTTACTTTTCCTTTAATGTACTGTCTCTGAAACTTGAGGATGGTTTTATAATAGCAAATACTCCATGGTCTGAGAGGCTGACATTTGAAGTTTGTTCATTCATTCATTCTACATTTATTATGGTCCTTTTCTGTAAGGATATATAAGAAGCATTTACTGTGGGTCTCATATTCTGGATCAGAGACATTGGTACATCTCAGAAGGAAGTAGAAAAATTCTTAAATTGGACTGTGAAGTCAGCCTAATTAAGAAATGTAGATATATTGGCTGGGTGCAGTGGCTTATGCTTGTAATCCCAGCACTATGAGAGGCCGAGGTGGAAGGATTGCTTGAGCCCAAGAGTTCAAGACCAGCATGAACAACAGAGCAAGACTCTGTCTCTACAAAAAAAAAAAAAGGCCAAAATTAGCTGGGTATAGTGGTGTGCCCCTGTAATCCCAACTACTCCAGAGGCTGAGATGAGAGGATGGCTTGAGCCCAGGAGTTTGAGCTGCAGTGAGCTATGATTTCTCCTCTGTGCTCTAGCTTGAGCAACAGCGAGGAGACCCGATCTCTTAAAAAAAAAAAAAAAAAAGGCAAAAAGAAATATAGATGTATTGACTGAATGATAAGATTCTTTGTTACTTAGGGTTATGTTCAGCTTTAGGTTGTCCTTTTTCTGGAATAGTTTAGGAAAGATTCAGAGAGAACACTTTTATTCCTTGGTTGGTTGTAGCATAGCCCTATATTTAATGGCCTGGGTAGTCTCAAGAAATTCATTAGGTTAGTAGAGGCCTGGTAGGGAATAAGACTAGATCTTAAGATGGTAGAACATTGGAATTTTTGACATATGTTAGATAGCTGTGCATAGTACATGTCCTTCCAACATTCCTTTAGAATAGACAGATCTTTTCAGAGGGCACTTTAGCACTATCTACTGAAATATACATGTTCACGCTTTTTCATTCAGATATAGACAAGAGGAGCACTGGAAGCAGTGCGCGCTGGGAATGAAGTCTTTCAAGTCTTATCCTGTTTGAACAAAAAATGCCAAATTTGCATGTGATGCTTCAGTTTGATCTGACAGAGAAAGAGAAGTTGCTACCTCTTTTCAGCAGATAGGCACTAGAAAAACTTCTGCGAGGCACACAGATTTGATATGTACCTGAGACATAACTTCAAGACTAGCTCTGAATAGGGTATCTGTCAGTACCTCAGCAGAGAGTGAAGTGGTGGATAGGAGAAGTGCTAAGGAATTCTTTCGACAATGCCTGGTGGTAAATAGCAGATCTGAAGAGATTTCTTCCCATACAAGGTTAAGTAATAAAATCACTATGGTCCTGTGAAAATATTCCATATTATAAGGGAAAATGAGCATTACTTTGAGGTCTCAGAGGAAGAACACTTATTTAAAAATTTATGTAAAGCAAGCAAGAAACATTTAAGAGACTTAAGCTCAAGGTGTCTCAAAAAATACAAGAAACACAATGTAGTAGACTATTCAGAATAATCACTCCTTTCTCGTCTACTTTAGTAGGAGAGGAGTATTTCCTACCCTTTGGTTTTGGGGCCTTGGCTTTTGCCTTCATTAGGGTACATGACACAAGCAGGGGCTTCAAACTTGCTTATGCTGTTGAGTGTGGCCTTTCCTGCAGCTGCCATTGCCTTGCTGTCGGTCCCAGGAGAAGGGTGAGAGACACATGGAACTGACCGAAGATCAGCAGACCTGCCTAGCCTGCATCAACCAACCACCAAAATGTATGCTTATTGTTGAACATTATTGAGATTTTGTGGTTGTATGCAGTAAGCGCATAGCTTCTATGAAAACAGTAACTGAGAGCTACAAGAACAGAGTGAGGAGAGATGCTAACAGAGGTAACTAAAACATGAATAAAATGTAAGGAAACCAAAATGAAGTAGGGAAATTTAAGTCTTTAAAACTTTAGAGAGAAGATCTGAATCACTGATGTGGAGGGAAAACTTTTCATGATGAAGAGGAAAAAGACAAGATGCCAAAAGGAAGATGATAAATATGAAAGATGAACAGTGGTCAATCCAGTGGTTTTAGGGTTTCCAGAGAATCACACTAAAATGATAGTGTTTGGGGCTGAATTATGTTCCCCCTAAAATTCATATATTGAAATCCTAGTCCCCAGTACCTCAGAATATGACTGTATTTGGAAATAGGGTCTTTTAGAAAGTAACTAAGTTGAAATGAGGTCATTTGTGTGGGCTCTAATGCAGTAGGACTGATGTCCTTATAAAAAGGAAATTTGACACACTTGGAGGGAAGACCATGTGAAGACACAGGGTCGAAGATGGTCACCTACAAGCGAAGGAGGGAGGCCTCAGAAGAAACCAACTACGCCCACACCTTGATCACAGACTTCCAGCCTGCAGAACTGTGAGAAAGTAAATTTCTGTTGTCTAAGCTATCCAGTCTGTGTTACTTTATTATGGCAGTGGGAGTGAACTCAGACAGAGGGGATCAGAAGCAATAATTACAGTATAAATAAAGAAACCTACTTAAAACAGGAAAACAAGACCTTGGTCTGCAAGTTGAAAGAATTTAAGGTAAAATTAATAAAAAAAGTTACTGTTAGATATAATCTGGAAATTTTTATGATTTTCAAAAACAAATTTTATAAACACCAGGAAGAAATATTATGTGATCTGAAGTGATAGAGATAATTATTTGCCCACCCAATATCCATTCTTCCCTTCATTTTTAATGACAATCTTTATTTTGTTCCTGGTGGCTATAGGCCCGGCTAAAAGGCCACATTTTCTATCCTCCTATATAGCTAGAGGGTGATTAGTGGGACTTCAGTTTGCAAGCTGTTGAATGGGGAGGTCATTAATTTTTCAAAGATACCAATTAAACTGGTATGCTCACTCTTTTACCCTTCATTTGCCTTTCTTTACTTTCTATCTGGGACATAGATTGGTGCCATCAAGCCATCCTAGACACAAGGTGACCTTGAGGATAGAAGCCACATCTGAAACTCCACGATCACCTTGACCTTCTTTTCTAGCCCTGGATGGGGTACCTCTTTAATATGAGAGGAAGTCTTTGTTTTACTCAGACCACTATTATTTGGTCTTCTTTTTATACACTTAAAACCAGTAAGGAGCAAAAATCAGGCTCACCAGGATTTGCTGAATACTAAATGCTAGAAGACAATAGAACAAAATCTATAAAGTTGAATGGAGAAGAGTTGAGACCAAAGACTTCTCTACCCAGCCAAGGGGACATTGATATGCATAGGTGACTGAGAGACATTCTCAGATATGAATTTATAATAAAAAAATTAGTATTCTTTTTCTGAGCAAAATTCTCAGAGATAAACTGTAAGACATACAACCAGAGAACAATAAAGTTGGAGGTAGTTTGAAACAACTTTGAGGGCCACATACCATTAAATGTGTACATGTATATATATGTAAGTAACTGACAAATATATTTTTACAAGATTGAGAATATCAGCTAAAAACCATTGTTGAAAAAAAGGTCGGCCGGGTGTGGAGGCTCACACCTGCAATCCCAGCACTTTGGTAGGCCGAGGCAGGAGGATCATTTGAGGTCAGGAGTTTGAGACCAGCCTGGTCAACTTGGTAAAACCCCGTCTCTACTAAAAGTATAAAAGTGAGCCAGGCATGGTGGTATGTGCCTGTAGTCCCGGCTACTCAGGAGGCTGCAGCAGGAGACTCACTTGAACCCAGTAAGTGGAGGTTGCAGTGAACTGAGATCACACCACTGCATTCCAGCCTGGGTGACAGAACAAGACTCCTCTCAAAAAACAAACAAACAAAAAAAGTCTATGTAGTCAAGGAGTGCTCTCTAATAGTAAACAGAATTTATATCCCTTTTTACTCAGTTAATAGTGACTAGGAAATTTGGATAGGTAGTTGAAAGGAATACTGAATTCTTGCTTAAGATGAGTGTGAAGTTTTGTTTTGGACTTTAATAATTAGAGAAAATGTTTAATTTTCTTTTTACTAATCTAGATATGTATATTTAAAGATTTTTATATTTAAAAATCAATAGAGAAGACAAATAAAAATGTTCTCTATTACAAAGGATATTGTACTGCAGCCCTCCTTTGTCAGCAGGGGCATGTTCCAAGACCCACAGTAGGTACCTGAAACTGCAGATAGTGTTGAACCCTGAATCTACCTGCACAGTAAATCCTCACTTAATGTCCTCAATAGGTACTTGGAAACTGTGACTTTAAGTGAAATGAAGCTGTAACTTTAAGTGAAACGACATACAGAAGGTCCTAGAATAACATTGTGTCCCTCAAGTTCCTCTGTTGATGAGAGGAAAAAAAAAACCGTTTCATTATATGCCAAGATTCTTGATTGCAAATAGAGGAAATCAGTCTGGGTAACTAAAACAGGAAAAGAATTTATTGGAAAGTTATCAGATTGTTCACAGAATCTATGGGAAGTCTGTATAATCAGGCTCTAAAGCCCAGTAGGAACCAATGGAGATTAAGCAGCTGAGCACACACAGTCTTAGACAAGCCACAGGAAGGGTCTGTTTGGGTTGCTATTTTTGCTGGCACCATGCCCACAATAGCTGGATTTTAAACTCCTCTGTAAGTGATCTCTAAATGTCCCTGCATCTTTATCTCTTCAAGATTCAAATTCTGGATTCAGGCATCCAGTTTGCTGAGCCTGGGTAATGCCTGGACTCCTTCAGCTTCCATGGTGGGAAGTGGGGCCTTCTTTTTGCTTTGATGCAGTCAGTGGGGATGGACTGTTCAGATGTTTGGTACCCAAGACAAACACCCAACAAATTTCTACTGCAAGAGAAAACAAAGGAAATCACATGAAGGCACTTATGTATAAAGAAGACCAGATGTTTTTGAAGTAGAAAATAGGCAGTAGAATTGACAAATGAAAGAAAAGTACGTGCTCACATACAAAAAATGATAAAAATTTTATTTGGAAGAAATGAAACAAATAAATGATGAGACCGTCCTTGTTCTTAGCTCATGAAGATGTTGGTTCCAGTTAAATTCCAGTTGAAAATTTTGAAACTGCCAAATGAAATCTAAAGTTCACATGGATGAATACATGCGTAAGAATTGTTTAAAAGAATTGTGAAGGGAGGTTATGAGGGGGGCATTTCTTATGTGATATCAAAGCATATTGTAAAGCTGTTTTAGTTAAAACAGTACAGACATGCAAAAATAAAATTTTTTAAAGAAAACAGTGCAGACATGCAAGTAGAAAATCAGATGGGTGAGACAAAATAGAGTTGAGAAATAGACCCCAGGATCTGTAGACTTTAGTATTTTTGAACAATAGTTCAGCTGGGGGGTAATGAAGGCTATTTAATATATAGTGTTCAGACAATTGACTGTTGATTTGAAGAAAATAAGTTTAGATGCCTACCTCTTATGTACAAATGATTCAGCCAGATTTGAAAAGCACACAACACTGTATTAGCATTAGGAAAACATGTAGGAGGATATGTGTGGAGGAGCCTTTTCCAAGCATAACAGAAGACATAAAGAAATATATTAAATGGTTTAGCCATTAAAAAACCCAAAACTTATCTTCAGTAAAACGGAGTCAAAGGATAAACTATACTCTGAGGAAATATATGTAAGTCATATAACGCTTTAATATCTAAAGCATGCAGATATTCGTAAGCTTAGTAAAGCGGGATATAGACTGTTCATAGATTAAAAATACAAATGGCTAGTAAACATAAGATTGTTCAATATCATGAGTAGTCAGAGAAATACACATTTGAAAAATTAAATGCAGTTTTTTGTTCATAAGATGATCAAAATCAAAGACATTGATAGCATGTTATGATGGCAAAGATGGCTGAAATGCATAGCTTTCTCTTGATGGTGGAATAACCAATATGCCTTTTTGGAAAATAAATTTGCATATTCTTTGTTCAGGGAATTTTGTTTCTAGGTCTACAGCCTACAAAAACAGTACCAGTTCATAAAAATATATGTAACAAGATATTCATTGTGACATTGTTGGTAAGAAGAACAAAAATATGCAGCTTAAATGTTCATCAAGAGGAGTATGGTATATTGATACCATGTAATTATAGAATTTGAATGATAATGATCTCTATGTGCTGATATGGAAGGGTTTCTAAGGTGCATTTTTGGGTCCCAAAAGCAAATTGAAAAATAGCATAGATAGTATGAACCTATTTGTGAAAGACTGAAAGGATAGAAACTTAAATATGTATACTTTATATATTGGTATAAATATTTGTATGTGTATAGAAAATGTCAGACAGATAATGTCAAAACACTGATAAAAGGAATTGTGAGAAATGGAATTGTGAGGTGGGGAATAGGGAAGTAGAAATTCTTTTATTTCCTGTGTACATCATGAGCATGTTTTTTAAAAATAATAGTAATACAATTACTGATGATCCTTTTGAAGATTTTTAAAAATGAAATGGGAAAATGTTTAGATTATACCCTTGAAGGGAAAAACTAGAATTCAGAACTATGCAGGATGATCAAAGAATGTTGAAAAAGGAGCATGTGTGCCATTTTTGTGGTGTGTGATGTGGGGGGTGGATGGATAGACACTCATTTTTAAATTTTTTTTCAAACAGTCCTTGTGCCTCAGCTTCCTAAGTAACTGGCATACCACTGTGCTTGGCCTTGATGCTCCTTTCTGTAAGATGTTTTGGAAGGCAGTATACCAAAATGATGTGAATGGATTATTTTTTTTCAAAAATATTTTCAAGAAAGAATTTACACATTTATAATCAGATAAAATTAATAAAAAGTTGTTTAAAAATAATTCTTTTATGTATTGCGTGATCCTGGATTAATACTTGGTTTAACCTTGCTTCCTCAGCCATCCTGGGACACTGTCTAGCTCATGGAAGAGAAAATTTGGTGTCCATATTTGTCTCTGAGCATGTAAAGAATGTTCTTGACTGCGTTGTATTCATTCCCTAACTATTTTGTCTTTTAAAGATTTTTTTTCTGTTTACATATGTTGGTTTTCTTTTTATCTTTCAGTTCTTGGTTTTTTTTTTCCCTCTTTGCTTAGATTATAAATTTTTAGCTTCAGTTTATTTTCTGTTACCATGTCTTCACCCTTGGTCTGTCATTTGAAACGATGGCTCTTTTTTACTTTTATACCCTCTAAATCATTCTTATTCTGAGTGTTCCACCAGATCTTAGAACTATCGAGAATTGCCAGCCATTCTTGTTTCATTATTTAGTTAAATCTTCTTACTAAGGGCACATTATCTTTGACAGATACTTCTTAGCTCCGTTTGATTTAACAAAATTTTATGAGCACTTGCTCTTTGACAAGTACTGTGCCAGCTGTTCTGGTTATATAAGTGAATATATCAGTTATTCGATTTACAACTTAAAGTTCAACTCACCTCTGTCAGTTTTTAGTTTCACAAAATCAGCCAAATGAGTTGCGGTTGTAAATTTTGGACATAGTTGAACCCATTTATTGTGAAGTGAAGGAACAGAAATATGTTATAATTAAAAAGTAGATGTTTAATAAGCTGTCAGCACTTCTAACCCCTCTTAAAAAACTGTTTTTGTATCATGAAATTTTGAAATCTAACATTTAGGAGCAGAGCTTTACTAGTTGGATGTTGGTTAATGGCCAGGAAGTCCTTGAGGTTACAGTGGCAGTGGTTGTTGCTTGTTTTTGGTTTAATTTGTTGTATACTTTTCCTGTCCTCTACCATGTTGCTATTAATTGCAAAATGCACTCAGTCACAATATATAATTGGTAATTTTGGGGGGACCGTTTTATACTAGCAGGGATTTACTGTACATCAGTTGTCTTTTGATCTCAGCTATGAATGATTCTGAATGGATTTAAAATAAAAATTTGTAATCATGTATTTAAAATGAAAAATAAGTATCAATATTTCCAAAAGAACATGCTAATTTTTATTTTGTTTTTTGTTTTCAAAAAATGCTTTCTCTGTGAGATTAAAAACCCGTTGAAGGTATTAATTAATCCCTTCTCAGCTTTATCTCTGATATGTGGTGAGAAGAGGTCTTTTTTTCTGTTGTGAAATAGAAACTGAGGTCCATACTATTTAATGCGATATTCTACAATAGCACCTACCTTATGCTGAGCTTCATTCATGTCTGTAGTCACAAAGTGAGTGGATGTGCCCCCTTTCTCTGGAACTTTTGAGACTAAGTCCTTTCATAAAACAGCAGGAGAAAAACTAAAGTCATTTCCAGAGTTACTTGCCTTTGGGTTAGTGCTCACAAAGGAGAAAATTGAAGCCTAAGGGAAAATTTTAGAGAGAGAGATGAGTGTATGAAAATAGTTTTGCAGTAAATTGACTTTCTAAAAGTTTATTGATGGAATTTGAGGGCCCTTCTGGCTCTGATAATAAAATCAGCAGGTTATGTTTTTCAGAGTTGAAATGGTAAGCCGTTTATCACCCTAAATTTAACTGAAATATGTTTTTAGGTTGAAACTGAGAAAATAATTGTAGGATTTAATCTAAAGTGATGTGCATGTACATCTGTGTTCATAGAAGTGTGTACTATGATAAATACACATATAAAAATATCAGTGTGCACACACACAGTAACAACTGTTTCATCATTAGGTGTGGCAGGCAGTATTCCAGCTATACAATTGAATTTTCCTGCTGATTGATACCTTTGTTTATCTGTGCTTTAAAAATAATTCCTCCACTTTGTTCTAGAAATATTTAAATATTTAGACAATGTATTATATTTTTCCTGTCATTTAAAGTTGAAGTTTTTTTACTCTGTAGCAGTACCATAAATCTGTCTTTTTTTTATAATTAAAACATTTTTATTTTACTTTATTCATTTGTCCATTGAAGCATTTTATTTGTAAATATGTATTACATCCATAGACGAAGAACCCCAGGATTTTCTCTCCTGTGTGTTTTTGTGTTGCTTCTTCATGGTCCATGATGTGAGCTGAGTCAGTACAATGAAACCAAACTGGTGGGATGGGAGCAGATTAGTCTGTGATTTTTCTAGATTTTTCTAGATCTTTGAGTTGGGCATCAAATCTGGGGCTGATCACACTTGCTCGCAACAACTTGTTCACACTGTGAGGTTCACAATTATTTTCCCAGCTCTATGATCATCAGTGATTTCAAATTCGTCCATATGCCCATGCTTTGTCATCACAGTTGATGAAGACACCAGACAATGACTTTGGAGCAAGGTCTAATAAGAACCAGGTGTTTCCCTCTCTTTTCGGCATTGTCGATGCTCCTGAAAGCAGCAGACAGGACATTTATGCACACCATTACGGTGGCACGGAAAGATGGTGGAAAGAGCTCTCTGTGTCTTTGGGCATCTGTATCCAGGGCCTAGGGGGACCTGTAAAGTGTTTTCTAATTGTGAGTAAAATGCA
The DNA here is from genome assembly GCF_009828535.3 of Hylobates moloch. Lineage (NCBI taxonomy): Eukaryota > Metazoa > Chordata > Mammalia > Primates > Hylobatidae > Hylobates > Hylobates moloch. The sequence continues at coordinate 214,252,826 of NW_026652276.1, forward strand.
GGTGAAAGAGGATGACGTCATTGAGTGGAAAAAAATGAGAAGACAAAAGAAGTAATAAATCATGAAAGAACGGACAAATCTATTATCTAGTTTATTTTATAAATAGATAAACCATTATGAAAAGTTACCGGATTTGAGGACTGTTGGATTTTCTTAAGATAGTTTAGGCTAGGAACTTACAGGTTTATATTGGTGGAAAAGAGTTGCTGGGAGGATGCCAGTTCAATTCCTGGTAAATGCTTTCTGTTACTTTTATATCTTATACTCCACTTTTCACATTAGCCTGTGAGTGATTTTAATAATTGGAAATATGCTGTTTGGTTTAGTTCATATCTTAGTCATACTCACATTCTCAGCACTGAGCACAGTGCCAAGCGCATAATGGATGCTGAAGAATCGTTCGAGTAATGATTCCCTGTTTCCCTGTAACAAGTAAAAGGGAGAAGTTAATGACTGTCATAGCGATCCTCAAGGCCTAGGACAGTGGCTCCCACATTATTTGTACTCAGCGAAAAGAATAAAACCTTAAGTGATAATTTCGCTCTTTTTTTTTTTTTTTTTTTTTTGAGACGGAGTCTCGCTCTATCGCTCAGGCTGGAGTGCAGTGGCGCAGTCTCGGCTCACTGCTGGGCGCGGTGGCTCACGCTTGTAATCCCAGCACTTTGGGAGGCCGAGGCGGGCGGATCATGAGGTCAGGAGATCGAGACCACGGTGAAACCCCGTCTCTACTAAAAATACAAAAAAAAAAAAATTAGCCGGGCATGGTGGCGGGCGCCTGTAGTCCCAGCTACTCGGAGAGGCTGAGGCACAGCGCGAAATTATCACTTGAACCCGAATTATCACTTAACAAACTTTATTTTTCAAAGTTCTCTGAAAAAACATGTTTGTTTTTTATTGGATTATAAATACACACATACCTAGCACATTTGTTCCAAAAGGAGTGTGTGAGGGAGATGGGGATATATTGCTGTGGTGGGGGCCGATGTTGTTCCCAATTGCACACATCCTTCCTTCCTTCCATTTGAAGAAATCTTTCCTATGGGCGTGGTCTCTTCCCTGCTTCCCCTTTGCCTGCTCTAGCCACTGCTACTGATGATGTATTTCAGTACTAAAAAGTGAGAATTATGGCTTTGACTTCCCTACCCTTGGATTTGGCTTCGAGGGGCTCTTCTGTTGTAGATAGCGTGCGAGATGATTCCATTTCTTGAGAGCAGGGCATAGGGTTTAGTTGGCTTGGCATAGCCTGCATTCTTTCACTTAACAGTTACTTTGAGATGGGAATTAATTTGAAATTTTGTTTTTTATAGTTTTCGTGATTTAAAATAAATGTGTTTATTTTGAAGGAAGTTGATTTATGAGTTTATTTAAAGTTTATTAGTTTATTTAAAGTTAATCATTAAGATGAGGGGCTTGGCCTTCTTAGGAAAGGTGAAATGGGTAAATACTGAATTAACCTGTTTGAGATCCTTAAGTCATTTTAATTGTTGTGATTGTCCACGTCATGAAATTTATGAGTCTCTTTTAAAGAAAACTAAATGTAGTAAACTTCCGGAATACGTCAAAAACTATAGCCTGAAAAACACAAGTAAATACTAGTTAAACCTTTATTCAGTATCATGGCATGTTGTCATTTGATCTTTCTTTGTTGATAAATTAATATTTAATACAGATACAAAGGAGGGCAGTGAAATTGCCTGGCATAGTGTTATTACAAGGTGGTTATCCAGTTGATCCAGAATACACTACACTAATTTTTTAAACAGCATTGAATGAAATGACAAAATAAAAATTTAAGTGCTTGGAACCCTTACGATACATTTTTATACCCCTGTCTGTGACTGTCACCTCTTTATTGGAAATATACTGGGGAGATCCAGTATAGTATATACTGGGGAGATCCAGTTCTAGTGTAAAGAGGGCTCATGACAAAAACAAAAGTGGTAAGGGTGGGGCATGTAGTGGGAGGACTTTAGTTGGTTTTGGAGAAAGTAGTAACTAGTGCTTCTTTTCCCATTCAGCTCCCTTGTGAAAGATGCTTCTGTTCCTCTGATTGATGTTACAAACCTCCCTACTTCTCGAAAATTCCTTGATACCTCTCACTATTCTACTGCTGGAAGCTCAAGTGGTAAGTATTTTAATTCTTCAGCCACTAAGCTTTTTAGTGTACCTTAGTTCCTAGGTAGAGACCTGGAGGAGCTTTTTGGGGGCTAAGCTAGTTTGGGCTGGGCTGGATGGGCCTGAGGTAAGTGCGTTGGAACCTGTGATGAGCCCTTTGCAACCTTCAGAGCAAATAAGATGTACAGTGATTTATTGGGCTGTTGCATTATCAGGGTTGAAAAGTGGCAGCTGAACCTGGCCTGCCTGCTGAATCCAGCTGCATCTGTGTTTTATTTGACCAGCACTGTTTTTCTTTCTTTTTCTTTTTTTTGAGATGGAGTCTCGCTCTGTTGCCCAGGCTGGAGTGTAGTGGCACGATTTTGGCTCTCTGCAACCTCTGCCTCCTGGGTTCAGGGGATTCTCCTGCCTCGGCCTCAAGAGAAGCTGGGATTACCTGCCACCATGCCCAGCTGATTTTTGTATTTTTAGTAGAGACAGGGTTTCACCATGTTGGCCAGGCTGGTCTCAAACTCCTGGCCTTCCAAAGTGCTGGCATTACAGACATGAGCCATCACACCTGGGCGACCAGCACTGTTTTCCTAAAGTTGAGTTTGGATGCTTTTTGATAGAGCATATGCTTTCCTTTGTGCTATAATCTTTATTACTCCTAGTAGCTTTTACTCGTTTATCTCATGTATTACATTCAATGTCTGGTCCAGGGAGCTTTTGAGTGTGTGACCTCTGTCCTATGCCCTCTCCACTCCTAAATGTGCATGCATCCACGTGTGCACTCATAGTCATACCTGTAACACACTTTGAGGAAATATCTACAAACTTATCTTTTCTTCTTTGGAGATATCCAATATCCGATTGAACAAGACAAAGCCATTTTGGGGTTATGTTTAAGGTTGAGGGCAGGAGGGTATACTTTGAATGCAAAGATTTAGGGGAATCTTGTGGATTGCCTTAGGCTTGCCTTTGCAGAGGGTTCAGCTCAACTGGGCTTGGAGAACTTCTGGGCCTCTGCAGAGAGTTTCTCTGCTATTGTAACTTTGGGTTGGGGGAGAAGACTGGATGTCTTTTGTGGGATGCCTCACAGGTGCCTTCCTGTGGCAGCCAAAATCTTCATTGCCTTTTAACAAAATTGTAATGTTTATTATCATTGTCTTTTCAGATAAAAATTAGTTCTTATAGTTCTTATTAGTTCTGTAGAGGTTGAAATAATGAAAAGGTAGAAAAAAATAGAAAAACAATTTGGATTCAATCAGTACATTTCGTGTAACTAATTGGAAATGTTTCTGTTGAGAGCTTAATATATTGTTGGGGCATATTTTGTTTCCTTTAAAATGCCACTTAAAATTATTTTAGGATTATTTAGGCTTGGAATCTTCAAGTTTATTACTTTAACTACAGGAAAGTATAGAATTTGATAATAGATTTTCGTTTAATTAGTAGCCAAGTTTTAAAAAATTGCAATCATTTATTTTTATTATGATACTTTACAATAGTTTGTACTCCAGCCTCTTCTTGGAGCTAGAAAGATTTTGTTTTCTCCCTCTTTCTGATGTAATGTTGCTTTTGAGTTTGAACACTGCTCTGAGGGGTTGTAGACTGTGGAATTATGAAACAAAATATATTTGTACCTTTGATTTGTATTTTATCTCTGCCTTTCATGGAAATTACCAGTTGTTACATCTTTGCTTTTTTGTAATGCGAATCATTACTGCTTAGCCTGGTTATATTAATTTATGTAAATGTTGCCAAGTCAGTGGCCAAGTGAAATAAAAAATTTAATTATTTATGAAGAAATGACAGGGCAGGCTTTGCAAATGAGTGTTGTATAAATATAAAATAAGCTGAAATATGCCAATTATGGCAAATTTCAGTAGAAGCTAATTTTGCTACATCCATTATTCTTACTATGATAGGCCTTACTTTTTGATAGGCACTTTATCTGTCAGCTTCTGGAGTTTGCATTCGTCACTTAGTGGAGTTCATGGTGACACTCTGACTTTGGTATTGTTAGGAATTACTGTTGAAGAACTGCTTGGTGGTTGATTGGGGCTAGGAGCATTATGGAGACTGCTTGTAGAGATATGTATAAACCTTTTATTTATTTATTTATTTGAGACGATGTTTCACTCTTGTGGCCCAAGCTGGAGTGCAGTGGTGTGATCTCGGCCCACTGCAACCTCCTCCTTCTGGGCTCATGCGATTCTCCTGCCTCAGCCTCCCAAGTAGCTGGGATTACAGGCATGCACCACCACGCCCAGCTAATTTTTGTAGAGACAGGGTTTCACTATGTCAGCCGGGCTGGTCTCAAACTCCTGACCTCAGGTAATTGCCTGCCGTGGCCTCCCAAAGTGTTTGGATTACAGTCATGAGCCACCGTGCCCGGCCAGACGTTTCTTTTTAGATGGGTTCATTTCCTTGACTATTTTGAAGACTTGATCATGTGCTTTTTTTTTTTTTTGGTGCGTGACCAAAAAAGAAGGTAAAAATATTATTGATTAAAGTCAATAATAGCAGAGGTTAATACGTGTTTAGTGCCTACTATATGGTGAAGCAATGTCTTAAGTGCTTTACATGAATTAACTCGTTTAGTCTTTCAACAATTTTATAACAATTTATTATCAGTCCCATTTTACAGATGAGAAAACTGAGGCACAGGGAGGTTAATAATTGATAAAAGTTTACACAGTTGACAAGTAGTTGTGATTTTAGCTCAGAGCCAGGTTCGACTATGCTCTTCTAACCAGTTTGTTTTGCTGAAAACAAGCTAGGTGTCACACTTCTGTGTATTAATTTTCTACTCACACAAACTTAGTGGCTTAAACAACATAAATTTATTATCTTACGGTTTTGTAGGTGAGAAGTCTAACATAAATCTGATTGCAGTAAAATCAAGGTGTTGGCAGGGCTGTGTTCCTTTTTGGAGGCTCTAGGGGAAAATCTGTTTTCTTGCCTTTCTGGCTCCCAGAGGCCACCATATTCCTTGGTTCATTCGTGGTTTCCTTCCTTCATCTTCAAAACCAGCAATGGTGGGTCACATTCTTCTCACGTTGCCTCTCTCTGACCCACTCTTATGTGCTTCCTTCCTCTTTTTAAGGGCTCATGTGATTAGATTGATTCCACCTGGATAATTCTGGCTACTCTTCCCATCTCAAGGTCCTTAACCTTAATTACATCTGCAGTCTCCTTTGCCATGTGACTAATCACAGGTTCTAGGGATTAGGACGTGGATCTCTTTGGGCAACCGTAATTCTGCTTACCACACTCTGTGCTGCCCATTTTGTGACTTAAGTTATCATTAGGAGCAAGTGTAAAAAATTTGACTTTTTTCAAATTATGTAGCGAAATCTTTTTAAGTCATTGCAGTCTAGTCTTTAGGACTCTATTAATCTGGATCACATTATTAAAGGGAATTGTATAAATGAGGAAGATGTAAGTCCTGAGAGTCTATTTGTGAAGTGCTCTGCAAGTCAGCCTAGAAAGTAATAGCCATTTTCAGCAGGGAATTTAACATAGGCTCTTAAAGCTCCTCTCTCATTTTGTGAAACAGTAAGATTGAGGGTGTAATCCATTAGAATTGACACTTTTATAGAGGAAGTTCCAGTAGGGAATCCCTGGGTAGTATGGCTGTCCCATTGGGATACCATAAATTAAGGTTGGAGGTGATTCCTGAGAACTTTCAGGTTATTATTAATTAAATAAGAATTTTGATTGCTTTTAAACAAGTTGTTTTTCACATGTCCTATTTTGAGCTAGAGTTGTGGGTGACTTTTTTTTTTTAATTATACTTTAAGTTCTGTGGTACATGTGCAGAATGTATAGTTTTGTTACATAGGTATACACGTGCCATGGTGGTTTGCTGCACCTATCAACCCATCATCTACATTAGGTATATTTCTCCTAATGCTATCCCTCTCCTAGCCCCACCCCCACTGAAAGGCCCCGGTGTGTGATGTTCCTCTCTTGTGTCCCTATGTTCTCATTGTTCAACTCCCACTTATGAGTGAGAACATGAGGTGTTTGGTTTTCTTTTTTTTTTTTTTGAGATGGAGTCTTGCTCCGTCGCCCAGGCTGGAGTGCAGTGGTGCAATCTCAGCTCACTGCAAGCTCCGCCTCCCAGGTTCACGCCATTCTCCTGCCTCAGCCTCTCCAAGTAGCTGGGACTACAGGCGCCCGCCACCACGCCCGGCTAATTTTTTGTATTTTTTAGTAGAGACGGGGTTTCACCGTGGTCTCGATCTCCTGACCTCGTGATCCGCCCGCCTCGGCCTCCCAAAGTGCTGGGATTACAAGTGTGAGCCACCGCGCCCGGCCGAGGTGTTTGGTTTTCTGTTCTTGTGTTAGAGGACATGAACTCATCCTTTTTTATGGCTGCATAGTATTCCATGGTGTATATGTGCTACATTTTCTTTATCCAGTCCATCATTGATGGACATTTGGGTTGGTTCCAAGTCTTTGCTATTGTCAGTAGTGCCGCAATAAACATACGTGTGCATGTGCTTTATAGTAAAATGATTTATAATCTTTGGGTATATACCCAGTAATGGGATTGCAGGGTCAAATGGTATTTTTGGTTCCAGATCCTTGAGGAATTACCACACTGTCTTCCACGATGGTTGAACTAATTTACATTCCCACCAACAGTGTAAAAGCGTTCCTGTTTCTCCACATCCTCTCCAGCATCTGTTGTTTCCTGACTTTTTAATGATCACCATTCTAACTGGTGTGAGATGGTATCTCATTGTGGTTTTGATTTGCATTTCTCTGATGACCAGTGATGATGAGCATTTTCATTATGTTGGCTGCATAAATGTCTTCTTTTGAGAAATGTCTGCTCATATCCTTCACCCACTTTTTGATGGGGTTGTTTGTTTTTTTCTTGTACATTTGTTTAAGTTCTTTGTAGATTCTGGATATTAGCCCTTTGTCAGATGGATATATTGCAAAAATTTTCTCCCATTTTGTAGGTTGTCTGTTCACTCTGATGATAGTTTCTTTTGCTGTGCAGAAGCTCTTTAGTTTAATTAGATCCCATTTGTCAATTTTGGCTTTTGTTGCCATTGCTTTTGGTGTTTTAGACATAAAGTCTTTGCCCATTCCTATGTCCTGAATGGTATTGCCCAGGTTTTCTTGTAGGGTTTTTATGGTTTTAGGTCTTATGTTTAAGTCTTTAATCTACCTTGAGTTAATTTTTGTATAAGGTGTAAGGAAGGGGTCCAGTTTCAGTTTTCTGCATATGGCTAGTGAGTTTTCCCAACACCATTTATTAAATAGGGAATCCTTTCTCCATTGCTTGTTTTTGTCAGATTTGTGAAAGGTCAGATGGTTGTAGATGTATGGTGTTATTTCTGAGGCTTCTGTTCTGTTCCATTCTTCTATATATCTGTTTTGTTACCAACACCATGCTGTTTTGGTTACTGTAGCCTTGTAGTATAGTTTGAAGTCAGGTAGTGTGATGCCTCCAGCTTTGTTCTTTTTTGCATAGGATTGTCTTGGCTATGCAGGCTCTTTTTTGGTTCCATATGAAATTTAAAGTAGTTTTTTTCCAATTCTATGAGGAAAGTCAATGGTAGCTTGATGGGGATAGCATTGAATTTGTAAATTACTGTGGGCAATATGGCCATTTTCACGATTTTGATTCTTCCTAACAATGAGCATGGAATGTTTTTCCATTTGTTTGTGTCCTCTCTTCTTTCCTTGAGGGGTGGTTTCTAGTTCTCCTTGAAGAGATCCTTCACATCCTTTGTAAGTTGTATCCCTAAGTATTTTATTCTTTTTGTAGCAATTGTGAATGGGAGTTCACTCATGATTTGGCTCTCTGTTTGTCTGTTATTGCTGTATAGGAATGCTTGTGATTTTTGCACATCGATTTTGTATCCTGAGACTTTGCTGAAGTTGCTTATCAGCTTAAGGAGATCTTCGGCTGAGACGATGGGGTTTTCTAAATATACAATCATGTCATCTGCAAGCAGAGACAATTTGACTTCCTCTTTTTCTAACTGAATACCCTTTATTTCTTTCTCTCGCCTGATTGCCTGGCCAGAACTTCCAATAGTATGTTGAATAGGAGTGGTGAGAGAGGGCATCCCTGTCTTGTGCTGGTTTTCAAGGGGAATGCTTCCAGTTTTTACCCATTCAGTATGATATTGGCTGTGGGTTTGTCATAAATAGCTCTTATTATTTTGAGATATATTCCATCAATACCTAGTTTATTGAGAGTTTTTAGCATAAAGGGCTGTTGAATTTTGTCAAAGGCCTTTCTGCATCTATTGAGATAATCATGTGGTTTTTGTCTTTGGTTCTGTTTATATGCTGGTTTATGTTTATTGATTTGCATATGTTGAACCAGCCTTGCATCCCAGGGATGAAGCCCACTTGATCATGGTGGATAAGCTTTTTGATGTGCTGCTGGATTCGGTTTGCCAATATTTTGTTGAGGATTTTTGCATCAGTGTTTGTCAAGGATATTGGTCTAAAATTCTCTTTTTTTTGTTGTGCCTCTGTCAGGCTTTGGTATCAGTATGATGCTGGCCTCATAAAATGAGTTAGGGAGGATTCCCTCTTTTTCTATTGATTGGAATAGTTTCAGAAGGAATGGTACCAGCTCCTCCTTGTACCTCTGGTAGAATTTGGCTGTGAATCCATCTGATCCTGGACTTTTTATGGTTGGTAAGCTATTATTGCCTCAATTTCAGAGCCTGTTATTGGTCTATTCAGAGATTCAACTTCTTCCTGGTTTAGTCTTGGGAGAGTGTATGTGTCAAGGAATTTTTCCATTTCTTCTAGATTTTCTAGTTTATTTGCATAGAGGTGTTTATAGTATTCTCTGATGGTAGTTTGTATTTCTGTGGGATCAGTGGTGATATCCCCTTTGTCATTTTTTATTGCGTCTATTTGATTCTTCTGTCTTTTTTTCTTTATTAGTCTTGCTAGCGGTCTATCAATTTTGTTGATCTTTTCAAAAAATCAGCTCCTGGATTCATTGATTTTTTGAAGGGTTTTTTGTGTCTCTATTTCCTTCAGTTCTCCTCTGATCTTAGTTATTTCTTGCCTTCTGCTAGCTTTTGAATGTGTTTGCTCTGGCTTCTCTAGTTCTTTTAATTGTGATGTTAGGGTGTTAATTTTAGATGTTTCCTGCTTTCTTTTGTGGGCATTTAGTGCTATAAATTTCCCTCTACACACCGCTTTAAATGTGTCCCAGAGATTCTGGTATGTTGTGTCTTTCTTCTCATTGGTTTCAAAGAACATCTTTAATTTTGCCTTCGTTTTGTTATGTACCCAGTAGTCATTCAGGGGCAGGTTGTTCAGTTTCCATGTAGTTGTGCAGTTTTGAGTGAGTTTCTTAGTCCTGAGTTCTAATTTGATTGCACTGTTGTCTGAGAGACAGTTTGTTGTGATTTCTGTTCTTTTACAATTGCTGAGGAGTGCTTTACTTCCAACTATGTGGTCAATTTTGGAATAAGTGTGATGTGGTGTTGAGAAGAACGTATATTCTGTTGATTTGTGGTGGAGAGTTCTGTAGATGTCTATTAGGTCTGCTTGGTGCAGAGCTGAGTTCAATTCCTGTATATCCTTGTTAACTTCCTGTCTTGTTGATCTGCTTAATGTTGACAGGGGGGTGTTAAAGTCTCCCATTATTATTGTGTGGGAGTCTAAGTGTCTTTGTAGATCTCTAAGGATTTGCTTTATGAATCTGGGTGCTCCTGTATTGGGTGCATATATGTTTAGGATAGTTAGCTCTTCTTGTTGAATTGATCCCTTTACCATTATGTAATGGCCTTCTTTGTCTCTTTTGATCTTTGTTGGTTTAAAGTCTGTTTTATCAGAGACTAGGATTGCAACCCCTGCCTTTTTTTGTTTTCCATTTGCTTGGTAGATCTTCCTCCATCCCTTTATTTTGAGCCTATGTGTGTCTCTGCACATCAGATGGGTTTCCTGAATACGGCACACTGATGGGTCTTGACTTTTTATCCAGTTTGCCAGTCTGTGTCTTTTAATTGGAGCTTTTAGCCCATTTACATTCAAGGGTAATATTGTTATGTGTGAATTTGATCCTGTCATTATGATGTTAGCTGGTTATTTTGCACGTTAGTTGATGCAGTTGCTTCGTAGCATTGATGGTCTTTACAATTTGGCATGTTTTTGCAGTGGCTGGTACCGGTTGTTCCTTTCCGTGTTTAGTGCTTCCTTTAGGAGCTCTTGTAAGGCAGGCCTGGTGGTGACAAAACCTCTAGCATTTGTTTGTCTGTAAAGGATTTTATTTCTCCTTCACTTATGAAGCTTAGTTTGGCTGGATATGAAATTCTGGGTTGAAAATTCTTTTCTTTAAGAATGTTGTATATTGGCCCCCACTCTCTTCTGGCTTGTAGAGTTTCTGCCGAGAGATCTGCTGTTAGTCTGATGGGCTTCCCTTTGTGGGTTACCCGACCTTTCTCTCTGGCTGCCCTTAACATTTTTTCCTTCATTTCAACTTTGGTGAATCTGACAATTATGTGTCTTGGAGTTGCTCTTATTGAGGATTATCTTTGTCGCATTCCCTGTGTTTCCTGAATTTGAATGTTGGCCTGCCTTGCTAGGTTAGGGAAGTTCTCCTGTATAATATCCTGCAGAGTGTTTTCCAACTTGGTTCCATTCTCCCCGTCACTTTCAGGTACACCAATCAGATGTAGATTTGGTCTTTTCACATAGTCCCATGTTTCTTGGAGGCTTTGTTCATTTCTTTTTACTCTTTTTTCTCTAAACTTCTCTTCTCACTTCATTTCATTCATTTGATCTTCAATCACTGATACCTTCTTCCAGTTGATGAAATCGGCTACTGAAGCTTGTGCATTCATCACGTAGTTCTTGTGCCATGTTTTTCAGCGCTGTCAGGTCATTTAAGGACTTCTCTACATTGGTTATTCTAGTTAGCCATTTGTCTAATCTTTTTTCAAGGTTTTTAACTTCTTTGCAATGGGTCCGAACTTCCCCCTTTAGCTCAGAGAAGTTTGATCGTCTGAAGTCTTCTTCTCTCAACTCGTCAAAGTCATTCTCCATCCAGCTTTGTTCTGTTGCTGGTGAGGAGCTACGTTCCTTTGGAGGGGGAGAGGCGCTCTGATTTTTAGAATTTTCAGCTTTTCTGCTCTGTTTTTTCCCCATCTTTGTGGTTTTATCTACCTTTGGTCTTTGATGATGGTGACGGGGTTTTGATGATGGGGTTTTGGTGTGGATGTCCTTTCTGTTTGTTAGTTTTCCTTCTAAGAGTCAGGACCCTCAGCTGCAGGTCTGTTGGAGTTTGCTGGAGGTCCACTTCAGACCCTCTTTGCCTGGGTATCAGCAGCGTTGGCTGCAGAACAGCGAATATTGCTGAACAGCAAGTGTTGCTCCCTGATCGTTCCTCTGGAAGCTTCGTCTCAGAGGGATAGCCGGCCATGTGAGGTGTCAGTCTGCCCCTACTGGATGGTGCCTCCCAGTTAGGCTACTCGGGGGTGAGGGACCCACTTGAGGGGGCAGTCTGTCTGTTCTCAGATCTCAAACTCCGTGCTGGGAGAACCACTACAAACTTCAAAGCTGTCAGACAGGGACATTTAAGTCTGCACAGGTTTCTGCTGCCTTTTGTTCGGCTATGCCCTGCCCCCAGAGGTGGAGTCTACAGAGGCAGGCAGGCCTCCTTGAGCTGCTGTGGGCTCCACCCAGTTTACCTACTCAAGCCTCAGCAATGACAGGCGCCCCTTCCCCAGCCTCGCTGTCGCCTTGCAGGTCAATCTCAGACTGCTGTGCTAGCAATGAGTGAGGCTCCATGGGTGTGGGACTCTCCAAGCCAGGCACAGGATATAATCTCCTGGTGTGCCGTTTGCTAAGACTGTTGGAAAAGCGCACTGTTAGGGTGGGAGTGACCCGATTTTCCAGGTGCCGTCCATCACCACTTCCCTTGGCTAGGAAAGGGAATTCTCTGACCCCTTGCGCTTCCTGAGTGAGGCGATGCTTCACCCTGTTTCAGCTCACGCTCGGTGGGCTGTGCACCCACTGTCCTGCCCCCACTGTCCGACAAGCCCCAGTGAGATGAACCCGGTACCTCAGTTGGAAATGCAGAAATCACCCGTCTTCTGTGTCACTCACACTGGGAGCTGTAGAGTGGAGCTGTTCTTATTCGGCCATCCTGGAACCACCCCTATTTTGTTAAACTTTTCCAAAAACCAGCTCCTGGATTAATTGATTTTTTTGAAGGGTTTTTTGTGCCTGTATCTCCTTCATTTCTGCTCTGATCTTAGTTATTTCTTGTCTTCTGCTAGCTTTTGAATTTGTTTGCTCTTGCTTCTCTTGTTCTTTCAATTGTGATGTTAGAGTGTCAATTTTAGATCTTTCCTGCTTTCTCTTGTGGGCATTTAGTGCTATAAATTTCCCTCCAAACACTGCTTTAAATGTGTCCCAGAGATTCTGTTGCATTGTATCTTTGTTCTCATTGGTTTCAAGGAACATCTTTAGTTCTGCCTTCATTTTGTTATTTACCCAGTAGTTATTCAGGAGCAGGTTGTTCAGTTTCCATGTAGTTGTGCAGTTTTGAGTGAGTTTCTTAATCCTGAGTTCTAATTTGATTGCACTGTGGTCTGAGATACTGTTTGTTATGATTTCCGTTCTTTTGCATTTGCTGAGGAATGTTTTATTTCCAATTGTGTGGTCAATTTTAGAATAAGTGCTATGAGGTGCTGAGAAGAATGTATATTCTGTTGATTTGTGGTGGAGAGTTCTGTAGAGGTCTATTAGGTCTGCTTATTCCAGAGCTGAGTTCAAGTCCTGAATATCCTCGTTAATTTTCTGTCTCGTTCATCTGTCTAATATTTACAGTGGGGTGTTAAAGTCCCCAACTATTATTGTGTGGGAGTCTAAGTCTCTTCATAAGAACTTGCTTTATGAATCTGAGTGCTTCTGTATTGGGTCTGTATATATTTCGGATAGTTAGCTCTTCTTGCTGCATTGATCCCTTTACCATTATGTGATGGCCTTGTCTCTTTTGATCTTTGTTGGTTTAAAGTCTGTTTTATCTGAGACTAGGATTGTAACTCCTGCTTTTTTTTTGCTTTCTATTTGCTTGGTAAATATTCCTGCATCCTTTTATTTGAGCCTATGTGTGTCTTTGCACGTGAGATGGGTTTCCTGAATACAGCACACCACTGGGTCTTGACTTTTTATCCAATTTGCCAGTTTGTGCCTTTTAATTGGGGCATTTAGCCTGTTTAAATTTAAGGTTAATATTGTTATGTGTGAATTTGATCCTGTCATTAGTATGCTAGTTGGTTATTTTGCCTGTTGATGCAGTTTCTTCATAGTGTCGATGGTCTTTACAGTTTGGTATGTTTTTGCAGTGGTTGGTACTGGTTATTCCTTTCCATTTTAGTGCTTCCTCTGGACTCTTGTAAGGCAGGCCTGGTGGTGACAGAATCTCTCAGCATTTGCTTGTCTGTAAAGGATTTTATTTCTCCTTCGTTTATGAAACTTAGTTTGTCTGGATATGAAATCCTGGTTTGAAAATTCTTTTCTTTAAGAATGTTGAATATTGGCCCTCACTGTCTTCTGGCTTACTGAGTTTTGCAGAGATCTGCTGTTAGTTTGATGGGCTTCCCTTTGTGGGTAACCCAGCCTTTCTCTTTGGCTGCCCATAACATTTTTTCTTTAAGTTCAGCCTTGGTGAATCTGACAATTATGTGTCTTGGGGTTGCCCTTCTTGAGGAGTATTTTTGTGGTGTTCTCTGTATTTCCTGAATTTGAATGTTGGCCTGTCTTGCTAGGTTGGGGAAGTTCTCCTGTATAATATCCTGAAGAATGTTTTCTAACTTGGTTCCATTCTCCCTGTCACTTTCAGGTACACCAATCACGTGTAGATTTGGTCTTTTCACATGGCCGCATATTTCTTGGAGTCTTTGTTCATTTCTTTTCACTCTTTTTTCTCTAATCTTGTCTTCTTGCTTTATTTCATTAATTTGATCTTCAATCACTGATATCCTTTCTTCCACTTGATCGAATCAGCTATTGAAGCTTGTGTATGCTTCACGAAGTTCTTGTGCTGTGGTTTTCAGCTCCATCAGGTCATTTAAGCTCTTCTCTACACTGGTTCTTTTAGTTAGCGATTCGTCTAACCCTTTTTCAACGTTTTTAGCTTCCTTGTGATGGGTTAAAACATGTTCCTTTAACTTGGAGAAGTTTGTTATTACTGACCTTCTGAAGCCTACTTTTGTCAACTCATTCATCAAACTCATTCTCCATCCAGTTTTGTTCGCTTGCTGCTGAGGAGTTGTGATCCTTAGGAGAAGAGGCATTCTAGTTTTTGGAATTTTCAGCCATTTCGCACTGGTTTCTCCCCATCTTCGTGGATTTATCTACCTTTGGTCTTTGAGGTCGGTGACTTTTGGATAGGGTCTCTGAGTGGCCATCCTTTTTGTTGATGTTGATACTATTTCTTTCTATGTGTTAGTTTTCCTTCTAACAGTCAGGACCCTCTGCTGTAGGTCTGCTGGAGTTTGCTGGAGGTCCACTCCAGATCCTGTTTGCCTGGGTATCACCAGCAGAGGCTACAGAATAGCAAAGATTGCTGCCTGTTCCTTCCTCTGGAAGCTTCATCTCAGAGGGGCACCAGCCAGATGCCAGCCAGACTCTCCTGTATGAGGTGTCTGACGGCCCCTACTGGGAGGTGTCTCCCAGTCAGAAGGCACGGGGGTCAGGGACCCACTTGAGGAGGCAATCTGACCCTTAGCAGAGCTCAAATGCTGTGCTGGGCGATCCGCTGCTCTCTTCAGAGCTGTCAGGCAGGGACGTTTAAGTCTGTTGAAGCTGTGCCCACAGCTGCCCCTTCCCCTAGGTGTTCTGTTACAGGGAGGTGGGGGTTTCATCTGTAAGCCCCTGACTGGGGCTGCTGCCTTTTTTCAGAGATGCCCTGCCCAGAGAGGAGGAATCTAGAGAGGGAATCTGGCCACAGTGGCCTTGCTGAGCTGCGGTGTGCTCCGCTCAGTTGGAACTTTGCAGTGGCTTTGTTTACTCTGTGAGGGTAAAACCTCCTACTCAAGCGTCAGCAATGGCGGACGCCCCTCCCCCCACCAAGCTCAAGTGTCCCAGGTGAATCTCAGACTGCTGCTGTGCTGGCACCGAGAATTTCAAACCACTAGATCTTAAGTTTCCTGTGCTCCGTGGGGGTGGCACCCACTGAGCCAGACCACTTGGCTCCCTGGCTTCAGCACCCCTTTCCAGGGGAGTGAATGGTTCTAACTTGCTGGTATTCCAAGCATCACTGGCATTTGGGAAAAAAAAACTGCAGCTAGCTCAGTGTCTGCCCAAATGGTTGCCTAGTTTTGTGCTTGAAATCCAGGGCCCTGGTAGTGTAGGCACTGGAGGGAATCTCTTGGTCTGTGGGTTGCAAAGACCGTGAGGGAAGTTCGGTATCTGGTCTGGAGTGCACTGTTCCTCATGGCATGGCACAGTCCCTCACAGTCCTTCACAGCTTCTCTTGGGTAGGGGGAGAGAATTCCTTGTGCTTCCCGGGTGAGGCGACATCCCATCTTGCTTTGGCTTGACCTCGGTGGGCTACGCCCACTGTCCAACCAGTCCCAGTGAGATGAACCAGGTACCTCAGTTGGAAATGCAGAAATCCCCCTTCTTCTGCGTCAATCTCACTGGGAGCTGCAAACTGGAGCTCTTCCTATTCGGCCATCTTGCCAGCAATCTGTGGGTGACTTTCCTGTGAGGGTTTTTTTTTTAATAATAGTTTATAAGTTATAGTCTGCAGAATATATCATTTAAATGATGCAACAGGCCTATGACGTAGTTAGGGCAGGTACTATGTGATTACTATTACAATTATTATATTTAGATCATTAAATTTAAGTGTGTGATCAGATATAAAACATTTACTTACAAAATGCAAAGTCAAGGCACAGGTTGGCAAAAGCAAGTAACCCATTAAAGAAAAATGATTAGCATCTGCTTAGCTTTCCTACATATTAGTGAAGAAAAGAATTGACATAATGAAGAACTGAGCAAATAATTTGCAATTCACAGAAGAGTCCCTGTCCATGGAAAAATTGGCATTTATCTGATGGAGATTAAGTATCTAGAATATGTAAAGAATCTCTATAAATCAATAAAACAAGCTAATAGAGTAATAGGCAAAATTATGAACAGTCTGCATAAGGGGAATCCAATGCTAATAAATATATGAAAAACTACTTATATTCTAGTTAATCAGGTGTTATCTTTACAATCACTTCACAGATATGGAAGCTGAATGCAGGAAGGTCGATTGGTTGGTCCAGGTTCAACCAAGATGATAATTGTTGGAGCCTGGCCTCATGCTGTTCCCAGTCTAAATATGTAGGGCATGTATTTTGCAAGCCTTTCTCTTATTCTCCTCAGTCACAGTATTTTGTAATGCACAGAGAAACTAATGTCTAATTTAGATTTAGTAGTTCAACTATAACTTAGGTAGAAGGATGAGAGAAGTGTGGAGAAAAGCCAGTAATTGTAGTAAAATGTTGGTTTAAGCTTTTGGACTTCCAGTATGTCTTTTCATTTGGCAAACTGCCTTTGGAACATTTTGACTGAGTAGTTACTCCCAGGGAACACAGGCATTTCATTTGTGGCCTCTTTATTCATTTTACTCATGCTTCTGCTGGGATTTCGTGAATATGACTATAATGAAACTGGACTTCTTAGTTCTTTTCTTTTGGGTACAAGCATAGGTTAAGCAATAAAAACCTAAAGAGAACACAAATTAAATTATTTTTTTGCTGCTATTTTCTTGATGTGCATTTTATTCCATAAAGTCTTGCTCTGAGACTTTATATATATCTTAAGAATTTGGAGGCCGGGCGCAGTGGCTCATGCCTGTAATCCCAGCACTTTGAGAGGCCGAGGTGGGCAGATCACGAGGTCAGGAGATCGAGACCATCCTGGCCAACATGGTGACCAAAATACAAAAATTAGCTGGGCGTGGTGGTGCGTGCCTGTAATCCCAGCTACTCAGGAGGCTGAGGCAGGAGAATCTCTTGAACCTGGGAGGCAGAGGTTGCAGTGAGCTGAGATCTTGTTTCTACCAATTTTGTTGAATTATTTTCAAAATTCTAATAGAATATTTGAAAAAATATATTTGTATATTTTCCTGGATTTTGTATGTAAACAGTCAGTGTCTGCAGTTAAGGGCAGTGTTGTCTCCTTTTCGTAAAGATTCAGCAGTTATTTGCCCTCTTTTTGTTTATTTGTTTTTAATTTTTGCATAGCTGGGAACCTATCGTATAACTTGAATGGTAGAGGCAATAGTGTGAGTCTTGCCCTTAATGGAAATGGTTCTAAAATGTCATCAAATATGATATTTCCTTTTCATTTTTGACTGGTTATTTACCCTTCTGGATGGGAAGCTATAGATTATATTTTTGTTCTTTTAGATTTTAACCTGAATTTTTAGCACCTACTTTGCTACAGAGATATTTTA
Organism: Hylobates moloch; assembly: GCF_009828535.3. Lineage (NCBI taxonomy): Eukaryota > Metazoa > Chordata > Mammalia > Primates > Hylobatidae > Hylobates > Hylobates moloch. The sequence continues at coordinate 214,270,389 of NW_026652276.1, forward strand.
AAGTTATCAAATGTCTATTTTTCTTTAATATTTCAAGTGCAGTACACGTTCCAAGGTATGATTATTATTCTTGCTTATAGCAATTATCAGGTGTTGGCCAAATCATGATTTTCTTTTTCTGTCATTCTTTTTTCATTTACTAATAGAATTCTACTGTGATGAAGAGCTGTGTCTTCTTCATGTATTTCTATATTCATTAATTATTTAAATCAGTAAAAATTTATGGATATTTACTTTGTTCTATGACTTATAATCAGGTACTATCATTGTTTATCTTATTGCTCAAATTGTCCCAAATTTGTCCACTGGTAGCTCCTTCAGGTTGGTTCCTAGGTTGTTCCAACATGTCCCCATCCATTTTTGAAAACTTCCTTACATTCTGGTACCACAAGACATTTCAGACTAATCTTATACTTCCCCTCCCTTTGCCTTCGAATTAACCATTTCTCTAAGGAGATCTGTTTTTTTTTTTTTATTGGAGAGTGATATTTTGAAACCTAGATTTGTATTCTAGTTGAATACATTGCTGCTGGTGTAATGTTGCCGTAGTTCTTAGCTGACAGAGCTAGGAGATATGTATGTGCATGCTTATGTATATTACATGTGTATATGTGTGTACACCATACACATGTATAGACAGAAACATATACATCTGTATGTATCTATTTCTGTATGTATTTCTACATAGATCTGTATCTATTTATTTCTGTATCTGTTTATTTCTAACCATGTGTATATATGGGTAAAACGTGAGTTCAACTCCAATTCCATGTCAACCACTGCAGTTCAACTGAGCCTTCTTTCCTTATTTCTAGCTCTTTTCAATAGTGAGAAACCTGGTTCTTGTAACAAGCAACTCATTTTTGTAATCCTAGTATACACATGAAATCATTTTACAATTGCTAACCAATGAAAAACAGTTGATGGCAGTGAAAAACAAATCTATATACTTGAGTACAATGTTTGTGTGCAGTTCAATTTGCATATTAGAAGGCTTATAATATTTAGTCAAAATAGTCAAAATCCAGTTACTTAGGTTAGTTCTGTTCGACCCTAACCCACTCACTTATGATTATGTTATTTATTTGCAATACATTTAGGTTCATTTGTTACTGTTTTTATTTCATTTGGGTTCCCCTAGATCTCAGTTGATTTTAATTATTTATTGTGAGGGTACATCGGAAGCATTATCATGTTGTAAGCATCTGAACTATAACACAAAGCACTCAGGTAATGTCACTTTTCCATCCCTATCTTTTATCCCATTCCCAGTCTCCTTCCTAATTTTTCCATCTGTCCCTATAGGTCATCAATCACATTCATTTCTGCTTTATCCTTCCTGTATTTCTTTTTGCAAAAGCAAGGAGTTAAATGTATCTTTTCTTAAATCCTTTCTCTCTTCCATGAAGGGTAAGGATACTATAGATACTCCTTTATACTTTGCTGTTTCACTCTACAATATATCCTGGAAATCATTCTGTATTAGTTCATAGAGATTCTGCTCATTCTTCAGTGTGCTTTTTATATCTGCATAGTACTCTGTTGGGTTGATTTATCATAGGTCAACCACTCGCTGTTGTTGTTCTTTTTTATACTTTAAGTTCAGGGGTACATGTGCAGATTTGTTACACAGGTAAATGTGTGTCATGGGGGTTTGTTGTATAGATTATTTCTATACTCTAGGCTCACTCAGGTATTGAGCCTAGTACCCACTAGTTATTTTTTCTGATTCTCTCCCTCCCCCCACCCTTCATCCTCCACTCTCTACCCTCCGATGGGCCCCAGTGTGCATTGTTCCCCTCTATGTGTCCATGTGTTCTCATCATTTAGCTACTACTCATTGAGTGAGAACATGTGTTATTTGGTTTTCTGTTCCTGAGTTAGTTTATTATGGATAATGGCCTCCAGCTCCATCCATGTCCCTGCAAGAGGACATGATCTTGTTCTTTTTCGGTGATGTAGTATTCATGTTGTATATGTACTACATTTTCTTTATCCAGTCTGTCATTGTTGGGCATTTAGGTTGATTTCATGTCTTTGTTATTGTAACCACTCTCTTTTGTATGAGTATTTAGATTGTTTTCAGTATTTTGCCATCAAGCAGTGGTGGAATAAATAACATGCACGTGCATTTTCATGTTGTTGGAGGTGTATCATTAAATTTCTAGAAGAGGGATAGCTCAATCAAAAGGTAAGCCCATATGTACGGGACCTTTTTTTTTATAGCTTAAAAATTTGTTTTAATGTTTTAAAAAAAACTCATAAAATTTACTGTGTCAACCATTTCTAAGTAGACAGTTCAGTGGTGTTAAGTATATTCACATTGTTGTGCAGCCAATCTCCAGAAATATCTCATCTTGCAAAGCTGGAACTGTATGCCCATTAAACAACTCCTCTTTGTCCACCCCCACCAACCCCTGGCGGCCCCCATTCTGCTTTCTGTTTCTATTAATTTGACTACTTTGGATACCTCATATAAGTGGAATCATATAATATTTGTCTTTTGTGACTAGTTATTTCACTTAGCAAAATATTTTCATCATTCGTCCATGTTGTACCCTATATCAGAATTTCCTTCCTTTTCAAGGCTGAATAATACTCCATTGTATATATACTATATTTTATTTATCCATTCATGTGTTGATGGACATTTGGCTATTGTGATAGTGGTGCTGTGAACATGAGTGTGCCGATATTTCCTTGAGATCCTGCTTTCAATTCTTCTGAATATATACCTAGAATTGAAATTGCTAGATCATATGGTAATTCTATATTTAATTTTCTGGGGATCTGCCATGCTGTTTTCACAGCAGGTATACCATTTTATATTCTCACCAACAGTGTATAAGGGTTCTACTTCTCTACATCCTCATCAACACTTGCCATTTTCTGTATTTTTTTTTCTTTTGATAGTAGCTATCCTAATGGATATGAGGATATATCTGATTATTGTTTTGATTTGCATTTCTCTAATGATTAGTGATGCTGAACATCTTTTCATGTGCTTGTTGCTCATTTTTAGGTCATCTTTGGAGAAATACCTACTCAACTCCTTTGCCCATTTTAAAATTGGATTATTTGTTTTTATTTCCGTTGAGTGGCAGATGCTTTTTATATATTATGTATATTAACACATTTTCAGATGTGTGATTTTCAAATATTTTCTTCCATTTCATAGGTTGCCTTTTCGCCCTGTTGACTATGTGCATTGATGCACAGAAGTTTTAAATTTTGGTGTAGTCTAGTTTTACTTTTGTTGTCTGTGCTTTTTATGTCTTATCCTGGAAATCCTTGCCAAATCTGATGTTATGAGGCCTACCCCCTGTGTTTTCTTCTGAGAGTTTTATAGTTTTCAACTTTGGTGAATCTGACAATTATGTGCCTTGGAGTTGCTCTTCTTGAGGATTATCTTTGTGGCATTCTCTGTATTTCCTGAATTTGAATGTTGGCCTGCCTTGCTAGGTTGGGGAAGTTCTCCTGTATAATATCCTGCAGAGTGTTTTCCAACTTGGTTCCGTTCTCCCCGTCACTTTCAGGTACACCAATCAGACGTAGATTTGGTCTTTTCACATAGTCCCATATTTCTTGGAGGCTTTGTCCGCTTCTTTTTACACTTTTTTCTCTAAACTTCTCTTCTTGCTTCATTTCATTCATTTGATCTTCAATCACTGATACCCCTTCTTCCAGTTGATGAAATCGGCTACTGAAGCTTGTGCATTCATCATGTAGTTCTCGTGCCATGTTTTTCAGCTCCGTCAGGTCATTTAAGGACTTCTCTACATTGGTTATTCTAGTTAGCCATTCGTCTAATTTTTTTTCAAAGTTTTTAGGTCTTTGATCCACTTTGGGTTACTTTTTTGTATATGGTATAAGGTCAGGGTCTATGTTCATATATAGTTTTATTACGTCTTGCCAAATTCTCCCCCAAAGAGAAAGTAGTACCAGTCTGCATTCCCACCACCAGTACATCACAGTGCCTATTTCTGCACAGCCTTCCCAACAGAATGTGTTTTCATTTTACAATTTTTGCCAATCTGAGAAGTAAAAAACGTTATCACAGTGTTGTTTAAAATTTTCATTTCTATAATTATGTATAAAATTTGAACAATTTCTGGTATGTTTAAGGTTTATTTTTAGATATTTTGGTGAATTGTGTTTTTTCCAATATTTCTGTTTTGTTTTATTTTATTTTATTATTATTTTTTATTTAGAGATGGAGTCTTGCTCTGTCGCCAGGCAAGATAGTGCAGTGGCACTATCTTGGCTCACTGCAACCTCTGCCTCCCGGGTTCAAGCGATTCTCCAGCCTCAGCATCCAGAGTAGCTGGGACTACAGGCACATGCCACCATGCCTAGCTAATTTTTGTATTTTTTAGTAGAGATGGGGTTTCACTATGTTGGCCAGGATTGTCTCGATCTCCTGACCTCATGATCCACCCTCCTCAGCCTCGCAAAGTGTTGGGATTATAGGTGTGAACCACCACTGCCGGCCATGTTTTATTTTTAAATGTATCAATATGCTATATTAATAGATTTCCTAGTATTGAGACAATTTTTCACTCTTGAAGTAAATCTCTCTTGACTGTGGTGTATTGTTTTGTCAATGTTGTGTTGAATTCTGTTTGTTAATATTTTATTTAGTATTTTTGCATTGACATTTACAAGTGATATTATATGAATGATATTGTGTAGTGTAAACCTTACCACATTTTGGTTTCAGTGTAATAATTTGCTTTATAAAAGGAAGTAGAAAGTTTCCTTCATTTTCAAGGCTTGGAATAATTTATGGAGCATTGGGACTATTTAGAGTTTGGGAATTTTTCTGTGAAACCATTTGTGTTTGGTACTGTTTAACATTTTCACTTTTTTTCTTATAATTTTTTCTGTGTTTTTTCCTATACAAATTGGTCTTTTTAAGCATTTTTGTCTCTAGTGGGATGTAATTTAACATCTGTATTTCCTTAGGAAATTACTCATTTCATCTAATTTTTCAATTTTATTTATATAGAGATCTACAAAGCATTTTCTTATGGCTTTAAAATTTTTCTTGTATTTCCTTTTTGTCATTTCTTATTTTATCTTCCTTCCTTCCTTCCTTGCTTCCTTCCTTCCTTCCTTCCTTCCATCCGTCCGTCTGTCCATCCTTTTTTTTTTCTTTTTTGGAGTCTTGCTCTGTCGCCCAGGCTGGAGTGCAGCGGCGTGATCTTGGCTCACTGCAGTCTCAACTTTCCAGGCTTAGTTGATCCTTCCACCTCAGCCTCCCAAGTAGCTGGGACTAGGTGTGTGCCACCACCCTTGTCTAATTTTTGCATTTTTTGTAGAAACAGGGTCTCCTTATATGTGGAGGCTGGTCTCAAACTCCTGGATTCAAGTAATCCACCTGCCTTGGCTTCCCAAAGTGCTGGGTTTACAGCATTGAGCCACCATGCTGAGCCCATTTCTTATTTTCTATGTTTGTATTATCTCTCTTTGTGAAAGTAGCTAGCAGTTTGTCTATTTTGTTAGGTTTTCTTTCTTTTTCTTTTTTTAAAGGAATAACCAGGATTTTGATTTATTGATTAGTTCTACTAGTTTTCTGTTGTCTATCTCATTACTTTCTGCTTTTATTATTATTTCCGTCTTTATGCTTTCTTTTGGTTTGTTACTCTTAAAAAATTTCGAGCTAGATATTTAAATCATGTATTTACTTCTTTCATTTTACTGATAAAAATGTTTAATGATACAAAGTTTTCATTCATCACTGCTTTGAATATACCCCATACACACTAATATGTAGTTTTCATTATCATTTTATTTTTATTTTTTCTTTTTTAAAATGTTTTATTTCATTAGTTTTTGGGGAACAGGTGGTATTTGATTACATGTATAAAGTTTTTAGTGGTGTTTTCTGAGATTTTGGTGCACCCACAGGAGCAGTGTACACTGTACCCAATGGTGTAGTCTTTTTTTTTTTTTTTTTTTTTGAGTCAGAGTTTCGCTCTTGTTGCCCAGGCTGAAGTGCAATGGGGCCATCTCAGCTCACTGCAACCTCTTCTTCCCGGTTCAAGTGATTCTCCTCCCTCAGCCTCCTGAGTATCTGGGATTACAGGCATGCACCGCCACGCCTGGCTAATTTTGTATTTTTAGTAGGGACTGGGTTCTCCATGTTGGTCAGGCTGGTCTCGAACTCCATACCTCAGGTCATCCGCCCACCTTGCCCTCCCAAAGTGCTGGGATTACAGGCATGAGCCACTGTGCCCAGCCCGTTATATCATTCTTATGCTTTTGCATCTTTATAGCTTAGCTCCCACTTATAAGTGAGAACATATGATGTTTGGTTTTCCATTCTTGAGTTACTTCACTTGGAATAATGGTTCCCAACTCCATCCAGGTTGCTGTGAATGCCATTATTTTGTTCCTTTTTATGGCTGATTAGTATTCCATGGTTGTGTGTGTGTGTGTGTTGTTGTTGTTGAATAGGGTGTCCTTTCTCTGCTTTATGTTTTTGTTTGCTTTGTCAAAGATCAGTTGATTGTAAGTATTTGAGTTTATTTCTGGGTTCTTTAGTCTGTTCCATTGGTCAATGTGCCTGTTTTTATATCAGTGCCCTGCTGTTTAGGTGACTATGGCTTTATAGTATAGTTTGAAATCAGGTAATGTGATGCCTCTAGATTTGTTCTTTTCGCATAGTATTGCTTTGGCTATGTGGGTTCTATTTTTGGTGCCATATGAATTTTAAGATGGTTTTTTCTAGTTCTGTGAAGAACAATGGTGGTATTTTGATGGGAGTTGCACTGAATTTGTAGATCACTTTTGACATATGGTCCTTTTCACAATATTGATTCTTCTTATCCATGAGTGTGGGATGTGTTTCCATTTGTTTGTGTTGCCTGTGACTTCTTTCAGCAGTGTTTTGTAGTTTTCCTTGTAGAGGTCTTTCACCTCCTTGGTTAGGTATATTTCTAAAGAGCATTCTATTTTATTTTTGCAGTTATTGTAAAAGAGGTTGAGTTCTTGATTTGATTGTCAGCTTGGTCATTGTTGGCATATAGCAGTGCTACTGATTTGTGTACATTGATTTTGTACTCTGAACTTTACTGAATTTATTTATCAGATCTAGGAGCTTTTTGGATGAATCTTTGGGGTTTTCTAGGTATGTGATCATCATATCATCGGTGAACAGGGACAGTTTGACTTCTCTTTACTAATTTGGATGCCCTTTATTTCTTTTTCTTGTCTAATTGCTCTGGCTAGGACTTCCAGGAGTATGTTGAACAGAAGAGGTGAAACTGGATATCCTTGTCTTGTTCCAGTTCTCAGGGGGAATGCTTTCAACTTTTTCCCATTCAGAATTATGTTGGCTGTGGGTTTGTCATAGATGGCTTTTATTACATTAAGGTATTTCCTTTCTATGCCGGTTTTGCAGAGAGTTTTAATCATAAAGTGATGCTGGATTTTGTCAAATGCTTTTTCTGCATCTATTGAGATGATCCTGTGATTTTTGTTTCTAATTCTTTTCATGTGGTGTATCACATTTATTGTCTTTTGGATGTTAAACTATCCCAGCATCCCTTCTGTGAAGCCCACTTGATCACGGTGGATTATCTTTTTGATATGCTGTTGGAATTCAGTTAGCTAGTATTTTTTTTTTTTTTTTTTTTTGAGGATTTTTGTATCTATGTTCATTGGGGATATTGGTGTGTACTTTTCTTTTTCTGTTACGCCCTTTCCTGGTTTTGGTAATAGGGTGATACTGGCTTCATAGAATGATTTAGGGAGGATTCTCTCTTTTTCTATCTTATGGACTAGTGTTAATACCAATTCTTCTTTGAATGTCTGATAGAATTCAGCTGTGAATCTGTCCAGTCCTGGACTTTTTTTTGTTGGCAATTTTTAAATTACCATTTCATCTCGCTGCTTGTTATTGGTTTGTTTTGAGTTTTCATTTCTTTCTGGTTTAATCTAGGAGGGTTGTATATTTCCAGGAACTTATCCATCTCCTGTAGGTTTTCTAGTTAATGCTCATAAAGGTGTTCATAGCCTTGAATGATCTTTTGTATTTCTTTGGTATTGGTTGTAATATCTCCCATTTTGTGTCTAACTCAGTTTATTTGGATCTTCTTCTTTTCTTGATTAATCTTGCTAATGTTCTATCAATTTTATTTATCTTTTCAAAGAACCAGCTTTTTGTTTTTTTATTTTATTTTATTTTTGTTGTTGTTTGTTTCAGTTTTGTTTAGTCCTGCGTTGATCTTTGTTCTTTTCTGCGGCTGGGTTTGGGTTTGGTTGTTCTTGATTCACTGGTTCCTTAAGGTGTGACCTCAGATTGTCTGTTTGTGCTCTTTCAGACTTTTTGATGTAGGTGTTCAATGCTATGAATGTTGCTCTTAGCACCACTTTTGCTATATCCCAGAAGTTTTGATAGGTTGTGTCACTGTTACTGTTGAATTCAAAGAATTTTCAGATTTCTATCTTGATTTCCTTGTTGATGCAAAGACCATTCAGGATCAGGTTATTTAATTTCCATGTATTTGTAGTGTTTTGAGGGTTCCTTTTGGAGTTGATTTCCAATTTTATTCCACTGTGGTCTGAGAGAGTGCTTGATATAATTTCGATTTTCTTAAACTTGTTGAGACTTGTTTTGTGGCCTATCATAAGGTCTGTCTTGGAGAATTTTCCATGTACCGGTGAATAGAATGTATATTCTGCAGTTGTTGGATAGAATGAGAACATAAATATCTGTTATGTCCACTTGTTCTATGGTATGGTTAAGTCCATTGTTTCTTTGCTGACTTTCTGTCTTGATGACCTGTCTAGTGCTGTCAGTGGAGTATTGAAGTCCACCACTATTATCATGTTGCTGTCTATCTCATTTCTTAAGTCTAGAAGTAAATATTTTATAAATTTGGGAGCTCCAGCGTTAGGTACATATAATTTAGGTTTGTGGTATTTTCCTGTTGGATTAGTCCTTTTATCATTATCTAATGTCCCTCTTTGTCTGTTTTAGCTGCTGTTGCTTTAAAGTTTGTTTTGTCTGATATAAAAATAGCTATTCTTGCTCACATTTCCTGTCCACATACATGGAATATTTTTTTCTACCCCTTTACCTTAGGTTTATGTGAGTTCTTATGTGTCAGGTGAGTCTCTTGAAGATGGCAGATACTTGGTTGATGAGTTCTTACCCATTCTGCCATTCTGTATCTTTTACATGGAGCATTTAGGCCATTTACATTCAACATTATTATTGAGATGTGAGGTACTATTCTATTCATCATGCTATTTGTTGCCTGAATACTTTGGTTTTTTTTTTTTCATTGTGTTATTGTTTTATAGGCCCTGTGAAATTTATGATTGAAGGAGGTTTTGTTTTGTTGTATTTTCAGTATTTGTTTCAAGATTTAGAGCTCCTTTTAGCAGTTCTTGTGGTGGCTTAGTAGTGGTGAATTCTCTTAGCATTTGTTTGTCTGAAAAAGACTGTATCTTTCCTTCATTTATGAAGCTTAGTTTTGCTGGATATGAAATTCTTGGCTGATAATTATTTTGTTTAAGGAGGCTAAATATAGTACCTCAATCCCTTCCAGCTTGTAGGTTTCTGCTGAGAAATCTCCTGTTAATCTGATAGGTTACCTGATGCTTTTGCCTCACAGCTATTAAGATTCTTTCCTTCGTCTTGACTTTAGATAACCTAATGACTATGTGCCTAAGTGGTGATCTCTTTGCTATGAATTTACTGTATGTTCTTTGAGCTTCTTATATTCGGATGTCTAGATCTCTAGCAAGGCCAGGGAAGTTTTCCTTGATTATTCCCTCAAGTAAGTTTTCCAAACTTCTAGATTTCTCTTCTTCCTCAGGAGCACCAATTAATTTTAGGTTTGGTTGTTTAACACAATTTCAAATTTCTTGGAAGCTTTGTTCATTTTTTTTGATTCTTTGTCTTTGTCAGATTGGGTTAATTTGAAAGCTTTGTCTTTGATCTCTGAAGTTCTTTCTTCTACTTGTTTATTTCTATTGTTGAAACTTTCCAGTGTATTTTGCATATCTCTGAGTGTGTCTTTTATTTCCAGAGGTTGTGATTGCTTTTTATTTATGATATCTATTTCTCTCAAGATTTTTCCATCCATAGCTTGTATTAACTTTTTAATTTAAGTTGTTTTTCACCTTTTGCTGGTGCCTCCGTGAGTAGCTTAATAATTGACTTGAATTCTTTTTCTGTCAATTCAATGATTTATGCTTGGTTTGGATCCATCACTAGTGAGCTACTGTGATCTTTTGGGGTGTTACAGAACCTTGTTTTGTCATATTACCAGAATTGTTTTTCTGGTTTCTTCTCATTTGGATAGACTATGTCAGAGAAAGGATCTGGGACTCAAGGGCTGCTGTTTAGATTTTTTTTGTCCCACAGCATGATCCCTTGATGTGGTGCTCTCCCCATTCACCTATGGTTGGGGCTTCCTGAGAGCTGGACTGCTGTGATTGTTATTGCTCTTCTGGGTCTAGCCACCCAGCAGAGCTACCAGGCTATGGGCTGGTACTTGGGGGTGTCTGCAGAGTCCTGTGATGTGATTTGTCTTCAGGTCTCTCAGCTGGTCTCTCAGCCAGCACTTGCTCCAGTTACCACCATCACACCTGGCTAATTTTTGTATTTTTTGTAGAAATGGGGCCTCCCTATGTTGTCTAAGCTGAATTCGACCTCCTGGGCTCAAGCGATGCTCCCATCTCGGCCTCCCAGTGTGATGGGATTACAGACATCAGCCACACACTCGACTTAATCTTGTGTTTTCCTTCCGTTTTTTTTTCTTTCTTCTGAGTTTCATCACTTTCATCTCACTTGTTCATGTTTTTTGTCCATGTCTTTTCTTAGTTTTGGAATTTCTGGCTCAAGGTGGCTTTTCACATCCCTCATCCTGCCTATTTCTTTATCTGTATTTTATTCTCTATTTTGGTGTCTTGTATTTCCTCAGTGCTTCCTATGAACTATTCATTTGAGCCCCTCTCTTGGGCATTTAATAATTTATTATTTATCTTTGAGATTTTTTTTTTTTTGGTTACCAAGGCTGGAGAGCAGTGGTGCAATCATACCTCTCTGCAGCCTTGAACCCTAGGCTCAAAGGGTTCCTGCTGCCTCAGCCTCCCAAATAGCACTACAAATGTGAGCAACCACATTCGGCCAACTTTTTTATTTTTGTTTTTTTTGTAGAGATGGGGTCTCACTATGTTGCCCAGAATGGTCTCAAACTCCTGGCTTCAAGAAATTCTCCTATTTTGGCCTCCCAATATACTGGGATTACAGGCATGAGCTGGAGCACCCGGCCTAATTTTGTCATTTTCTTCTATTTCTTTTCTGAGGGTCATCATTTTCTCTTCACACTTTCCTGTTTTTTGTCCATATCTTTTCTTAGTTTTTGAATTTCTGGCTCAAGATAGCTTTTCCTATCCCAAATTCTTGTTTGAGTATATTGGTTCCATCTGGAATGTTGCCTTCTAGTTTTCTTGTGCTTCATGGTTGTTTTGTTGAAGGGAATTTACCTCTGTTGCTGTGTGTTGGATATTCTGTCTTTTTAAAATGATACTTCAGTATGAGTCTGTTCATCATTTTTTTCTGTTCATTTTTATGATATTGGGGTGTTTTATAGGATTTTTAGCTCATTGGCTCCCTCTTCTGTCACTATAGCAAAGTCCAGATCTTTGTTTTGGTAGCATCGGAAGGTTTTGTGGTCTCTGAATTTTAGCTCTCTTGTCATCAGGTAGGATTCCAAATTTTTCTTTTTTTCCTGTTTCTCTTTTAGCCATCCAATAGCCAAAGGGCATTTCTCTCTACTTTTTTTTCTTATTTATTTCCCAGAAGCTACGTGTTTCAAAAACTGGTCCTTAAGATTGTGTCTGCTTTTACATCCCATCCCTGTAGTCAGCTCTGTGATCTGTCTGGATACCTTTTTAGTATTTTGAAACTTAGGGTTGACTTTGTCTTTCCTCTGATGGTTTTAGATCAACCTTAAGTTCGTCACTATTTCCCTTCTCTCTTTGTTATAGTTTTTCATGTTCTACGTTTGTTTGCAGTAAAGCCTTCTGGCAGATCAGGGGCAGAGGAGGAGCATGAGAGATCACTTGCTAGCATTAGGTGTTTTTGTCTTATTTTTATTTACAGTTGTTTTTCATTTTGGTCAGTTCTGTTTTCAAGTGATCCCGAGGACATGGTTTTTGTGTAGTTTTGCTTCTTCTTTTGAAGAATATTGAAAGATGGAGACATAAGCAACCACCATTGTCAGCCTGGGAGTTTCCAAAGCTGAATGTTTTAAAAGTGCATTTTTAACTATTTTTCTTCATTTTGAGTTTTGATGTTATATTTTGTCACATTGTCTCATTAAATTTGCACACCTCTGAGCTACACATATTATCTCCGTTTCACGAATGAAGAAATCGAGGTCCAGCAAGATTAAATGACTCAAGGGAGATCACACAACCAGAAACTGATAGAGATTCTAAACAACTCTAAAATTGTATGATGCCAAGCTCTTGTTCTTTCCACTACATCTTGCCATCTCCCTGAGTAACTGAACTTAGCCCATGCATTAACGAAATACTACAACCTAAAACATTTTAGTGATTATAAATATAAACTGTCAGTTTATTCATCTGTTCCTTGTCCCTCCTGTTATTTTGTAGTCCTGTTATATTTTTAGTAGCCTCTTCTCCACTGGCTGCTACTCCTTGACCTTCTAAGGTACATTTTCTTTCCTGTAAATGAGATCATGTACATTAAGAGATCATGTGCTGTCTCTTGAAAAAAATGATTCAACAGATGTCAATTTTGTTTATTTATTTTCCTAATAGAGGTTTCTACTCTATCTCCCCTTAAAGCAGACATACCATCATTTCACTCTTGGCCCACTTTCACTTACGGGAGGACCCGTGCACACTCACCTGGCTTTCAAAACTCACTGCCCTCCCTGTGCAAACTCCTCACTTCATGGAAATGATAGCCCCAAGTAGCAGTTGGCAACAGCTTTTGGCTGCCCCCTTTCTGGAGTGGGTGTTACATTGTCTGTAGTTTTCTTTAAAGTAATTTAATCTGCACCTTAGGGGTGCTTAGTTAACATTTTTGAAGTACCTTAATCATGAATCTACACTCCAGGGGTAGTTAGTTAACATTTGAAAGACCCTAATCAAAATTCTATACTCCAGAGGCAACCAGTGCCTCAGATATTGCTCTCAACCTGCACCAGTGGGTGCATTAATTAGAATAAAAGATGTAAGAAGTAATTTTTCACTGGTGAAGGGAATGCTATTTAAAATATGTAGTTGGCCAGTTTCCTACACAGAGATAAGACATGAGTGGAGGCTAAGGATACAGATTTGGCAAGGGCAACAGCCTTCCAACCCAGGTAGGCCCTTGATTTGGTCCTGTGCTTGCTGCTTTTGATGGAGGATTTGGTTTGGTTGTCTTACCTGGCCTGTGGAGCACATTAAGTCTCTATTACCCTGCCTGGGCCAAATCCAGCCTGCTTCTGTCTGCTTCTCCACCCAGCGCTCATTGGAACTGTACTCCGGCTCCTCTCCATGTTTGCATTTCTTGTCCACAGAGATGTTACTCTCAATCTTGAGTCAGATGATTTCTTTTTAATTTCTTAATTTATATTTTTACATTTAATTATATTTTGAGCATATTGGATATGTTAAGAGTGTGAATTTATAGTGCCATTTTGATCAGAAGCACTCACATTATTTTTAAATGGTAACTTTCTTACTATTTTCTACTTGAGAATGTTGTCAGTATTCTGAGGCCAGGTTCCCATCTGTGGGGCTTCTAGATAAGTAACTTGTTTGATATTCTAGTGGTTTAATTAGGCTGGGTGATGTTTTTGAACATTGCTTTTTATATTTAATTCTATTCAATAGTGACAGTTCTCACGTGATAGAGGGATAATATTCTTGAATACATGTGATTTAAGTTATGTAGATTGAAGTCATTTCGTGATTTTTGTGTAATTTGTGTATCATGCGTAGTATAAGGAATGACATCTACCAAGAGTTTCTATGGTAAACATTACTATTGCCCTATATCTTAGTTAACATGTACAAATATAAATGAAATAATGCAATATGAAGTAAAACGTTGAAGTATATCACCAGGGCCCTTATCTCCTGGGGTTTGGTGATGTATATGTATGGTATGGCATATGTTACTGATCTTGTCCCATCAAATATACTGAGCAAAGGAAGCAGTCATGATGTACTGGTGGTCTAGATTGCTTCCTGTACTCGCTAGGACATGAAGTAATTTTTTAAATAAAATATTTGACTGTATACTCTATTTAGCTTTTTTATATGTTATTTTTTAAGTGAGCCATCTATAATATAGGTATTATATGTAAGTAGCTGTAGGCTATGTAACCAAGGATATACAGACGTAAACTATACTTTTTTATTTTTTTTTTTGAGGCAGAGTTTTGCTCTCTTGCCCAGGCTGGAGTGCAGTGGCGCGATCTCGGCTCACTGCAACCTCTGCCTCCTGGGTTCGAGCAATTCTCCTGCCTCAGCCTCCCGAGTATCTGGGACTACAGGCGTGTGCCACCGCACCCAGCTAATTTTTGTATTTTTAGTAGAGACGGGGTTTCACCATGTTGGCCAGGATGGTCTTGATCTCTTGACCTCGTGATCCACCTGCCTCAGCCTCCCAAAGTGCTGGGATTACAGGTGTGAGCCACCACACCTAGCCTGTAAACTATACTTAATGGAATCATGGCATTGTAGAGAGTGAAAGGACCATAGGTATTATCTGGTCCATCTTTTCATGAGTCCCAGAGAGTTTTAGCTAAGCCCTCCTTTCATGATTCCATTCTTAGCTTCAATCACAGAGATGATTTATAGCCATTTAGACATATATACCAGTATATCCATATCTATACGTATAATGTGTGTGTGTATAGGGGGCTGTTATCACAAGCACTTGGGGCCAATAGAATTTTAGTAGAAATAATTGGTTAAAGGGCAATTAAAGTCTTGTAATATTTAGCATTATCAGTCTGTGAAAGTCTTCGAAACTAGGTTTGAGAAATCTTCACTCGTTAAGAACCTCAGAGCAGAAAAATCAAGGATAAGAGAACTGGGAAAGGAAGTTAAGTATTTCTAATTTTAAAGTGTTCTAGAACCTACACGTTGAGTACATATTGTAGCAATATAGATACTAGGGAATGATTTGGAGTTCAGTGGTCTGGAAATACGTGTATTTTGTTATAATTCTGGTGTGAGACTTTACTGATTTCCTGTTAAATTATTTTTGTACAGGGCTTTTTTCATAAAGCACCAATAATTCTACCTGACCTCACAGGGTTTTGTGATATTAGACTAGTCATGGTTGATTATATTATCCTTTTAAATTGCCTTTTAATTTTCAGTTGATGTAAGTGAAATAGATAATATAAATTAATTAATATTGGATCTGTTCAGTGTTTATGCTCTAGGAGATTTCAGGAGACAAACAAAGATAAGGTTCTAAACAAGTGCCATTTGGGTCTATGTCATTTTATTATTCATACCTTGCTTATTTGTTGTTTTTTAATGGGCTATCTATCATATTAGTGTGTATGTAAGAAGCTACATGTGACATAATCTCAGGCCTTATTGATTTAAACTGCATTTACCTCATCACTAATCACCCTTGTGGCAGGTAGCTGCAGTGTTCAGGGGGCACTTTGTATATGTCACGTTTGTGACTCATACGTGCTCTTTTGTGAAGAGCATTTTGTCTCACCTAAATTCCTATTACTTTTTGTCCTACCTGAAGCTCTGCTTACAGTTTTGTGTATTTCTACCCCCAATCCCCAAATATGCTGAATTTAGTTGGCTCGTTGGCTGCTAAATACTTTTCTCTCCTTGCTGTGGGGTTGGTTTTGCTGGATGGAGTACTTCTCTTTCCTGAAGTATCTAGCTTCTTCATGTGTAAAACAAAACCAGTAACTGAAATGTCAAATTTGGAAATATCAATGACTTTTTTTGATCTGTCTTCAGAGTTGTGTTGTCATCTTTATAAGCTTAAGACTTCCTGGTTTTATTCCAAGTTTTACTAATATTCAAAAAGTTTATTTGTTAAATCCCATATCATCAAATGCACTCCACATTGCAAGTAAAACCACATGAATCTGGTCATTATACCTGTTTCTCCTCATGGATTTCAGGGATCTAATGAGTCTAGTAAGATTTGCATCATGGATAAATAGAGTACTTATTCTTATAAGAATAAAACTTGTGTAAGTGATATCATGTATGTCATTAAAATGATTTTGATTCAGATTTAAATGCTTTTTTTTTTATTGTGGTAAAGTCACATACCATAAAACCTACCATTTTAACCATTTTGGAATGTAGAGTCCCGCCGTATTAAATACATTGATAGTGTTGTGCAACCGTCACCACCATCTATTTCCATTACTCTTTTCATTCTTGTAAAACTGAAACTCTGTACTCATTAAAGACCAATTCCCCATACCCCTCTTCTCCCAGCTCTTGGCAACCACCATTCTACTTTTCTGTTTCTATGAATTTTACTAAGTACTGCATATAAGTAGAATCATACAGTATTTGTCTTTTTTTTTTTTGACTGAGTTATTTCATTTAGCATAATGTACTCAAGGTTCATCCATGTCGTAGCATGTGTCAGAATTTCCTTCCTTTTTAAAGCTGAATAATATTCCATTGTATGTATATATCACATTTTGCTTATCCATTCATGTGTTGATGGACACTTGAGTTGCTTCCACATTTTAGTGATTGTGAATAATGCTGCTATGAAAATGAGTGTACTCTTCAAGACCCTGCTTGCAATTCTTTAAGTATATACTCAATTAGAAATGCTGGATATATAGTAATTTCATTTTTAATTTTTTTAGGAACCGCAATATGAGTTTTCATAGTGGCTGTACCATTTTACATTCCCAACAACAGTGCACAAGCATTCCAATTTCTCCACATCCTTGCCAACTCTTACTATTTCCTGTTTTTTTTTTTTTTTGGGGGGGGGGGTGATATTAATAGTAGCCATCCCAGTGAGTGTAGGGTGGCATCTCATTTTAGCTTTGATTTGCATCTTCCTAACGATTAGTGCTGTTAGGCATCATTTCAAGTGCATATTGGCCATTTGTATATCTTCTTTGGAAAAATGTCTATTCAAGTCCCTTGCACGTATTCAAGTTGACTTTTTTGTTGAATTTAGGAGTTCTCTATGTATTTTGCATATTAATACCTTATCCGATATGTGATTTTGAATTTTTTGTCTTATTTTGTTGGTTGCCTTTTTACTTTGTTCTTAGTGTCTTTTGGTGCACAAAAATTTTAAAATTTTCGTGCAGTCCAATTTGATTATTTTTTCTTTTATTGCTTGTATTTTTGGTATCATATCCAAGAAATCATTACCAAATCTAATGTCATAAAGCATTTGCCCTGTGTTTTCTTCTGAGAGTTTTATTGTTTTAGGTCTTACATTTAGGACTTTGATCTATTTTGAGTTAATTTTTGTATATGGTGTTAGATAAGGATCCAACTTCATGTTTTGTATGTAGATATTGTTTCCCTGTACAGCATTTGTTGAAAGGCCATCCTTTCCCCATTGAATGGTCTTGGCATTCTCACCAAAAATCATTTGACTGTGTATCTGAGGTTTTTTTCCCTAGGATCTCTTTTCTATTCCATTGGTGTGTATATTTGTCTTTGTGCCAGCACCACAGTGTTTTGATTACTGTAGCTTCTAAGTAAGTTTGAAATTAGGAAGTAAGTTTTGAAATTAGGAAGTATGAGTCTTCTAGATTTGTTCTTCTTTTTCAAGATGGTATTGGCTATTTTGGATCTCTTGAGATTCTGTATGAATTTCAGGATGGTCTCTCTCTGCAAAAAATGTCATTGGGATTTTGATGGGGCAGTTGCACTGACTTTGTAGATTGCTTTAGGTATAATGGTAATGACATCTTAACAGTCTTCCAATCCATGCACATGGGATGTGTTTCCATTCATTTACGTGTTTCCATTAATTATAATTTTTTAATTTAGCAATGTTTTATAGCTTTCATTATATAGCTTATATATACATTGTAGCTTTCATTATATAAAGCTTTCATTATATAAGTTTTTCACCTTTTTCGTTAATTCCTGATTATTCTTTTTAATGTAAACGGAATTATTTTTATAATTTCCTTTTGAGATTGTTCACTGTTAGTGTATAGAAATGCAACTGACTTGATCATAGTGTATAGTCCTGTAAGTATGCTGCTGAATTCAGTTTGTTAGTGTTTTGTTGAGGATTTTTACATCAGTGTTCATAAAGGATATTGGTCTGTAGTTTTCTTATACTGCTTTTGTCTGGCTTTGGTATCAGGGCAATGCTGGCCTCATAGAATAACTTAGGAAGTTGTCTTCCTTCTGCTAGAATTTTTTGGAAAAGTTTGGTTTTCTTTAAATGTTTGGTAGAATTGACCAGTGAAGCCATCAGGTCTAGTGCTTTTCTTTGTTGGAAGATTTTAGACCATTTATTTAATCTCCTTACTAGTTATAGATCTATTTGGATTTTCTGTTTCTTTGTGTTGATAGGTTTATGTTTAGTGTTGATAGGTTTTATGTTTCCAGGAAATTGTACATTTCATCTATGTTATATAACTTGGTGTTATACGATTATTTACAGTACTCTGTTTAATTTATTTCTCTAGAATCAATGGTAATGTAACTTCCATTTCTGAATTTAGTCATTTGAGTCTTCTCTATTTTTTTCTTAGTTCACCTGGCTAAAGATTTGTTATTTTTGATGATGTTTTCAAAGAACCAAGTTTGATTTCATCAGTTTTTGGTATTGTTTTTCTATTCTCTATTTTATCTCTGCTCTAATCTTTATATTTACTTTTTTCTGCTAGCTTTGGTTTAGTTTGTTCTTTGTTTTCAAATTCCTTAAGCTGTAAAATTAAGCTGCTGTTTTGAGATCTTTTTTGTTTTTTACCGTAAGCATTTATAACTATAAATTTCTCCTTTTTTGCTGTTTTTCCTGCATCCTGTAAATTGTATTTCATGTTGTGTTTTCATTTTCATTAATCTCTAAGTAATTTTCTAATTTCCTTTGAGGCTTCTAACTTTATCCCTATTTAGTTAGAGAAGATACTTTGTGTGATACTTTCTACTTAAATCTATTGAGACTTAATTGGAAGCCTAATATATGGTTTGTCCTGGAAAATGTCCCATGTGTACTTGAGAAGAGTGTGTGTGTTGCTGTTTTGGGGTAGAGTGTTCTGTATGTGTCTGTTAGATCTAGTTGGTTGATTGTGTTAAGTCTTCTATTTCCTTATTTCTGTCTGGTTGTTCTATCAATTATCGAGAGTAGGGTATTGAAGTCTTCAACTGTTGTAGAACTGTGTATTTCTGCCTTCAATTCTGTCAGTTTTTGCCTCATATGTTTTGATAGTCTGTCATTAGGTATATGAATGTTTATAATGGTTATATCTTCTTACTGTGTTGTCTTTTATTAATATATAATGTCCTTCTTTGTCTCTTGTAATCTTTTTTTGATTTAAAGTCGGTTTTTTCTGCTTTTTTTTGGCTACTGTTTTCATGGAATATCTTTTTCCAGCCTTTTACTTTCAGTCTATTTGTCCCTTTCAATCGATTTGTGACTTTGTAGACAGCGTATAATTGGATCATTAATTTTTATTCATTCTACCAGTCTCTGTCTTTTGGTTGGACAGTTTAACCCATTTACATTTAAAGTAATTACTGATAAGGAATGACTTACTTCAGACATTTTGCAATTTTTTTCTATATGCATTATTTTTTGCCCCTCATGTTCTACATTGCTGTATTATTTTGTGTTTAGTTGACTTTTTATAGTGAAATGTTTAAATTCCTTTCTCATTTCCCAATGGTATACATTCTGTAGCATTTTTCTTTGTGCTTACCATAGGAATTACATTTAACATTCTAAAGTTATAACTCTCTAACTTTAATTTATACCAGTTTAACTTCAATAAAATACAAAACCTCCACTCCTTTAATGTCTCTGTCCCTACCACTTTTGGTTGTTGATGTCACAGAATTATATCTTTATACATTGTGTGCTCAAAAACATAAACTAATAATTCTTTTAAATGCATTAGCCTCTTAAATGATGTAGAAAACAAAATGTGGATTTACAAACCAAAGTTAACAGTAATACTAGCTTTTAGACTAATAATTGTGTTTTAAAAATCTTTTAATATTTTAAATTTTGTAGAAAACAATAGTTAGAAATAATTGTCTTGTAACACTACTAATTTTTATAATTGCCTAGACATTTATCTTTATTGAGATATTTATTTCTTCATATGCCTTCTAGTTACTGTCTAATGTCCTTTCATTTTAACATGCAGGACTTTCTAAAGCATTTCTTGCATGGCAGTCCTGATGGTACTGAAATCCTGTAGCTTTTGTTTACTTGGCAATGTCTTAATTTTTCCCAATCACTTTTGAAGGACAGTTTTGTGAGATACAGAATTCTTGGTTGACATTTTTTTTATTTGTTTGTTTGTTTTGGCACTTTGAATTAATCCACTGCCTTCTGGCCTCAGAAGTTTCTGATGAGAAATCTGTGGATAATCTTATTGGGGATCCTATATGTGATGAGTAACTTATCTCACTACTTTCAAGATTCTCTCTTTGTATTTTGAAAGTTTGATTCTAATGTGTCGTGGTGTAGGTCTCTTTGAGTTCCTCCCACCTGGAGTATGTTGAGCTTCCTGGATGTTTATATTCATATATTTCATCAAATTTGAGATGCTTTCTGCTATTATTTCTTTAAATATTCTCTACTCTTTTCTCTCTTTCTTCTCCTTTCAGAGCTCCCACAATGTCTAAATTGTATCCTGTGGGCTGTCTTCACTTCTCTTCAATCTTTTTTCATTCTGTTCTTCAGATGATAATTTCCATTGTCCTATCTTGACGTTTGCTGATTTTTCTTCTCCCTGCTCACATCTGCCTTTGAATCCCTCTAGTGAATTTTTCATTCCAAGTATACTTTTCAGCTCAAGAATTTCTTATTCTTTTTATTTTTTTTAGTTTTTATATTTCTTTATTGATATTGCCAGTTTGTTTATACATCATTTTCTTGACCATATATTTTTTATTTGAGCATCTTTAAAACAGTTAAAACTTTTAAAAAAAACTTTTAAAAAGTTTTTTTCTTAATATATCTACCATTAAGTCTTTTTCAGGGACAGTTTCTGTTGATGTATTTTTTTTCCTTTGAATGGGCCATATTTTCCTCTCTATTTCTATGCTTTGTGATTTTTTGTTGTTGTTGAAAACTGGGCATTTGAGTTTAATGATGTGGTGACTCCAGAAATCACATTCTCTCTCTTTTCCAGGGTTTGCTGGGTTTTGATGTTGTTATGTTTTGTTTTATAACTTATTGTAGCCAGTGTCTATCCTAAGGATCAGCCTGGGTGTTAATTTAAGATCTCCTCAAATTAAGCTTTTCTAAGCCTGCACCTTTACATGAGCATGCACGGTCACTTTATAATTTTTTCAATACATGCATTTGTTTTTGAATGTCCTAGTCCTAACGTTTGGCTTTAAAAAGGGGAGCAAGAGAAAAATAAAGGCGGTGGGGGAAGGCTGCTGGCTGTTTAAATTCCCTGGAATTTACTTCAGCAAGAGTAGGAGGGGCTTGAAAAATTGGAGGAGGTGCAACAACAATGGTCACCCGCCTCTTTGTACCTCTGTGATTAGAGGAAGCAATCAGCGATCAGAGCATAGATTCTTGATACTTGGCGGGCAGGGTTCTTTTTGCCCACACTGTCTTCCCACCAGGTGTGTACAAGGTACTCCAGGAACAGGTACAGGGATGTCTGCCACAGTGCTGGGTAGCTACTGTGGTAAGAGCTGTAATTGAAATCGACCACAATTTACCATCCAAGCGTTCCCTTGGAAGTTGCAAGCCTTCCATAGACTCCAGAGTTACAAAATAGTTACATCAGACAGATTCTGCCAGTACAGCCGTGTAGGTGAGGAGATTCCTGGTGCTTCCTACTCTGCAGTCTTCCCAGAATCCTCCTTAAGAGCATTTTATAAGTTGGGAACCTCCAAAATAGGGACTGAGGAGAATGCCCGACGGTGGATTTCCCATCATCTGAAGTAGAGGTTTTAGGGACTTCATGTAGCAGTTACAAGAACTCATTCCATATACTGGGATGTTTTCTTCCCTAGTAGATTTCAGTACCATTCCAGTAGTGCTGAATAACTTAGAATGGCTTGTAGTCTAATTGCGTTTAAATCTACTAAGGAAGAATGTATTCATTCTTTCAGGATATTGCAGATTTGTAAACTCTTGCATTTGTTTTGAAGGATGGAGGACAGAGGTGGATGGGGAAAACTTTTGACTATTAGGCTCCATCTTCAGCCCTGTACTCACATTTGCTTTTGTATATCTTAATCCAGCCATTTGTAAAATGGGACAGTTACTTTTAAGTCAGAGATTTGTAACCTCCTGTTTTTTTTGGCAGTTGTGAAACCCGGAATTCCTATGTGAAGTTTTGCATATGTATATTCATACTTTGGACAGCAAGGCCTATGGCTTTCAGTAGATAACAGAGATCTCCTATCAGCAGTTCTCTCCTCTCTCAACTTGCCACAGAGGTTAAAAACTAAAGTTTTAGTTATTTCTTCCATTTCAGTGCCAAATTGTTTGAATGAATGCTGTATTCTAAACATCTATAGAGGCTTTTGATGTATAACATTACTTCTCAGAAGCCTTTCATGGATTATTAGCAAGATCTGTCTCCTATAGATAATGATGTTGTAGCAGACATATGTTTAAAGAAAAATAGGTTGTTCTTTTGTATTTATGAAATACCTCTTCATTACTCTATTTCCTCAAAGTCTTGTCTCGCTTGTATGTATTGTTTTCCCTTAATCTTTTTAAAAAATTTATTATAATTTTAATTTATTTACCACTCTTCCCCCATGTGTATTTATGATGTCTTTTTCTCCAGCGACTTACCACTTTTAACTAACAAATGCAAACCTGAGGCTAGGATCCAGCTCTTCAGAATTCTCTTGCAGCACCACATACGGCATTTTATAAACAGCGAGTGCCTAATAAATGTCATGAGCCAGCGGACTCATGGCAGAAGTAGTGGTCTGTGGAAAACTTCCCATGGTGATTTTTTTACTAATTTTTATTGCATCTGCCTCTTATTACTAACTGATGGGTATGATTTGAGGAATATAAATGTTATTTTATGCCTCTTGGATGGTTACTGTGCAAATATAATTTAATTGAAAAATCCTCTTTAATTCTTTAAGAGAGTAATCAAGGCAGTGATTTCATTTATTAGACTGCTCTGTTTTGGGGTTTTTGAATGGAGTCTGTATCTATTATTGTTATTATTTAATTTTTCAGTGAGGGAGATAAATCTGCAGGACCTCAAGGAAGATTTAGAATTGGATCCAGAGGAAAACAGCACCCTGTTTATGGGTATCCTCATTAAGGGCCTGGCCAAACTGAAGAAGATCCCAGAGACAGTTAAGGCAATCATAGAGCGCTTGGAGCAGGAGCTGAAGCAAATTGTGAAGAGGTCTACAACCCAGGTGGCAGACAGTGGCTATCAGCGGGGGGAGAACCTTACTGTGGAGAACCAACCAAGGTAGGTGGGAGTGTAGTTTGTATTTTTGACAACTCTATTTATTGCACATTTTCTAGGGCAGGGCGTAAGTAACTTACCTTCTGTTGATGTTGTTTTCTTGAACTTAGGATACTATAGCCCATACAGGCCAGGCGCAGTGGCTCATGCCTGTTATCCCAGCACTTTGGGAGGCTGAGGCAGGCAGATCACTTGAGGTCAGGAGTTTGAGACCAGCCTGTACTGGTAATGAAACCCCGTCTCTACTAAAAATACAGAAATTGGCATGGTAGTGCATGCTTGTAATCCCAGCTGTTCTGGAGGCTGAGGCAGGAGAATTGCTTGAACGCAGGAGGCGGAGGTTGCAGTGAGTCAAGATCGCACCATTGCTGTCCAGCCTAGGTGACAAAGCGAGACTCCGTCTTAAAAAAAAAAGGATACTATAGTCCATACAAACTTAGATTGGTAAAAACAGCTTGACTAGGCATAATTCAGCTGTCTGTTTTTTAATGTTGTTGAAAAATTTAAAGCATATTGTCACTGAATGAAAAATATGGACATATTTATAGCAAAGATTGTTGATATTTAAACATATTTAAAGAATAAATAAATTGAATCAAATAATGTAGCAGCTATTGTACACATACTAAGTACTCAGCAATGTTCAAGGCAATTTATGTATATTATCTCACTTAATTATCACTACAACCGTATGAGCTAGTTATTGGTATCCACATATTGCAGTTAGGAGAACTGGAGCTCAGAGATTGAATAATTAGCAAGCTCTTAGAAAAGATGGCTTGTCTTGGTGTTGAATACTAGTCCATTTCATTCTAAAATCCATGGTCTTTCCTGTATCTCATGCTTTCTTCTTTATTGTGTAATGATATTTTCCAATAGACAAATCAGTCTCAGGAATTTTTAAAACAATAAGATTTGAATTTCATAATTCTTATTTCCTATGGAGAGTACTGAAATTGAATTCAGATTCTAACTTTGTGACTATCATATACTAAGAGATCATGTGTGACAAACAAGAAGAAATCATAATCTTGTTGATATGTTGTTAAGGAAATATCTACTGTTTATACCTAGGGCTCAAAATTTTTTTAAAAGAAGATAAAATTAAGGAGAAATAATAACTCATTTAGTATAGAGTTCTCTATAGACTTACTTAAATTTTTTGGAAAAATTAATACTGTATTTCTGTGTTCTTTTGCATATGTAAATAACATTGATTTCAATTATACTTTAACATTTCAAAAATTAATGTCCTTGTAAACTTGATTGAAAAGTACTATGTTTGCTGAATGGAACTACCCTTTATCCTTCTCCTGCCACAGAATGTTTCAAAGTAAATATTTGGCCAGGCACAGTGGCTCATGACTATAATCCCAGCACTTTGGGAGGCTAAGGTGGGCAGATTGCTTGAGGTCAGGAATTTGAGACCAGCCTGGCCAACACAGTGAAACGCCAGCTCTACGAAAAATACAAAAATTAGCTGGGCATGGTGGTGCATGCCTGTAATCCCAGCTACTTGGGAGTCTGAGGCACAAGAATTGCTTGAACCGGGGAGGTGAAGGTTGCAGTGAGCCGAGCACACTACTGCACCCCAGCCTGGTTGACAGAGTGAAACTTCATCTCAGACAAACAAACAAAAAACCCAAAAAACCAAAACCAAACAAACAAAAACACCAAAAGTAAATATTTGATGGGTTTTGGAGAACAGACCTGACTTTGTATCCCCACTTTGTGATTTGCAAAAAATAATACCTGTCTTACAGAGTTGCTTGCTTTAGTTGAGCTTATATGGTTGTGGTGCTTAGTGGAATAGCACCAGTAAGTACTATAACATGCATGCATACTTGTATAAAATGCATGTGTATATGAATACATGTTTATTATCAGTGCCTTCCGTAAATTCCGTGTTCTATGATCACTTACATCGTGATCCAGAGAAGCTGGAGAATGGTTCTTTGAACTTTTGCCGTTCTTCTTTCTTTGCCTGGTACCTGGATTTTCGCGAAGACCTTTTGACTCCTTACTGATGAATACTCTAAAATTCTGGTTTGCTCTTTACCTGTTGCTGCAAGTTCCTAGATGAATACAGTGAACTTTCCTAGGGAAATAACATTACTATAGTATATATTGGAAATAAAAGGGCATGGATTAATAACTTTTCTGCAGATCTCATTATAGTACCTTTAAAAGCACTGTGTCTTTCATAGGAATTTCATCTTTTTTTTTCCCCTTGCCTAAACCCCTTCCAGAATTCATGAGTGGAAATTATAGCACTAGAAGTATAATAGAAATTCAGCACACTGCCCTGGGAAATACTAATTGTTTCTCTATGAGGAATGAGTCAGCAGCAGGATTTTTTTCCCTGTTAAGTGTCTTTTGTCAGAATTTTAGAAAGGTTTTGTAGGCAGGATATATTGGACACTAACAAGTGAATGAGCTGTTTGCCTTGGTTGTATGTGTAAACATAATCCCATTTTATAAAACATACAAATTCAAAATTTGGGACCCAAACTGTTTGTTATCAGACAAAATAGTACAGAGAAAGCAAATATTTAGAGTAAACCACTTTGTTAGAAGATCAAAGATTAAATTTTGGGGCTGGGATTCCAAAGGACTGATAATTTTGAGCTAGTCTCTAGTGGTTGTGTGCTGTCAAATGCTTTAAAACTTTTCAGGAATTAATTCTCTTGAATTAAGCACAGTCATTCAAAAATGATCAGCATTGTTGCTTCTAGAGGATTGGCATTTCAGAAGCAATATTGTCAAATTATCACTTGAAGCTTGTGGTGCTTTTGTGCATTGAATTTTACTTAGGAAGGTATTAGTGGCATTTATTTCAGAGAGAAGTAAAATCACAATACTTGGCATTATTTATTATTGTTTACCATTCAAGGAATTTTATGGCTAAAGATATATGAATTTATTTTTTTAAGGAAAGTTGGAACAGAGACCAAAAAATCCACGAATCCTGTTTCCCAACATGCATATTTTCTCCCCCACCCTCCAATGAAATATCCTGTTCCAAAACATTAGCTATTCTGAGACAAGATACCCATACTGTAATTTTCCCTAAATGTTTCATCATCTTATTAAATATATTCTGGTTGTGATGCATTGGAGGCTTGTTTTCATTTGTCTATATGTAAAGAGAATTAATATTGTGTGCTATTTTGCTAGAAATGTAGAAGGAAACAAACTAGTGAATTCTTTCTTGCTTTTAATTCCTACAGAGCCAGGATACTTTCCCAGCCAGTTTTTAAAAAAATCACTTTGGTGACCTACTTATTATTTTATTTTATTTTGTTTCTGATCTCCCAAACTATCTGTTGTCTATTTATAGGAGAAATATTTTGTCTTTTCTGTTCATTCATAATCTATCAGTGTCTTTAAGCCTCCACTTACTATTAAAGGAAAATATTCAACCACAATTATTGCCAACTTGATAAACATTAGAGTAACATGTGCCTTGCTAATTTACCAGAACCACCTGCTACCCATTATTTCTCTAGAAAGACAGGCAGCATCTTCAACTTCAGATGGTGACTGTGGCCTGAAGCCTCTGCATTTCAGAATCAATTTCTTCAACTCCTGCTGCCTAATTGTTGGTTCTTTCCCAAAATCTAATTCATGAGTATTTTTATTTTATTTTTATTTGAAAGAAGCTAGAAGGAGTTCTATACTTAACAAATAAGAAAAGCATAAGGAAGAGATGGAAGAAAAACTTCTCAAAGATGTGGTATCTTGTCAAGAATATGGAAGAAAAGAATGTGGGAAAAGAGAATGGTTGGTATGTGTGAGGGAGATGGACCTGTTTAAATGGGAAGGCAAAAATTCATTGCAGGAAGGGATGGTGGAGGTCAGCTTCACTTAGGTAGAGCTGTTGGTCCTAGAGAGTGCAGAAAGCATTGAGTGAGTTGGAGCCGTTGCTTCAAGGGAGACCTTTCTCTCTTATGGAAGGAAACCATTTTAAAAGTTTCATTGACTTCTGTTATGAAGAGAAAGATTAAATGTCAAATGTGAAAAGCAGAGAACTTTGTGGATTTTGGGCTTGTTGTGATATTGAAGAAAGCTTCATGGAAAACATGGGAAAGAAATATACTTTAATGCTAAAAGTGGTTGTGTTTGGTTAGTAGGGTTGTAGTCTTTGCTTTTTCATCTCTATTTTGTACCTCAAGTTATAGTGAAAATAATTCGTTATCAAAAAATTAAATTATTACTCAGGTTATTTTAATCACAATAAATTATTAGAAATTAAAATGCCTATGGGGGTATGAATGTTCATAAAACTAAATTTTAATATTGAAAAATATAATACCTGTTTTTAAACCAACTTGACATCGTTCATTAATTTTATTATATATGTGTATCTTTATATATTTGGTTACTTATTGGCTGCCTCTACAATGGAAGAGAAGAGAGCACTAGTTTGTCTTGTTCAGCACTGGTGTATCTCCAGAATCTAGCACAGTGCCCACCTGACCCATAATAAATATTTGTTGATTGCAAGAATAAATTCCATTCCACATTTATGAAATATCTGCCACGGACCAGACATTGGGCTAAAATGCCCAACAAATTATATGTGGTTCCTGTCCTCATGGAGTTTAAAGGGGGAAGGAAGGCATTACTCAAAGAACGCTAAGACGTGAGAATGAAAGCAGCCAGATTCTTGATATGCCATTTTCACTGTTTTTGCTTACCTCTGTGTTGATTCCTTTTTTTTTTTTTTTTGGAGACGGAGTCTTGCTCTGTCGCCCAGGCTGGAGTACAGTGGCGTGATCTCGGCTCACTGCAAGCTCTGCCTCCTGGGTTCACGCCATTTTCCTGCCTTAGCCTCCCGAGTAGCTGGGACTACAGGCGCCTGCCACCATGCCCAGCTAATTTTTTGTATTTTTTGTAGAGACGGGGTTTCACCGTGTTAGCCAGAATGGTCTCCATCTCCTGACCTTGTGATCCGCCCGCCTCGGCCTCCCAAGTGTTGATTAAATTTTAACTATTGACAAGTGTGCTTTTCTTAGAGATGATACCAATTTTTCATGTCATGGATAATGTTTGAGAGTTCCTATATCCCCTTGCCAACAGATTGTATTATCAAATACTTTTATCCTTGCCAATCTGAGAGGTGAAAAATGGTATTTTTGGATTTGCATTTTTATTGTAAGGCTACACTTCTTTTCATTTGTATAAAAGTAACTTGTCATTTATGATATCTGGGTTATATATGGATGCATTACTTCAAAATAAAATGGGTTGTAAGTGAGTGAAGATATAGATACAATAAGCCATGAAATGATACTGAAGCAGGGTGATAGGTACAAGGTGGTTCATTATCCTATTATCTTCACTTTTTTAATGTTTAAAATTTTCAACAGTACAATATTTAAATAGTGTTTATTTCCTTTTCAATGAATTGTTTTTCTAATATGTTTGCCTCTTATTGATTTGTAGGAACTCTTTACATATCTAGGAAATTTGTTCTTTGGGATTCATTTTGTAACTTTCTGCCAGTTTCTTTCTCTTTTGACTTCATGATATTTCTGGGCATGTAGACATTTGTTTTACTTTTTTATGAGGCTATATTTATCAGGTTTTATAGCTTCTGGGTTTTGTGTCATACTTAGAGCTTCCCTACTCTTAGATTATAAATAAAATTTTCAACACTTTTCTAGTACTTATATAGTCTCATTCTTAATACTTGTATCTTTGATACATCTGGAATCTGAAGGAGTGGCCAAATGACTTTTGAGCATACGTGACACATACTGTACTGTATTGTAAGGGGTTGTACATCCGTTTCTTTTCTGTCGCCCATGTATCTGTCATGTAATTGATTGTCCATGTTAGCTGCGTAATTGCTGAATAATTCTAACGCTGAATCGTTTATAATATACTGATGGTTCTTCTCAAGGTTGGTATTTGCCTCATTTTCTAAAACTCTTTTTTTCCTCCTGGTTTCTCAGTCTGTGTAGACTATAGATTTTCAGAAATACGTTGAATTATTGCTCTAAAATTGGAAAAATGTACTTTTGAAATATTTGTTATAATTTGGAGGCCAGAATTCAGAGTGAGGGCATACTGATGTAATAGAACATTCTTATAAAACGGTTTTATCTGTGAGGAAGGCTAAAGGCTCAGGCCTCAAGGATAGTTTTATAGTATGAATACAATGTTTATGGAAGGAGAAATAAATGAAATATTGCTTGTGATTTTTTTTTTTTAGAGCTGTGGCTAGATTCAGGCATGAGTTTCTATTTCACATAAATAGCATTTCGTTTTATCTCTTCTTTCTATATTAGTTACCCTTCTTCTAAGTATCCGAAATGCAGGACATGGTGGAATTGGTCATTTTATTTTACAGAAAAGTCATTTAAGAGCAGCTTTGAAGCAAGGTCAGGCATTTGTCCTTGTGGCTTCTTATAGCCATTCCCAAGCACCGCATGTAGCACCTGGTCATGCTTGGAATCAGGAAGGGCCTCCGTGTAATTTAGATGAGTAGTTAATTCGAATCAAAGCAAGCGGGAAGCAAGTAAATTTAACTTCAGTGATTATGATTCCATTTGATTAAATCTCTACTTTTGATTACACATATCGTGAGAACATGCCTTAAATATACTCAACTATTAAATATTGAAGGGGATGAATAGGATGAACCAGGGACATATAGAAGAAATTCCACTATTCTTCAACTAGGATATGTCCCCTGCAGCTTAACTGAAATATTTTTAGAACAAATGAATTAATTTTTTTTACATATGGGACTTGTTACTCCAATTGTTAACTAAAATATATAACTCATTACCATGAAAGGTCCCAAGTCTATATACTTTCTAATAAGACTTAAATAAATTAATGGATAATGGCTCCATCACATATACAGTGACTGAGAAATGTCGATAATGTTCATAGTTCTTTTGTAAACATGAGTTTGGACAGCTATCATTCTGGTTGTGTATTGCCCTTTGGTTATAGTCATTAGAAAAAGGCTTCTTGGCTGAATAGGCCAGAGATGTTACTCAATATTACATTTCTTAAACCTTTGTGTTTTATGTGGCAAAGTTAAAAAAAAAAAAAAAACAACCTACTCTCGATTTCTCTTGTTTTAGATATTATAGCAGGTTCAAATTAAAGATCTGACCAGTCAAAGGAATAGAGACAATCTGTTTCATGGACTGTCAGAACTTTATTTAGATGTCAGCCATCATGCTGTATCAAGGCCACTTCTCTATTTGCTAGAGTGGGAGCTGCCTTAGGTTTTGTCATTTTTGTGCACTTGCTATTGTTATAATAGGGAAGGCACTCCGAGCTCAAAATAATACTGGATCTTTTCATTGCAAAAATGAACTAACAAACCTATGTCAAAAGAAATTCTTCCATTGATGATGTGTAGGGGTGGTGTCATATATGATTAAAGCACCTTCATGTGTCTCTCAGGCTGTATTTCAAATTGTCTGGGTCTTCTAGCTCCTGCCCCATCCTCTTGCTATAGTCTCTAATCAGATTGGACTGTGAGTTTATAAGGGGAGGGAACTTTGTGTTTGCAGCCTGATTTAGGGCTGGGCACATACTAAATGCCTACAAGTTTATTTTTACGGAGATGTGGTCTCACTCTTTCGCTGAGGCTGGAATGTAGAGGCCCAATCATCATGGCTCACTGTAGCCTTGACCCGCCCTGGGCTCAAGAGATCCTCCTGCTTTAGCCTACTGAGTAGTTGGGACCACAGGTATATGACATGATGCCTAGCTATTTAAAGTTTTTTTTTTTTTTAAGAGATAGTGTCTCACAGTGATTGCCCAGGCTGGCCTTGAACTCCTGGTCTCAGGAGTCTTTCCACTTTAGCTTCCCAAAATACTGGGATTACAGGTGTGAGCCACCACGCGTGGCCAGTTTTAATGAATGAATGAATAAGAAAAATATGCAAATAAGGTCATTTAGTGGAAGTTATTATTTTTAGCACTACTCACAGTGGGTCTATGGACCCACATCACCAGTGTCACTAGAGAGTTGGAAATGCAAATTTCCCCAAGAAGCAGTGATCATTAAATTGGAATGTTTGGATGCAGGGCCCACAGGACTCTATGCCTTAGTTGATTCTTATGCACACTGAAGTTTGAGAACACCCTTTAGATAACATCACAAACATCATAGAATTTTGCAGTTTTGTAGTATTCACGCTTTGCAAAGCCATCTGCCATCTGGTATCTCACCTGAGTGAGCCTCACCACTTGCCTCCTCACAGGCAGGGGCATTATTATTAATCTCAGATTTACCCAGAGAAATGTGAAAGCTGAAAAAATTTGACAGTTCACAAAGCTTGTTCGTGGTGCAATTAAGATTAGAAGTAGTCTTTTTCCACCATGTAAGTTTGCTTTCTGGCTTATGTAAAGATGATGTGTCCAACCCATGTCATGGGCCTGATTTTGTTTGTCCTCAGAAGGACGATATCTGTACTAAATATCCATTTTCCTGCCCATACCTCACATTGTGGTCAGTGACAGGCCTCAGAGATAGCTGGACATGTTGAGAAGCATGAAAAGCAGCCACAGAGTACTTGGATTTTAATTAGGTCACTTGAGAATCAAATTTTATTATTTAAACAATTCCTCTAGGGGCATTCTTGTACTAAGAACAATATAGTACTAAGAACAACAAAGCACTTGTACTAAGAACAACAAAGCACTAAGAATATGCACCTAAAATCTTAACTTTTATTATCCCTGGGAAGTGGATTTATGGATCATTTTTCTAATATTCCACTATGATGAAATGTTATTTTTGGAATGGGGGAAAGGATTTCAAAAGAATGATACTGATACTTTAATTCAAAGAAAGAGGGCTTGGGTTTATTTTCTAATTTTAGCCACTAATTTGGCATACATCAGGATTAGACTTTTGAGGTCATCTCTCCAGAACTCAGAAACCTGACTTGACAAGGAGGGAGTAACACAGGAAGGAAGTGACTAGCGCCAGGCCCCACTTCAGTATTCTTGTTATTTTTACTGTGTTTCATTCTATATTACTACTAATTTTTTCTTGCTCTTTTCATAGAGCAGATGGAGAATTAGTCAGCACTCTTTAAATAGTAACCCTTTTTACATGAAGACTTATTAATAAGTGGTAAAACGTATTTCTATCCCTTAGAAGTAGGTATTAGATAACCTTGAAGATTAAATGGGCTCCATGTCCTATTTGAAATGAAAAATAGTAGCTCAGCCAGGCTTATTAAGGAAATGCGTATGAGAGATATGGGCAGGTAAAACAAAGACCATTTTAATCTAATTGATTATATGTTTCTTTTTATAAAATTATAAAGTTTTTATATAAAATCTACACTCTGAGTTCACTACTTTCTTACCTTTTAGAGCATAATCGTAGGGAAATAGGCATTCTGTGGTTATTGCCTTTGTCTGTCAGTGGGGAAAAGCATAACCCTGATATTAAAGTCTCAGCAGATAAGTAATAAGAACAGAACTAATTCTTCTACCTTGTGTGTGTCTTTGCTTCGTGACCAAGTAAGGCAGCTTTTTGGCTGCAAACATGAGTTTTCCAGCCAAATGACTAATTCAAGGTTCCCTGGATGTTAAATTTAGATTCAGATAGTCTTATCTCACCTTAAATATTGAACATTTTTCACAGCTTGATGATGTAGCTTTATACTGTTGATGCTTCTTGCCTTCTGCAACTGTGACTGTTCCTTAACATGTGCCTCTTCTTAGCCTTCTGCCTTTTTTCATGGTAGCACTTGAAGATGAGATACCTAGGGATCGCTTGGGGCTGGAAGTTAGTAGATGATCTGGGAGAATAAGTAACATTTTACTTCTCTAGGAAGTCTGGTTTTAAAACCTGCTGGGTAATTGGAAGTGTGTTTAAAGAATAAACATGTTCTTCATCCTGTTACTTTTCTGTTTTTTAAATATAAAATAGATTTTATTGCCATATTATTAAAGTTGGCTCTTAAAGTGTGTATCTTTCAGCTCGTAACTCTACTTCATGTTCTCATGTTTAGCTTGGTAAGGTTACCTTTTTGAGAGTATGGTTTTGTGTGAAATATTTTTTATTGTGGGCTTCTAAAATCAGGAGGTTATAATCTATAACACTTACTTTCTTACCACCTCTTATCCTTAATCAGGCCTCTCTCTTTCCCATTCTGCTGGAGCCCACTTTTTCATTCCTTTATCAACAAATACTCATTTATTGCCTATCATATGCTATTTTGCCAATCGGTGCCATGCCAAATACTGGAATACAGTGATAAATCAGAAACTCATACCCACAGTGAGCTTACAGTAGAGGGGAAGAGGAAAGGACTGGAGGGAAGGAGAGACCAGTTTGAGGACAGTTTTAATAATCCCGGCAAAAGGCAACATGGTCTGCATGAGCAAGGTAACCGTGGCAATGGAGTGAAGGAGGCCTATTTGAGAGAGAGAAAGAGGTAGCAGTAAAGAGACTTGGTGATGGCTTGGGTATGAGGGAGGAGGAGAGGTAAGGATTTTTTACTGGGGCAAGCATTACCATTTACTGATGTAGAGAACATGAAGAAGTAGGTTTGGGGAAGAATATGATGAGTTCCATTTAAGTCATATTAAGTTAGAGGTCTACAGCTCAGGGGAGTACTCTGGCCAAGGGACATGTGTGAGAGTTGGTAGCAGGTAGATAATTGAAGATTAGGGGCAAATGAGCTCAGCTAGAGAGAGTATGAGGGGGTTGAGAAGAGTTTACAGCATTTAAGGAACAGGCTGAGGATGAGGTTCCTGAGAAGGAATAACTGGTGACGTGGCAGGAAAGCAGAAGAGTGGAGGGTTGTGGAGCCAGTGGAAGACAGCGTTTCAAGAAGGCACGAGTGGGCAGTAGAAACAAGTGCTGTGGCTATTTGATTAAAGGCCAAAGTGGGTTTCTTGGATGGAGCAAAATAATTATTTGGGACTTTTAGCAACAGATGTTTTAGTAGAGTCCCAGGGGTGAAAACCTGTTTGCAGTGAGAAGGAAGAGGCAGTACAGACAGTTCTGTTGGCTCTCTTTCTAGCCTTGGCTTCCCTAGCATTATAGAGTACTAATATCACTTTGTCCTCTCTTCTAAAATACTTTCCCTGTTTTCTAACACCCCTAAAAAGGGACAATCTCCAAAACTGTGTTCTTTGTTCTCTCATCTCTGAACTTCAGTTTCCTTGTCTATAAAATGGGGATAAGGTAGTACCTTCCTTATAGGGCTGTCCTAAGGATGAAATGAGATATAATCCAAGTAAAGTACTTAACACAATGCTCAGCATGTTGTGAGTAATTAGGAAAGAATGGCTGTTATAAGCATAGTTCTCCTTTTTGTTGCTGTCAGGATTTCATTGTCATTGTCACTGATACTTCATTTGAGTCTTACTTTCTTAGGGATCTCCTCCATTATGACAGGTAGCTAACCGCCTGCCCCTTGTAGAAGAAGGACCCCAGATCATCATCTTTCATTCCAGACTTCTGCTCATATTGCCATCCTGCATTGCTCATTCTTTTACTCATGAACTCATTTGCCCTCAAAATTTGACTATTTTCTCCATTCTGGACATTGGTCCATGTGTGTGTTGTAGGAGAGATGTGTTTACAAAGAACCATAAAATAGGGATTCTGCCTTCACTTTCTGGCCCAGTTCATTGTAATACTTTGTTTGGAGGGACCGTAGAATCACAGAGGAAAAAGAGAATTGGTTCTTACTCTGTGGATTAGGCCTCTTTTGGTTATAAGTGCCAGGAATTGAAATCACCTAACTTAATCAAAGAGGGGCTTTTTATTAGAATGATACAGAATTATCATATGGAATATACGCAGGACTTTACTAATCAAGCTGTAAGAAGGAGAGGGATGCAGCTGGGCCTTAGGAACATCCAGAGTATCTCTTATCTCCTTTCCTTCCCTCTAGATGGTAAATGTTACAGATACAGGAATTAATTCATTGTTACTTTTAATTTGCTTTTTTTTAAGTGTTACATTCGTATATATTTTTGTATGTAGCTCTCACAGTCAATTTCTGAGGAACCTGAAATTTGGAGAAGTCTATGATGTCTTGAAAGTCCCATATCTATTTAGTAGAGAGCTGGTATTCAAGTCCAGGTTTCTAACTGGCATTTATACCACATTGCCATCCAGGATTAATATTTTCTTTCACTAACTGTGATGCTGCGTTGAGTATTACTACATACTGTTCTGTGGCTTTAGAAATAACTTGTGAGAGAGGGGTATGTGTGTTATTTTTTTCTGAAGGGTAGAAATTGCAATTAATTGAAATTAAAACCTCAAAAGTTCTTGGGCTTTACTAATTCAATTCAGCTTAAGGAATCATGAGGTATTTTAATGATCTTGCCTGCTCTTTTGTCTTTTTTAGATCAGTGGTGAAAACCTTGATCCCAGCAGGATGTAAGCAACTGAGCTAGCTGCAACATAATGTTTTTTTTTTTTTTTATTTAATATTTTGTGGTTGGAGTGGGGCAGGGAATGATTTCAGTGGGGCATTGTGTTTTCATCCTTAGTGTGTCTGCAGCTAAAGGCAAACAACTCTTTCTCAATCTTGTGGGCAGTCGGAGAGTGTATATAAATATTAACAACATATTTCAGTTTATTTCTGGTAGCTTTAAATTGGGACAAGCTAGTGCAGATTTACATCCTGTTTATGTGAATGATTCCTAATCTCTTTTATTCTTTGCTGCATCAGAGGAGCGTCGTCTTCCTTTCTCCTTTTCTTTTTAAAGGAGTGTACATGCTGGTGAGGGACAATGTATGATTGACTTTGGTTTCTTTTTCCTTATTAGTCATTCACTGCTTATCCCACTACTGAGTTCCACTCAACGATCCATTGAAACCCTTCTTGTCAAGGTCACTGGGGACCTTAAGTTGTACATTTCTCCCTCTTAGCCTTACCATAGCCTTTGACTCTGCTGGTATTCTCTTCTCTTTGGTCCTCTGCAATGTTCTCTGGCTTCTTTCTTCCTCTCTAGTTACTTTTTAACCATCTTTTTAATGATAGTCTTTCCTGGAGTGTTGGTCCTGGACCTCACTTGCTTTTCTTATTCTGCATATTATCCCCGAGTGATCTCATCTCCTCAAATATTTATCACTTTTAAAATTTCCAGTATCATTCTCTCTGCTGAGCTCCAGACTTGCATATTTGACTACCTAAGGATATAACACCTTAAACTTAACATATCCAGATAAAAACCCAGCATCTCTCCTTCTAGATTTCTTTTTTTTTTTGAGACGGAGTTTCGCTCTTGTTGCCCAGGCTGGAGTGCAATGGTGCAATTTGGCTCACCCAACCTTTGCCTCCCGGGTTCAAGCAATTCTTCTGCCTCAGCCTCCCAAGTAGCTGGGATTACAGGCATGCGCCACGACGCCCAGCTAATTTTGTACTTTTAGTAGAGACGGGGTTTCTCCATGTTGGTCAGGCTCCCGACCTCAGGTGATCTGCCACCTCGGCCTCCCAAAGTGCTGGGATTACAGGCGTGAGCCACCGTGCCCGGCCTCTTTCCAGATTTCTAATTTCACTTTAATTCTCTCTCCCCCCCCAACCCTCCCGCCTCAAAAGCATAAACCAAAGAGTATCTGAGACAGGTCTCAATCAGTTTAGGAAGTTTATTTTGCCAAGGTTAAGGACGCAGCCATGACATAGCCTCAGGTCCTTACAAAATGTGCCCAAGGTAGTCAGGGCACAGCTAGTTTTTATATTTTTATTTTTATATTTTTATTTTATACATTTTAGGGAGGCATGAGACATCAACCAATATGTGTAAAATATACATTGGTTTCGTCCGGAAAGGTGGGGCAAGTCAAGCGAGGAGGGGCTTCTGGGTCATAGATAGAGACAAACGGTTGCATTCTTTTGAGTTTCTGATTAGCCTTTCCAAAGGAAGCAATCAGATACGAATTAATCTCAGTGACCAGAGAGATGACGTTGAGTTCTGTCTGTTCTTTGTCCATGAGGAATTTCCGTGTGGACAAAATGTGAGGGAGGTATGTAGCTTTTTAAAAAAATCTTGGTAGCTATTTTTTTAAGGAATAGAACGGGAGGCAGGTTTGCACTAAGCAGTTCCCAGCTTGACTTTTCCCTTTGGCTTAGTGATTTTGGGGTCCCAAGATTTATTTTCCTTTCACACAGGAAAGGTAACCATTCTCCTCAGTGTTGCTCAAGTCAGAAATTCAGACAAAGGAAACTTGAACATTTCCCTGTCTTTAGAATTGTACCATTACCTCAGCTAGTTCTGTGCATTTTCTAATTCGATTTTTCCAGCAGTGTTGTGAGTCTCTTAGAACAGTTATTAATTAATACTTTAGCTTTGCAGACAGGGACACTTGGAGAAGTTGGGAGAATTTTTTTTATAATGAAAGATGTAGGAAGTGTCAGTGCTGGGAAAGAATGGAAATCTGTTGTTTCTTACATGTTACTTAAGAAGGAGAAAGAAATAAAAAACCAAGTGAACTAAAAGAGAAAAGTTGATGTCCTCCTGGTAGTAAGAACATAAAGGAATCAGCTTTCACAACACCTCGCTTTTTGAGACGCCAGGTTTCATTTTTCACTGTTTTATGTATTTCCTCTTCACTGCTAGAGAGGTGTTGGTTCTTCACTCTCCCCACTCAGAGCCATAGCTGCTGTTCTTTTAACAGCTATATTGAGGTATAATTCACTGCTGCACAATTCACCTATTGAAAGTATACAATTCATTGGTTTTTAGTACATTCATAGAGTTTTGCAACCGTCACCACTATCTGGTTCCAGCACGTTTATGTCCTCCCTAAAATAAATCCCGTATACTTTGTCAGTTCCCACCCACCCCCAGCCTAAGTAGCCACTAATATATTTTGTGTCTCTATAAATTTGCCTATCCTGAATATTCTGTATAACTATAATCGTATATGGTCTTCTGCGACCTTTTTTCACTTACCATAGTAATTTCAAGGTTAATTCCAATTGTACCATGTATCAGTACTTCATTCCTTTTTATGGCCAAATAATATTCTATTGTATGAATATACTGCATTTTATCCATTTATCAGTTGATGGATATTTGGATTGTTTCCACCTTTGGGTTGTTGCGCATAACACTGCTAAGGACATTTGTGTACAAGTTTTTGTGTGCATGTATGTTTTCATTTCTCTTGGGCATATAGCTAGGAGTGGAATCACTGGCTCCATATGGTAACTATGTTTAATGTCTTGAGGAACTGCCAAACTGTTTTCCAAAGCGGCTGCACCATTTTACATTCCCACTGGCACTGTTTGAGAGTTCCAATTTCTCTGCATCCTTACTGATACTTTTTATTGCTTTTCTTTTTGATTATAACCATCCTAGAGGACTGAAATTCTAGCTCATTGTGATTTTGATTTGCGTATCTCTGATGGCTAATGATGTTAAGCATCTTTTTGTTTGCTTATTGGCCATTCATATATTTTCTTTGGAGCGATGGATATTTAAATCCTTTGTCCATTTTTAAGTTCAGTTGTGTTTTTATTATGAGTGTAAGATTTTAGATTTGTCTTTTATCAGATTAATGATTTACAAATATTTTCTCTCATTTTGTGTATTGCCTTTTTACTTTCTTGATGGTATCATTTGAAGCACAAATATTTTAAATTTTGGTGTCAGAGCTGTGGGTTTTATTAAATAATATGCCACCATTGTGCTTCGGTAAGGTGGAAGAGAGCTTTCCTCTCGTTAAAAGGTCTCAAAAAAGGTAGAGCTGCAAGTTCCTTGCTACTATTACACCTCTTTCCTTCCTCCCTGTGTAGCCTGTCCTGTGACTATGATGGCCACACTATAGGAACAGGCCTGTTTTGGCTTTGAGCCTCCAGGAGTGGCAGAAGCTGGAACTCTGTCAGCATTTTATTAAGAGATTGCTATTTCCAAGATGTCAATAGATACTGTGAATCTCATCTTACACCTCTATTCTCTACTGGGTTTTTTTTTTCTAAATGTAGCGCTGTTCCTGGCTGCTGAGCAGCTCTTGTCCTTGACTGACAGCAAGGTATGCAGTTGTGGAACTCATTGGCCCTGGAGATAACCAGATAACAGCACCCCTAACAAGAGGAGCCACTTTTCCGTTAAAACTTTGCTGCTGGTTCACAATCCTGTATCTAGAACTTCATGCCATTGGGACATTAGACGCCAGTGTGTCTCAGGCATCTAAACGTCATGGATCAATATGGTTTCAAACCATATTTTGAATACCCCAACATTTACCTTAACATACATTAAGTTTTAATTTTCTCCAGTAAGGACATTTGGCAACATAACTGCCATTCATGGCAGAAAATAACTCAGATTTTCCTATCAAGAGAGTACAAAAGATGTAATGTTAAATAAATTTACCTTTGTGAAGAGTCAATATATTATTCCTACTTTGCTGTCCACCACTCAAAAGCATATTACAGTCTATAGATTCATATCTGAGAACCACAGTCTTACATACCTAGGATAAATCTTTGTTGGAAAAGTAGAACCTTCACTTAATCAGGTATTTACTGATTAAGTTACTGATCTGTATGATGCCAGATACCAGTTTTATACCGATTATTTCCCTGCACCACATTAAGTGTTTCAGTTGGTATGTTTAGACACATGTTTCTGTATTTTGTATGTATTTCTGCTAATATTTGAGTAGTTCTTCAATAACACAGATGAGAAAGAAGAATTATTTTAGATATACGTGAGTATAAATATGAATTTGACCTTTAAGGATTAAAAAGAATCATCAATCAAAAGGTAGAACGGCTTCTATTTATAAATACAATGTGTAACTTCTGGATTATGTATGTATAGTCTAGGCTGGGAGTACTATATAAATTCTATTGATTTTGTCTCATCTGAATTACAATGTCAAATAGATACTAGAGTTTTACCATAAGATAGTTATGGGCTGTCTCATTGGCACATTAATTACAGTAATTGGGCAGTAAAGAAGCCATAGGAATAGATAATAATGCTGTATGTTTTGATGAGATTGTAGTTATAACCCCTTATTTATGGTAATAAAACCTTGTTAATTGGCACTGCTGACAAGCTCTTTTGCTTTCCTTTTCAACTTTCCAAGTTGGTTTATCAGTCTATTTAGGAATTAGAAGCTGAGAGCCACAAAATATACAATAAAGCTCACATTGCAAGATGTTCTGTACTTGTTCATGCTATAGACATTGAATTCATTCAGCAGTATTTGCTAATTATTGTTCCAAGTGCTCTTAAGTATTCAGAGATGTATAAAGCAGTGCCTACTCTGAAAGGTTAATAATGGAGAAGTGAGGTAAAGTATCTATATATAAAGAAATATGACTGACATTTATTGAGCAACATATGTGAGGCTCATGTGATAAGTTCCTTAAAAGCAGGACAAAAGAGTATACAAGTTCAGAGGAAGAAAAGATGATTCCAGGCCTGTGTGATCATTGAAACTATAAGTCTCAGTGGTAGAGGAATTACTTTGCATCTATGACATAAATCTTTGAGCTATCTCTAAAGATACATCTACATTGTAGAACCGTAGTGAGAGGTAGGTGGCTAAATGTACTGACACGGAAATCAACTTTTGTTCTAGGCTTAGCTGCACTGCAACCTTATTTTGTGTCCTTGAGTATATAAAATTGATGTAATAATATGTGTCCAGCATATCTCACTATGATGAATGAGATAATGTGGATGCCTGGTGAAAGTCAGATTGCTTGGCAGGTGTATATTTTTTTTTTCAGGCAACTCAGGCCATACATTTGGATGGTAGTAAGCATAGCTTTCCATGACTAAATGGATTAATATCCTTATCAAAGTGTCTAATTTATTGCTAGGGAATAGCATATTCTGTGTAACATCTGAGCTGTTGTCTGAAAAAATTACATGAATTCCTTGGAGAAGCTGTCTGTGTGAATACATAGTAGTAGTATTGTAATCCGTGAACTATGTTAAAAAGGCAGTATATGTTTATTGAGATACTATTGCTGGTTTAGGGGCTTTACAATTGGTTTTAAAATTCTTACATCATTTCCATTTTATAGGAGAGGAAACTGAGGCTTAGATAAGTTTTTAAAAGTTGCTTAGATAATACAGTTGTTTGAATTCACATCTGCTGAAATCTAACGTTAATGCTGTTTACATTGTGGAATGCTACTTTAGTTTGATGTTTTTCTTGCAGGTCACTGTAAGCCATTTATCTGCATGTATGTATGTGTAAATGTTATTTATTTGTTTACGTCACTAGGTTGCTTCTAGAACTGCTGGAGTTACTGTTTGACAAGTTTAATGCTGTAGCCACTGCACACTCTGTGGTCCTGGGATACCTGCAGGATGCTGTAGTGACTCCACTGACTCAGCAGGAAGATATCAAACTGTATGATATGGCAGATGTATGGGTGAAGATCCAAGATGTTCTACAGGTAAGAGCCTTTTACAAAGGGTGTCATCTTGATTCAGAGTAACAGTTTAGAATAACAACAACAACAGCAACAACAAGCCACCTAAAACATTATCTTAAGAGTCATAAACAGGGTGAGAAAGTAATGCTTGCATTTGAATGTGATGTTGCTGATGGCATTAACTTCTACCATCTTCAAAAAAGTTTTTAACAGGCCGTGTGCAGTGGCTCATTCCTGTAATCCCAGTACTTTTGGAAGCCAAGGCGGATGGATCACCTGAGGTCAGGAGTCAGAGACCAGTCTGGCCAACATGGTGAAACCTTGTCTCTACTAAAAATACAAAAATTAGCTGGGCATGGTGGCAGGCGCCTGTAATCTCAGTTACTTGGGAGGCTGAGGCAGGAGAGTTGCTTGAACTCGGGAGGCAGAGTTTCAGTGAGCCATTGTACCACCGCACTCCAGCCTGGGTAACAGAGTGAGACTCCATCTAAACAAAAAAAAAAAAAACCTTTTAACAGACCTCTTTTTTTTTTTTTTTTTTTTTTTTGGCAGACTTTAAAAATAGAAGCATATTCTCAATATGTGTAGTATCTGGCTTTCTGTTGTAGTATACTTTACTTGACTGGAATTAGTCATATATTAAGGTAAAAAACATTAAAATGTTCTTAAGCATTATTTTATAAACATGTACGTAGCTTAATTTTGTTGACTATTTCCTTACAGTCAACTTTTGCATATGTTGGGTTACATGACAGAACGAGAGCTTATTTTGAGAGATGAGAATAGATCTGTGAGGTATAAATGTGTCACTTTGCTTGATTTGTTGAAGATTAGAGGAATAGTATTATTCTTTGGTATGATGCTGCTGAAATTATATTTAGAAATTGTATTATATTTTTTCTCCATATGTGAGCAAAATATATTTGATTTGGCCAGATGGAAATTTGAAATATAATTAAGAGTTAGCTGAAGCAAGTTTGACATAACTAAATAGAAGTAACTTAGATAGTATCTGCTAATATGAAAAAAATTAAGTATATGTAGGGAATTGGAAAATGGAACTGTGTGGGAATGAAATTACTTGCATGGCAAATAGGAGTCTTTGCAGAAAAAAGTAGATCATGAATGTAAATTATAGTCATTTTTAGAATGTAGTCATTTTTTAGAATGTAGACATGTTCTTGGTGGATTGAATGA
Source organism: Hylobates moloch (assembly GCF_009828535.3). NCBI lineage: Eukaryota > Metazoa > Chordata > Mammalia > Primates > Hylobatidae > Hylobates > Hylobates moloch. The sequence continues at coordinate 214,313,575 of NW_026652276.1, forward strand.
TTGATTCCTGGTTTTTCATTCATTAGACAACTTTTGGTACAGTGTATATGCTTTACTGCTGGTTCAGTAGAAATAACGGTGGTTCAGTAGAAATAATACTGGTTGAAACTTTTTACTGCTCTGTCAATTACCATGCCTGTAGTAGGTGCTTGGTGAATATTTGTTATTGAATAAAATATCTTTATGGGTTGGAGGCTGGTTATTTAACATTTTGCATGTTGATATGCTTATCCATCCTATGTAAATAATGTGTGCCTTTCATATCCATGTTTAAGTATGAAAAAATGCTAGATAAAAAATAATTAGAATTAGGGACTTCTGTTTCTCATCTTGATGAAGTTACCTTTTGCTGTAAGCAACTTAGGTAGTCAGCACAGTCAGCTGAGAAAAAAGAACATACTAGGTGAGCTCTACCTTCATCCCTGCATCTTCCTCATGAATACTTTCCAAACTATTAGCCCTTTGGTCAGATATGAAGCTGTGTGTACATCACAAGGCTTGGCAGAAAACAACTACTGTGGGACTGTGAGCTGAATGAAGATTTCAGAAGTTGGAAACTTCTCAGTAGTGTTGGAGCTCAGACCAGCCAGTGTGGGGAAAGCTTGCTGAACATACTGTGCTTTCAGCTGTGACCTCAGAAAGGTCACACCTTATGAGTAGGGCTATTCTAGGAGTAGAAGACAGGCTACTATAGATATCATACAGCAAAGCCCCAAACCAAGCCTCTATTTTATCATCTTGATCCACCTGTAAATTTATTGTCTGATAGAACAAAACTCTAAAGTAAGACAACATAATTCAGTTTCTCAGTAACAAAGCACCCGCAATGTCTAGCGTAGAATTATTATGCTTGTTAAAAAGCAGGAAAATGTGACTCTTAACCAGAATGAAAAAGTTGATAGAAATAAATATCTAAAATGAAAAATCCACCAGGGAGTGGTGGCTCACGCTTGTAATCTCAGCACTTTGGGAGGACGAGGTAGGTGGATCATTTGAGGTCAGGAGTTCAAGACCAGCCTGGCCAACATGGTGAAACCCTGCCTCTACTAAAAATACAAAAAAATTAGCCGGGTGTGGTGGCAGGTGCCTGTAATCCCAGCTACTTAGGAAGCTGAGGCAGCAGAATTGCTTGAACCCAGGAGGTGGAGGTTGCAGTGAGCCGAGATTGTGTCTCTGCACTCCAGCCTGGGTGACAGTGTGAGACTCAATCTCAAATAAATAAATAAATAAATAAATAATAAAATGAAAAATTCACCAGATGGATTTAGCTGCAGATAACACACTGTAAAAGAAAGGATCAGTGAATTTGAGGACAGATCAATGTAAACCATCCAAATCAAAGCACAGAGACGAAATAGACAAAAGGAAAATGAGCAAAGCTATAATATCTTCAAGGATATTATGCAGCTTAACAATTATGTGGTTTACAGGTACAGAAGGAGAGAGGACAGAGAGATTGGGGTAGAAAGATGCCAGGAGAAATAGTGACCAAAAAGTTTTGAAATTTGTCGAGAAACATAAACCCACAGATGCAAGAAACGTAACAAATCCCAAGCAAGATAAACACAAAGAAAATCAACAGATATGCACATTATGAAAACCAAAGAAAAAAATTCTTAAAAATAGCCAGAGGAAGAAAGACACATTGCCTACAAGCAAACAATGATAAAAATTATCAGTGACATCTCATCAGAAGCAATGCAAGCCAGAAGTCAATGTGTCAATGTATGTCATTCTAAGAGTGTTGAAAAGAAACAAAAATTATCAGTCTAGAATTTTGTGTTACTGAAAATGTTCTTTAAAATGAAGCTGAAATAGAGACATTTTCAAATGAACTAAAACTTAAAGAATTTCTCACCACTAGACTTTCACTTAAAGAAATGTTATAGAAAGTTTTTCAGCCATGCGCGGTGGCTCATGCCTGTAATCCCAGCACTTTGGGAACCCGAGGCGGGTGGATCACGAGGTCAGGAGTTCAAGACCAGCCTGGCCAAGATGGTGAAACCCTGTCTCTACTAAAAATACAAAAAAATTAACTGGGTGTGGTATCTGGCGCCTGTAATCCCAGCTCCTCCAGAAGCTGAGGCACAGAATTGCTTGAACTGGGAAGGTGGAAGTTGTAGTGAGCTGCGATCGCACCACTGCACTCCAGCCTGGGCAGCAGAGCGAGACTCCCATCTCAAAAAAAAAAAAAATAAGTTTTTCAGGCTGAAGGAAAATAATACCAGATGGTAACTTAGATCTACAGAAAAAAGTAAATAGGGCCAGAAATGGTGAATATGTGGACCAAAAAAAAAAAATGCTTCCCCCCCTGCCCCGCATTTCTTGATTTTTTTTTTTTTTAATTATACTTTAGGTTTTAGGGCACATGTGCACAATGTGCAGGTTTGTTACATATGTATCCATGTGCCATGTTGTTTTGCTGCACCCATGAACTCGTCATTTAGCATTAGGTATATTTCCTAATGCTGTCCCTCCCCCCTCCCCCCACCCCACAACAGTCCCCGGAGTGTGATGTTCCCCTTCCTGTGTCCATGAGTTCTCACTGTTCAATTCCCACCTATGAGTAAGAACATGCGGTGTTTGGTTTTTTGTCCTTGCCATAGTTTACTGAGAATGATGTTTTCCAGTTTCATCCATGTCCCTACAAAGGACACGAACTCATCATTTTTTATGGCTGCATAGTATTCCATGGTGTATATGTGCCACATTTTCTTAATCCAGTCTATCGTTGTTGGACATTTGGGTTGGTTCCAAGTCTTTGCTATCGTGAATAGTGCCGCAATAAACATACGTGTGCATGTGTCTTTATAGCAGCATGATTTATAATCCTTTGGGTATATACCCAGTAATGGGATGGCTGGGTCAAGTGGTATTTCTAGTTCTAGATCCCTGAGGAATCGCCACACTAACTTCCACTATGGTTGAACTAGTTTACAGTCCCACCAACAGTGTAAAAGTGTTCCTATTTCTCCACATCCTCTCCAGCACCTGTTGTTTCCTGGCTTTTGAATGATGGCCATTCTAACTGGTGTGAGATGGTATCTCACTGTGGTTTTGATTTGCATTTCTCTGATGGCCAGTGATGATGAGCATTTTTTCATGTGTTTTTTGGCTGCATAAATGTCTTCTTTTGAGAAGTGTCTGTTCATGTCCTTCGCCCACTTTTTGATGGGGTTGTTTGTTTTTTTTTCTTGTAAATTTGTTTGAGTTCTTTGTAGATTCTGGATATTAGCCCTTTGTCAGATGAGTAGGTTGCAAAAATTTTCTCCCATTCTGTAGGTTGCCTGTTCACTCTGATGGTAGTTTCTTTTGCTGTGCAGAAGCTCTTTAGTTTAATTAGATCCCATTTGTCAATTTTGGCTTTTGTTGCCATTGCTTTTGGTGTTTTAGACATGAAGTCCTTGCCCACGCCTATGTCCTGAATGGTATTGCCTAGGTTTTCTTGTAGGATTTTAATGGTTTTAGGTCTAACATAAAGAATTTTTAAAATTTCTAAGTCAAAAACAATCATAGTGTATGTGGGTTTTATAATATATTTTGGAAGGCAATATATGACAATAATTACACAAAAGATGGGAGTAGAGTAAATGTTACTATGCTGTTGTGAATTTCTTACATAATTCATGAAGAGGTATAATGTTTAGGGTAGCCTATGATAAGTTAAGGATGCGAATTTCAATCCCTAGAGCAAACATTAAAATTCTAAGGTAGATACATAGCTAAGAAGCCAGTTGAGGGTTGAACAGTGAATTGTGAATTGAACAGTGAATAAGTATTTGATTAATTCAGAAGAAAGGAAAGGAGGAAAAAGAACAAGGAAGAAAGAAATGATAAAAAACAAAGATAGGATGAATAGAACCCAAAAGCAAGATGATAGACTTAGCACCAAACATATCAATAATTACATTAGATATAAATCGACAAGATACTCCAGTTGAAAGACAGAGATCAAACTGGATTTAAAAAAAACCCATGACCCAACCATGCTGTTTGAAGAGATGCATTTTATGATATTTTATTACTTAAAAAATTTTTAAATAATTTTAAAATTGTAGAAAGGTTGTGAGAATAAGAATAGTACAACGAGCCATATACCTCTTTATTTGGATTCAGCTGTTCTTAATGTTTTACCACTTTTTTCCTGTTTTCTCTGTGTATATATGGACACACACATGCATTTTTCTTTGAAAAATGTACAGCAAGTTATCTACTCTGCTGTCTATATTCTTGTTTTGTCAGCTGACCCAGTAATGTTCTATATAGCAGTATTTTTGCCCCTCCAGTAGAGAAACCAGTTTAGAATCAGGTATTTCATTTAGTTGTCTTTAAACTTGAACATTTATAGTCTTTTTTTTCTCCTTTCTGATAGTGGCACTTTTGAAAAATATGTATCTCTCCCCTTTTAATACAAGTTTCTCATTTTGGGTTTAAAAGATACACTTTAAACATAAGATTAAACGTATGAGAATGGAAAGAGATAACCATGAAATACTAATAAAAATAGCTAGTATTACACAAATACATCAGACATTTTTAGAATATATAAATTAATTATTTGTATTATAGTACTTATGACATTTAGAACTTGAATACATCAAGGCCTAGAAAGTATGTTATGGACTATGTAATTTTACTTATGGCAAGGTCATAAAATGCTTTCTGAATAAGTTTTTACGACCCCCCCATCTTTGGCTTTTACTATGTACTGAACCGAAAACAATTATTAAATCTGTTAGGATCCTAGTTAGAATACTTCCATGAGGAATTAGTTATGATAATAAACAAAGTAAGATATCATGTCTTCCCTAACTCTGCTTACTTTGTAATTGTCAGATGTATATAATTCCTGTACAGCTGAAAACGAAACCCATTATTTCATAATAAAAATGATTGTAATGAACTAAGCAACTTTAAATTCCATCAGATATTAACAGGTGAAATTTACAGTTTAAAAATAGGCTTTTCTGGCTTATTAAATGCGTTATACGTTTCATACATGTAGTTTAAAATGAGTGTTTTGGCCGCATGTTCTCACTCATAGGTGGGAATTGAACAATGAGAACACTTGGTCACTGGAAGGGGAACATCACACACTGGAGCGTGTCGTGGGGTGGGGGGGAGGGGGGAGCGATAGCATTAGGAGATATACCTAATGTAAATGACGAGTTAATGGGTGCAGCACACCAACATGGCACATGTATACGTATGTAACAAACCTGCACGTTGTGCACATGTACCCTAGAACTTAAAGTATAATAAAAATAAAATAAAATAAAATAAAATAAAATAAAATAAAATAAAATGAGTGATTTGGGGATTCTGTCTTTAAGTTATGGAATGAGTTGTTTAAACAGCTTTATTGAAATATAATTTACATGCTATAAAGTTTACCTATTTAAAGTATAGATTTCAGTGGTTTTAAAATTATGTTTATGGAGTTGTACGACCATCACAATCATATCATTTTAGAACATTTTCATCTATGCCAAAAGAAACCTTGTATCTATTAGCAGTCACTCCTCATATCCCACTCCCTTTACCTCTAGGCCTAGCCTGTTAGGTACTGATCTACTTTTTGGAAATGACTTATTTTTATCATGGATCCATGATCTTTATTTTTTTATTTTTCTAAAATATGGGTCCTTGGAAATTTTATAGTTTAAGAGAAAGTAGACAAGATGAATTTAAGACACTAAAAGAGGTATCAATTATGTGTTATATCTGTCAGAAACTTGTAGTCTCCAAATTAATTATACACTTGGCAGTGCTGTTGCTATTCCATGTTAATGCATACATGTACCAATGGCATAAGCTATTTGACAGAGAAAGAACATAGAACTGAAACTGTTCTATTGAAAGGTGAGAGGTCTGACATAGAAATAACATTTTATTTCATGTATTTTGTTTAATTGCTCTGAGGCCAAGATATGGCAGTGTTCTTTGCATTTTTGCTTACTTTTTCTTTCCGCATTTTTCTTCACCTCTTAACTATCTACTTTTCTGCCCTCATCTTTTTTCTTAAGCATGTTGTGGAAGAATGGCCTTAGTCATGACTTGAGTTAATCTGTTGATTGTTTCTTAACTATCTATTCTACTCATCTTTATTATCGTCCTATAAATTTGAGCATAGAGCATTTTTGAATAAGAGGTTCATATAAATATTTTAATTTGTAATTGCTATGCAATAAAAATTGTTATATAACTTTTAAATAATTTTTAGATTTCCATGTTTTCTAGTTCTCTCAGAATTCTTTCAGGTTATACAGTACTGAGTAATATTAAACTATATACCCATCAATAAACTAGATGGCTAATGGCACAGACACACAGATGGACTAATGTTGCTGAATGTAAGAAGAGTAGTAGATGTAATATGTAATGTTATTATTCTGAGACATGTTGAATGGCCCAAGAAAGGTTTTGGAGATTGATGATGAGTTGATCCTTGGAGGATTTGTAGAGGTAGAGGAGATGGGAAATGGCACTCCAGGTAGGTGGAAAGGCTCATGAGATAATGTTTGCAAGTGGCAAAAAAGGAATGAATAGACAAGGATATTCAGGGATAGGTAAGAAGAAGAGTTTAGCATAACTGAAGGTTTATTTTGTGGATCTGATGATAAGCTTGGATAGGTAGATTTGGGTGCAGGTTGTGAAAACCTGTTAGGGTTATCTAAGTGGTTTGTGATTTATCTTTAGAGTAATAGTTTCTGAACCTGGTTACACATTTGGCTTATCTAGGGATTGATTCTTAGCTCCATCCTACACCTTATGAATGACAGTCACTGTGGATAAGGACTACATTCTGTTTTTTAGCTCCTAAGGTGATTCTGATATATTTGTTTAGGATCTTGTATTTGGAAGTCTTTGTGTTGGGTAAGTGGTTCTCAATGTATACCTCTTGGACCATCATCAGCATTATATGGGAACATATTAAAAAATGCAAATTTGTATCCCCACCTTTGACTGAAACAAGAACTCTGGGGGCGGGACCTTCAGGTGATTCTTACACACACTGAAGTTTGAGGACCTTTGCTGTAGGTAATACGGGAACTTTGGAGATTTATATTGGAGTGTGATGAGATGAAGGAAGATTAATGTGGTAGCAATGAAAAGGACTGAGTGAAAAGGACTGAGTAGAGAGGGTAGAGACTAAGACAGGCAAACTATTTTGTAGGCTAGTGGAGAGTCTATGCATATATTACCTGAGGTATTGTTTAGTAGTGAAGTAAACAAGACAGGCTTTGGTGTATGCTAAAGGAATACAAAGAAGGGAGAAGAAGATTTCTAAACCTTTTCAGAGTCTTTTAGAAACTAGTCTTTTACAGCCTAGTTTCCAATATGACAGATATTTTAATGATGGTTTAGTGTTAAATTACTGGGACCAACTATGTGCTGAGTACTGGGGAATAGAAAAAAATACATGAACACTGGAGAGCCCCAGCTGGGAAATATTTAATGTTCACTTATATGGTGGGTTTAGGACGAAGATTTTTGGTTAAGTTTCTATGTACAGTTTTACACATGGGGCCGATTTAGTTTTCATGTACTTGTTGGAGGAATGTTCTTTAGGTTAGAAGTCATTCCTGGAGAACAAAATAATTGAACAGAATACTAGAAGCCTTTAGTTAAGTATGTAACAGCATGAATGAAGATGATGGGATATTATGATGAATAGTTATAAGTGTTTAGAGTTCAAATTTCTGTATTTATTTGAATGGAAAATGTTTCCTGCTGAAAAGCTGAAATATTCCTTGTATATTAAATTCTTTGTATAGTAAATTAATTCTTGGAAGAGAGAGTAATTTTTGATCTTTTAATGACTTCAGCAGTTTTTTTCCCCACTGCAACTTGGGCTTTCCCTGGCAGCCAGAACCCATCCTTTAGTTGGAAGGCTCATTTGTCTCAGCGTGTTTTTGTCTGGAGACAGACAGTGAGGAGACAAGGCTATAGCTATCATAGTAACGGGGTGTCATAGTTTTTCCCTGGTGTCAGCCCTGTGACCACACGCCATTGCACTCCTTTTTCAGTTTTCACTCTTTTTGAAACTGTGATAATAGAAATACATGTTTTTGCCCTTTTGAGCAGCAGCAGTACCTTCCAAAATGACACCTACTTGGTGACAAGTGTGTCATATTGTTGGCTGTGTGTTTTCAAGTGTATGAAAGACTGAGGTACACTAGAAACACAAAATACTCAATCTTGTTGAATTCTGCATAGCAAAGGAAGAGGATCACTTTGAACAAACCCATCCTCCAGATGTTATGATTCTGTAAAAAATCTAAATTTTTTTCACATCTCATTTCAAAACACAACTGTCAATTTAGCCATTGTTGACTTAAATGTGTAACTCCTTGACATGCTAAGCAGTGTCTACAGATGGGGACAGTGGGTTCTGATTATGCTGTTTACCACTAGCAGTGACACCTAGAACAAGTCACTTTACTTTTTTTAATGCCTTGATTTCTTTTTTCTGGAGATTAACGGAGACAGAATGTAAAATCATTTTAGTTTTGTTAACTGCCATATGAATGTTTAGTGATAAAATTAACCTCTTGCAGAGAGAGCTTGAAGTTTGCTGTCAGGTAAGAGAATCCACAAAATTATTAGTACTGATCCTTGACCTGGAGGAGAATTTCAAGGAGACAGATGCAATTTCTATTTTGAATCCAGGTCTGAAACTAGGTTATTTTTAGGTTCTGTCGACTTTTATATTTTGGTTAGCTGAGGATTCTATACCTTAAAGTAAAACAAGCCTGTTTTAGTATTTCAGGCCAGAAAATGTATGAGAGTATTCTCGCAGAAATAGTTTTTCGTCATTTCTCAGCCTGTAAAACTTTTTGATAACCTCTATTTTGCGTGGCATCGTGAAGTCATGTTGTTGGCCAGGCCATTGAATCTCCACAAAAGTGCTTTCTCCTAGAATGTTTCTTCTGGCTTGTCAATGGATAGTATGCTGCCAAATGAACAGAATATAATTAACATTTACAAGTTAAATTAAAAATCTTCTAAATTCAAGTTTGTTTCTATAGCACCAGGACTCTCCCTGTGTTGTTTTATGTTCACTACTAATTCTTCAAGCAGGAACTGATGAGCAGCCAGGGAGATTCCTCTGGCTTCTAGTACAGACGTAGCAAATGCCCAAATCAGAGTGCTAGGGTGTCTAATGCGTAGTGAAGTGTGATGTCAATGTCACGGACATCTTAATACATTGTGGCAAACTTTAGAAAATAGTAGCTTGGCAGGGGATACCCCAGAATAGGTTGATCTGGTAGGAAGGCTGTTCTCCTTAAATTTTCACATACCCGAGATGGGCCTGCTCGGGCCTCATTACGTCTTGGTCTAGAGAACACAGGTGTAGAAATGGCAGGTCTTCCTTCTCCCTCACTGCCTCCAAAGCTTATCTCTGTCTGGTTTTGTCTGATATTTCAGAGGGTGAACTGTTAAAAGCCAAGTGTCTGTCAGACTCATGCTGCTACCACTCCTTTAAGTGTGCTCATCAAGATTTGGTGCACCTGGGCCAAGGCAAGACTGTTGCTAGGAACCAAGAGGCCATAATAAGTGGTGGTGATTAATAGCATGAAGTGAAATAGTGTGATGTAGAAAGTATCATTTTGTGATTTGAGTGAAATTAAAGCTACTGGCATGACCTTCACTGACATATCGCTCTTGCCTACTTGAGAAGGTTTTAGAGCAACGATAATTACATTTTCCTGAATTGGTCTTTTTTTTTTTAAGTGTATTTTTAAAAAAAAAACGTATTCTGATTGTGGAAGCAATGAGTATGTCTGAATCCTTGAGTATAGCGATAGTTCTTCTGATTTTTTTTTTTTTTTTGCTGTATACCAAATTCTTCAGAAACTTGGTGGCTTAAGACATCAACCATTTTATTTCTCATAGTTTTGTGAGCCAGGAATTCATGAAGGCTCCAATGCACAGTGCTTCTACTTGACATGGCATTGGCTGAGCACATTCACTTGGCTGCGCATCTGCAGCATGGACTGGTTAGAAGGTCCAAGAAGACTTTATTATATATCTGGCACCATCACGCTTCTCCACGTGGCTTCTGTTTCACCACATGACCTTGCAGCAGCATTGTCTCAGGGTAGTTGGACTTCATACATGATTGCTAGCTTTAACTAGAGAGCATTCTAACTAGAGAACTCCTTTGTTCAAGTGAGTTAATTCTTATAGTAGTTACACTTTATCACTTTACACTCAAGCACTGAAATGATTTTTTATATGTTATTAATCCCTTTGATCTTTCTGTTGTTACAATTTGTCATATTGCGCCCCATTTTAGAGATGGAGAAACTGTGATGGGTTTTAAATCATGTTTTTTAGCACCAAAGAGTCAAATATGGAAGTCAGCTTGCCTTAGCTTTCTTTTGCAATTTTTAAGTCATTGATTTAAAAGCCTACTTTGGCTTATACTTTGGCATCTTGACATTTTACTTAAGAGAATCTGTGATAACTCTTTCAACTCATTCATTTAGTTGAAATTATTTCAGTTCACATATTTTTAAAATCAAGGCTTTGTGTTGAGGAATATGTCCAACCAGGGATTTGTTTGTATATATAGAAGTGTGTTTACCACTATACATGTATACATGTATTCATGTATGATTGTTTTCTAATTGTGAATATTCAGGATTCAAGTTTTTTTTTTTTTTACATTGACAGATATAATTGTACATATTTACTGTGTGGATTTCAAGTTTAAAAGAATAGCCATCTCTGCATAGAGATTTGTCTTTTCCTGTTTTAAAATACCAAATATTTTGAAAAAGGCACTGAGATTTGTTTAAGCCTTTGCATTACCCTATACAGTCAAGAAAGGTAAGGCTATGTCTTTTTTGTTTTTGGCAGTGGCTTCAGATTAGATCAACTGAATGTTCTGAATATTTTGCTAGTTATGGCTATTCCAGTGGTCACTGAGCCTCCCACCATTCCTCTCCAGAGCCAATGGTAATTGCAATAGCTGTGACTTCCTCTCTCCCTGTTTTTAGAAGGTGTTGCTTTCTCTTGTATATCTTGCTTTTATGAAGTGGCTGTCAGCAGGGAGCACAAAGAGGCTCTCTGGCAGTTGCTGTTCCTTCAAGAGCATACTTCTTTTGCCTGTTTGTCACTCCAGTGAGGACTGCTTTCTGGTAGTGAAGGGAGCAACCCTTCGCCACTTTAGTTTGTGCTGCTTATACTCTTGTTCAGGGTTGAAGGCTGGAATATAGAATAGAGGGATATTACTGATACGTGTACCATAACGTGTATGCAAAGCTTAATTTATAAACTGAGTGGAAGTGAAATTGTAGGATATTAATATTTTATGCCCTTGACTTTAAACCTTCTGTGGTAAAAGGTGACGTAGAAACTGTTATTGCACCATTTCTTCTAATCGTGGCTTGTAAGATCTCCATTAGTTGGAATTCTGCAAATGAAAGACGTAATGAAAGAAGATTTTTTTTTGTGTGTGTGAATCTTTGCTGTACTGGGCAAGACTTAGTTGTTCTGGTAAGGAGGTGGCAAGAAACACCAATGCAGAAGTCAGACAGTGCACTATAATGTATTGAACCCCATTATTTGGTCTATTTTAAATGTATGTATAATCTGGTTGATGAAGTCTTCTGGATTCTGTTATCCTAATCATGGTCAGTCTTAGTTTTGTTATCTTTACTATCTTAAAGCAGCAAATCTCTGTGGGGATGCACAATTAGAATGGCCTGTGGACCCCTCATCTCTAGAGCATGCTTCAGTAGGTTTCTAACTGATTCTAATGCACACTCCTGGTTAAGAGGCAGGATTAGTAAGTAATACAGGATTGGTCATATTAAAATCAAATCCTTTAAAGTCTTAAGGGGTTGAAGAGGTTTACAGAAGGCAAATTTTGATTCATTTTGAAAGATATGTCACGTTTAGGAGAATGTTTGTGTTCTGCAACGTATAGTAAATGAAGATAGAATTATGAAACTTCATAAATATGGGGAAGTGCTTTAATGTACATTACTATAAAGGGAAAAGAAAAACTAGACATCTGTGCTCTAACTGATCTCCATTTACAGATTTTGGTCAGTTTTATTTAGAGTAGCAGCCCAAAGTTGGCAAACATAGATAATTCCTATTTCTGACTTGAACAGTTGAGAATGTTGACAAATGCATTATTTCATCCAATAATTTCTTGGACTGGAAACAATTATATCATCATGTTAATTGTCTGTTATTAAGAAGGGGATTTTCTAGGTTGCTTCCCCCCATTTATTACTTGTATGAATTTTTAAGGCTTATATTGATGAGATTTTTACGTAATGGAGGGGAGAAATTTTTTTCCTTTTTAACATGTTCATGTAAAAGGAATTTAGGAAATTATTTTAATCTTGCTGGGAGCTAAGACAAAACACAAAACAAAAACACTGCAGAACAGTTTGTAGTCCCATGGAGAAATGTTCAGTCTGAACACAAGTGCTAGAGAAGACCTTGGAAGGCTGAGGTCAGAATGGCTTAAAGTAGTTGAACTCATGGGCAGAGGGGGACTTGGCATGTTTTCACACAGTTAAGTATAAATGTATAATATGAACAGTTCTTTATAATATAAAGAACTGGGGAAGATGGGTTTTGGGGGGTTTGTTTGTTTTCTTAGAACATGTTACCAAAAACAAAAAAGATTGAATACTTTTGGATGATAGGGAGACCTTTGAAGAAGAGATTGGGTGGCTTGGACTTTGCCTTTTAAGCCATGGGCTGCGATTGTATTTTTTATTTTGTTTTTGCTATGGAAAATTTCAAACATGTTCAGAAATTGAACCAGTAGAATGCTTCCCCATGTATTCATTATCCAGTTTGATCAGTTTCAGCATTATCAACTTATGACTGATATTGTTTTCTATCCCTCCGTATTTCCCTCTCCTTTATTATTTTGAAACAATCCTAGAAATTATACTGTTTTATCCATATTTTAATATGTATCTCTAAAAAATAACTCTCTTTTTAAAATTATACCTAAACATTGGCCAGGTATGGTGGCTTACGTCTGTAATCCCAGCGCTTTGGGAGGCCGGGGTGGATAGATCACTTGAGGTCAGGAGTTCGAGACCATCCTGGCCAATGTGGTGAAACCCTGTTTCTACTAAAAGTACAAAAATTAGCCAGGAATGGTGGCCTGTGCCTGTAGTCTCAGCTACTTGGGAGACTGAGGCAGGAGAATTGCTTGAACCAGAGAGCTGGAGGCTTCAGTGAGCCGAGATTGTGCCACTGCACTCTAGCATGGGTGACAGAGTGAGACTCTGTCTCAAAAATAACATAAAATAATACCTAAAAACATAATTTCTTTATCATCAAGTATCCAGTCAGTGTTCACATTTCCAGTTGTCTCAAATATTATGTTTTTTTTACATTTTGTTTGAATCAGGATCCAAATAAGATTTAAATATTGCAATTTGATTGATACATTTCTTAAGATTCTTTTAATCTATAAGTTCCTGCTCCATCTGTCATTTTATTTTTATCCCTTGAAATTTATTTATTGAAGAAACTATATCATTTGGTTTGTAAAATTTTCCACAGTGTGGCTGGCTTTGGCTGATTGCTAGCGTCATTTGCTATTTATTTTTGTCCTGTATCTTGGATCTAGAGCCTTGATCAGATTTAAGTTGATTTTGGGGGACATGATTACTTCATAGGTATTATGCATTTTTGGATAGAGGAGTAAAGTAGTGAAAGTAATGTTTTTAGGACGGTTTATCTGGCAGCAGTGTGCAAAATGAATTGGTAGAGGAAGACATGGAGAGCTTCCAATTAGAAGGCAGGTTCAATCAATGTGAGAGGGAAAGGCTACAGTAAGGCAGGTGCAGGGAAAAGAAAGGCAATAGAGATGACAGAGATTTTGAAAGAAGGAATTTTCAAAACCTTTTAGGTTTAACTATAAGAAATGGAGAGTCAGCTGGGCGTGGTGGCTCATGCCTGTAATCCCAGCACTTTAGAAGGCCAAGGCAGTGGATCACCTGAGGTCAGGAGTTCGAGACCAGCCTGGCCAACATGGTGAAACCCTATCTCTACTAAAAATACAAAAAAACTAGCCAGGTGTGGTGGCGGGTGCCTGTAATCCTAGCTACTTGGGAGGCTGACGCAGGAGAATTGCTTGAACCCAGGAGGCAGAGCTTGCAGTGAGCTGAGATTGCACCATTGCACTCCAGTCTGGGCAACAAGAGTGAAACTCCTCCAAAAAAAAAAAAAAAAAAAATGGAGAGTCTTAAGTCACATTGAAGTTGTGAACCTGAGTGACTGGGAAGTAGGGTCAGGAAGATGGTGCTTTGTGCATGTTGAATTGAAGGTCTAGTGTATTGGTAGACTATCCTGTGTATTGGTAGACTATCCTTGCACGAAGTGTATTAGTCTGTTTTCACACTGCTGATAAAGACATACTCCAAACTGGGCAATTTACAAAGAAAGAGGTCTAATTGGAATCACAGTTCCATGTGGCTGGGAAGCCTCACAATCATGGTGGAATGCAAGGAGGAGTAAGTCACATCTTACATGGATGGCAGCACAAAAAAAAAAAAAAAAAAAAAAAAGCATGTACAGGGAAATTCCCATTTTTAAAACCATCAGATCTCATGAGACTTATCACTATCACGAGAACAGCACAGGAAAGACCCGCTCCTGTGATTTAGTCACCTCCCACTGGGTCCTTCCCACAACACGTGGGAATTCAAGATGAGATCTGGGTGGGGACACAGCCAAGCCATATCAGGCAGCTAGATTGATCATGGGGGACCTGGGGAGAGGTAAGGGCAGGAGATAGAAATTTAGGAATTCTCTGTCTGCCTGGGAATAGCTGAAGCCATACAAATGGACCAGCTCAGAAACTTGTGAGTGAACTGAGGAGTACTTTCCTTAAGTAGTTCGTCAGCTTAATCAGCTTTCTATAGTTGTCACAGCAAAATATTACACTGTCTTTAAAGACTGGAGTTTCTCATGATGATGCCACATTTTGCCTTTCTTTGCTTCTGTGGTTTTTCATCATTTATAGGTGATATGGTAGCAGATTTTTGAGCAGGATCCAGCTGCTGTTCAGGTCAGGAGTGTTAGCTTTCTGAAGCTGGCGATTCCACTGGGGATGTAGACAGCCTGGGAGGAAATAAAAGACAAGTCCATAAGTGAGCCTGGAAGAAGTGAAGAAGCAGAGCAAGCAGGACAGAAAGTGGGCAGGGCCAGCTATAGGGAAAGACCTTGGAGTTGAAGGGATTTGATAGACTTGCCTTAGTGTCTTTTAGTTCCTTCAGAAGTGCAGCCTGACCTACATCGTGAGAGAACTGGTTAGTGAGGGTGGGGCACCAAGAGTCCCCTTGTGTCCTCTCCTGCTGTTTCTCTCTTATATCCAGAGACTACAGAGAATGTGGTTTATGGGAAACTGCAAAACTTATATGTAATCATTTCAAAAGTCCTCCCTAGCTGAAAGGATTTTAAGAAAATGTGCTATTCAGAAATATCCCTTAACCTGTATAACAGCATCTTATTTACTCATCTGTGTTTTGTGAATACTTTTCCCTAGTCACAGAAGGATGGCAAAATAAATGTTTGCCATCAAATCTATACCTATAATTCAGTGAAGCATTGAACCCAGGTGATGTGCCCTTCACAGGGGAATTGTGCTCAAAATCATTTTAATTTTTTATCCTCAGTAAGATTATATAGAAAATCTTATAGCTCTCAAAGGTGCAGATTATATTTTTCTGTAATAATTCTGGGCTTCCCAGAAATTTTTGTTGGTGTTGCCAAAGAGTTGTGTCACATAAGTGAGTGGCACAAACCGTTTTTGACTAGCTACCTGAAAGTTATGAAGGCTTTTGAAAATCTAAAGTAAAATATAAAGTGAACACCACCACTGTCAACAAAATCCACTGCTTTGGATATGATTCCACAGGAAGGTGACGGCTGTCGCCAATTGAACTACAGCAAATGACGAAAGCTCAGCACGAATTAGCCAGTCTCATTGGGGTGATAAACGACAGCACATTAAATATGTGTTAGCAACGTGATATGGCAATGAAAAAAGCCAACACTATTTTTGGCTTGCTGCACAAAACAGCATCTCATCACCGAGTTGGGCTGATCATTCCTTTCTACTCAGTACTTGTGAGGCAGCATCTGGGAGTGTAGGACACGTGCGTACTGGAAGGATAGACAAATGGGTAGGAGTCCCAAGCAGAGCATCTGCCGTGACTAAGGACTTTAGATGAGACAAGTTTTAGAAGTGGCATGTTTAGGAATGAGCATGGAAGTAAAGAGACGTTAACCTTTTCAGAGATAGGATGATGTTGAGGAAATACATCATAGACTCCTCATTAGTTGGCATTAGTTTAGTACAGTGCACTTTAGAGGCATTACCCAAATACTTTCACAGACAGCATATCAGCAAAAAGGGGCTCTAAAGCAAAATTAAGCAAGGACTTATTTATGGTCAACTATGTTTTAATCAAGAGATTAACATGGGCAGTGCTTGCTATAATGTGAGAAGGAATAGAAAATAATAGATTACATAAGTCAGGTGCTTTTGATTGGAAATTCAAATGCAAATATTAAACCTGGGAACAATGGGGGTGAGACTTTATAGTTATCTTTAGAAATTCAACTAGAAAATAAAGGAATTACTTACTTTCCACAGTAGTATAGGCAAGCACAACAGAAAGAAATAATTTAAGAAATACATAGTATAAACTGAATGTCAGGGAACATTTCTGCAGTGAGAACTATTGGACCATAGGATATTCCCCTAGGAAAATTGGGTTGAATTTCATTGGACATTTGATCCTGACAGAATTGAATGTGTATCAGTAGGGAAATAGACTGAATATCCCTGTAGGCATTTTTCATTTCTCTCTTCTCTGATTCTGGGCCCTGTTGATGATCTCTTCACCTGCTGTGATTAGGAAGAAATTTTATTTCCTGTTTTTCTACACCCAGGCACATTTTAGATGCTTTCCTGATTGACATAGGCTAAAAGTGGAGCTTCATTGCCCTGAGGTTGACCTGGCACCATCCCTCCTGGTGTTATAGAAATTTTTCCTTTCTATTTGGGAGGCAGTGTTAGGGTCCTTTACCTAAGGTGAATACATGTAATATAGAATGGGCCCATGTGTATGGGGTCAGTGTCTTCTTCAGATATATCTAGTAACTCAACAGGGCTGCAAGCTGGCCTCTTTGGGAGTGAATGATGGTTTTATTTTTCCTTCTTCCCCCAGGACTTTACTTTGAAGAAAAAGGATATTTAGCAGACTAGGAGACCACAGACTTTTACTGTGTCCTGTAGAAATGTGAAAAATTTCAGGTTCGTGGATGGGAAAGGGCTACTGGAGAAGAGCTTGACTCCTTATGGTGTGACAGTGCTGTGTATGCCAGTCTTTGCCTGTAGCAGTATTGTTGTATAATCAAAGAAGTAAACTGAAAATGCAAATTTAATTTCAGGTTAATTACAAATGGTCTGTATTTCCTTGTTATAAACTAGTCTGTTGGATAAGATTGTTAGATAGATTGTTATCCAATCTTAGTCTATTGGATAAGATTGTTTTCTTAGCTTGGCATTCTAATACCTGTACAATTGGGACAATGTCTCTGCTTTTCCAGGCTTAGTTTATCCTTTTCTGTAGTAATGCTGTATTCCAGTTAAATCAGCCTTTCTTTCTGTCCTCTAAATATGGCTCTGTCCTTTCCTGTGGTAGTAGTTTTGTTTATTCCAGACATCTTTCCTAATGTCCTTGCCCTCGTCGCTGAATACCTTCTCTGATATGCTCCAGTCTTCTGTCTTATCTATGAAGCATCCATTGATCATTTCCCTTTAAGAACTCAGTGCATTTCTTGTTTTTACCACTCATTTGACATATCTAATAGTTATATTTTTCTTCCTCTACTGAATCCACTTCTTTCCTTTTTAATCAGATTAAAAAGGCTCTCTTGAGGACCATTTCTTACATGTCTTTAAATTTCTCACAACTAGTCTTTAAGCCTTTGGAGAGAAGGAACTTATTTATGGTGCCTGTCTCTTCCCCTAAACTCAGAGTTTGGCAGTATGCACTCAATAAGTATGTCTTGAACAAATGAGTAGTAGATACTCTATACATATCTATTGATTGATTTAAGATTTGCTATAGACCGAATGTTTATGTCCCCCCCACCCCCATATTCATATGTTGAAAGCCAATCCCCAATGTGATGGTATTTGGAGATGGAGCCTTTGGGAAGTGGTTAAGTCATGATAGCAGAGCCCTCATGAATGGAATTAGTGCCCTTGTAAAAGAGGCCCCAGAGAGCTCCCTCGACAGTTCTGCCACATGGGGTTACAGCAAGAATATGGCTATCCGTGAAACAGGACAGGGGTCCTCACCAGATGTTAAATTTGCTGATGCCTTTATCTTGGACTTCCCAGCCCTGGAAATGTGAGGAATACATTTCTGTTGTTTATAAGCTACCTTTAGTGGTTTGAACTAAGACAAGGTTGAATTTTAAATGCTTTGTAAATGTGATGAACTTTGTAGATTTAAAAATCATGTAGCAGAAGACTCATAAAACTACGAAGGTTTGCTATATTCCCAGGAGACCAGTTCTTCCTGCTTTCTCCTAGACCAGCCTGCAATTAAATCATCCCTATATGAAGAGTTTCTGTTGGCCAGGCAGATTGTTAGCTCAGGTTTCCAGATATGAAATGATGTCATGAAATAATGGGCATGAAATAATGTTGGCAAGAGAAACCATTAATAATTGGGACCGTCATAGTATTACTATTATATAGCCAATGCTCATGCATAGATAGTATCATTTCTATCATGGGTATGACAATAATAGATTTGGAAGAATGGTGAAAAATTTGATAATAGGTTAAGTGAAATTAAACTATACAAACTTGTCCTTTATTCTTTGAAAACGATTTAAATTTTTGATTTTTCATTTTAATTTTCTTACTCATATTTAAAAATTTTTCCTTCATATCTTGCTATAAGTGAAATGTACTTGCTGCATATTAAATCCATTTCTTTCAGTGATAGCTTTGGTTTG
The DNA here is from genome assembly GCF_009828535.3 of Hylobates moloch. NCBI lineage: Eukaryota > Metazoa > Chordata > Mammalia > Primates > Hylobatidae > Hylobates > Hylobates moloch. The sequence continues at coordinate 214,332,613 of NW_026652276.1, forward strand.
TAATTACCTTCTTTAATTGTTAAGTCTGTCCTTAGAATCATCAGAGCTTCTATTATGTAATTCTTTGGAGTAAACCCTAGTTAATCAGAGCATGCATTTCACTGGAGGGGCAGCTTCCAGTGAGTGATGTCAAAGTGTTTCCTCTGAGAAACGGAAACAGTTATGAAGTGTTTTGTGGTCCTCTTGGAGTTGAGGTGCTATAGAAATGTAAGGCTTTTATTACAACTCCTGACCTACTATACAGAACCATGCTAACATCATTGATGATTCTTTTGCATAATCAAAGAATTAAACATAAAAGTGATATTAATTTTCAGCTTCATTAGAGATGCAAGAATCAAAAGAGATGTTTGCCAAATGGGAAGGCACTAAATTGGTAGGAGAAAGAATTTTAATTTCAAGCTTCAAGTGAATGTTACGAATAACCTAGCATAAAAAAGACACTACCAAAAGTGCCTGACAGTGTCCTTTTTAAAGATCAGCAATGTTAAAAAGGGGAAAATGTAAAAAAGAAAAAAAAAAAGGAAAAAATAAACTATAAAAATATGAAATTAAAATTGCTGTATTTGAGTCAGTTTATAGTAGTAAATTACTTCTGAGAGCCTCAATTTGAAGATCACCAGCTAGTGTATGGTAATTAGTGTAATTTTGCTGCAGTCACCAAATCTTTATATTATTTTTGCTGGTCAAACAGCAATACTTTTGCCTTTTTTTTTTTTTTTTTAACTTGGTCGCAATTGAAGATGATGAAAAATCCATTTACTCATGAAAGGGTAAATGCAACTTCCTGATGTGAAATAGGGACATTTAAAGCACTCACATTAAGGAAAGTTTGCATTTTAAATATAAAGTAGTCTTAAAATTTTTCTCCACCCACATATAAACACCATTCCAATATGTGTGAAGAGCTGTTGTTCATCTTCTGGGATCACTAATCACAGGATTAAAGCGATGAGGAAGTATATACAGTGAAGAATGATGCCCTTTTCTTTAAAATAAAAATCTGGAGGCAGCCAGAAGAGCTTGGGAAAATTCTTGTATTTTATATCTATTATGCTCTTGATTTTATATCTACTGTATCTCCCTGATGTGTGGCCAGCTGGGATGCAAATACGGCACAAGAAGTTCACAATATCAGAGGAGCAAGTGAATAGGACCCCAGAATGTGATTGTTATGAAAGTATTGAGATTATTACATTTAGGCCCTATGTGATTCTAGAGGAAGTGAGTTTTACTGCTCAGTAGAAAATTATATATATATACTGTATATATAAAATACACACACACACACACACTGTATTTAGAAAGAAAAAGACCATCTGTTCATTCTGTCTGTATTTCTGTGGGGATTTAATCTGACAGTGAATCACTTGGGGTTTGTACAGAATAAACTTGTGCTAACATTTTTATGAAAAAGGGTAGGGAGGACAACCAAAATTTTCTCTTCAGGGATTGTTTAGCTCTGCTTTTTTTTTTTTTTTTCTTTACAGCATACGAACATGACAATATGATGATTGATTTTTTTTTAAATTTTTTTTTATGTTAGCCTTTTCCGATTCTACAGGAGAGGTTCATTCCTTTGTCTTAGCATGAAAATTTCTCAGGATAGACAGTAGCATCAGGAATGATCTTTAATAGACTAGTGGTTTTCAAAGACTGGTTCCCAGACCAGCAGCATCAGCATCACTTAGGAACTAGTTAGAAATGCAGATTCTAGTGCTGTATCCCAAATCTCCTGATTGAGAAACTTGGAGGATGGAGCTCTGCAGTCTGTGTTTAGTAAGCCCTCCTGGTTATTCTGATATGCAGGAGAACCATGGAATTAGACACAGACTGTAATAATGAAATGCTAGTGTTATTTCAAGAAACTTCAACACTCAGACTCACTTATGCTGATGAATATGACCTGGGCCAAACCTTAAATATCTTATTTCCTTCCACCCTCATAACACTTCAGAGAGCCTGCCATCATTATTCTTCCGTTCAGATGATGACACTCTGTTCATGCTCATTTGATTGGTAAGCAGTGAGACAGGCTTTGAATCTTGGTCTGATTTCAAAATTTATTTTCTTAACTGCTATAGAATAGGAAGATTTAAAAAGGAATGATTTTTAAGTGGCTATTCTTGTGACTTTTTACAACTAAGTATGTCATCAATTAGGAAAGTACCTGAGGGGTTGAGTGGCAAGTTGGGTGCCAAGAGCAAACCAGAGTATAATCTAGAACTCAGTTCTAGTCCTGACTCTACCTTTACTCTCTCTCATTCATTTAGTTGGCCTAATGTCCTCTGAACAGGCTTCCTCCTGGGACACTTGATTCCTTAGATGACTGTACTTTTCCTGTGAAGTGTGCCTATTTTACAGTGAGGCTTTCCACTTCGAACTGGAAAAAATAAGCATAGTGGAATGACTTTTTCAAGATCATTATCCCCTTTCAATGGGAGAGCTATAGTTTGCTTCTATTCAGTACCATCCTGTTGTGATGGAAAAAGAAATACAAACCAACCAAGATGCTGAAGTTTGCTTTTACCTGCATTTTATTTAGGAGCTCATTTGCAAACCTGAAGTATTTCATTGACTTGTACCTTTGCTGTTTGTCACAACAATAATCATGATTCTTCCATCTCAAGCCTTGATTTGAAACAGCCTGGATCTGGTCCAGACAAAGCCCATCTAGTCATCTAGGCCTGTTGATATCCTCTTGTTTGTTTTTGTTTCATTTGGTTTTCTTTCTTTTTTTTAAGATGGAGTTTCACTCTTGTTGCCCAGGCTGGAGTGCAATGGCACAATCCTCCGGCTCACCGCAACCTCCACCTCCTGGGTTCAAGTGATTCTCCTGCCTCAGCCTCCCGAGCAGCTGGATTACAGGCCACCATACCCAGCCAATTTTTTTTATTTTTTTTATTTTTAGTAGAGGAGGGGTTTCTCCATGTTGGTCAGGGTGGTCTTGAACTCCCAACCTCAGGTGGTCCACCTGCGTTGGCCTCCCAAAGTGCTGGGATTACAGGCGTGAGCCACTGCGCCTGGCTCATTTGGTTTTCTTACCTGTCACCTAAAGTTGCAGTCTCCTTAACTGAATTATTAGTTCTTAGGCATTAAGGACAGCTTCTTTGCTTTTTGTCTGTAAACTATTGCTGTGTCATTTTCACAGTACATGCTCAATAATGTCATAAAGAATTAATATTTTGCCTCTTCCTTATTTTATTGTCCTTTCCTATTATTTTCCAGCCTATCTTCTGTATATTATTCCATTTATCTTTTCTGTTTGTGATTTTTTTCCTCTGTTCCCTCTGAGCATTTGTACTTGCCATTCCTGTACTGCAGATACACCATTGTTTTCTTCTCTCTCCATTTATTCTCTCCATTAATAACAAAATTAAAAAATTACAGCTAACATTTGATAAGCATTTACCGCATACCACTGTGCTTAATACTTTATATGTATTATCTCATTTAACCCCCACATTTATAATGCCATTATTATTCTTAGTTTGTAGGTGACAAAAATGAAATTTGGAGAGATTAAGTGCCTTGCCCCGGCTGTTAAGTGGTGAGACTGAGATTCAAATTCAGCTGTATCTTAATTCCAGTTAAACTTTTAATTATAGTATTTTGCCTCCATTGTTTTCAAAAGACATAAAAACCTTTATGGCTTTGTCTGCTCTGCTTTAGTATGACATCTTATTCATGTATTAGGCTTAACCTGCTTATTGTAATCTGGAAAAAAAATATGCAGAGACCTCTAGGCTGACAGGCACCTACACCTAGAATAAGGATTTTCTGCTAGAGGGAACTGAATGTCATATGGGGCTGTGATGGGCTACAGCCTCCCAGGTTAAGACTTACTTCACATGGATCAAGCTATCTCCTCACTCCAGCAATGACAGTTAGTATATATGTTCATAACTAAGCTTAAATGCCATTTTTAATAAATATTAATACCAGTATAAGGTAAAGACAAGGATGCACATACAGTCCTATTATGAAATAGGGCTGTAGCAGCATTTTTCTAGTTTAGTTACTTCCTTCCAGTATTTCAATTCCTTTCAATCCAGGATCTTAGTGATTTTGTATTATGCATGTAAACCTTTTTCCTATTTCATGCTCCCTCTTTGCATTTGCTCTATTCAGTTGTATTGAATTTCTAATGTGGATTAGAGCACACAGTAGGGCTGGATCTTCATTTTAATAACTTTCCTTTCCAGGCACTTCTCAGTAGTCCTTTCTTTTTTTAAGCCAGGTTTAGAGAGGGAGCTAAAAGCAGAACAAGACATTTGAGTTTGTATTGTTCTGCTTTATTTTCATAAGTTGCACATTCTCAACTGAATTTCTAGGACGAAAGAGAACCCCATTACTTTTAGTTCCTTTCAGTGCCACTCTAACTTAGTGACTTGACTTCCATTTCTCTAAGTGGAAATATTTACATGTATTTCAAAGGATGCCCTCTGGCTTAGTTAGTATCTCTACACTGATTAGAGAATGTAAAGTGATGTTTAAGTGCTTATTATTTTTAAATTATATTTATAAAGGTTAAAATATAGATAACTCAACCATTATTATTATCATCATTTAGAATTTGTATACCATTTACATTTCCAAAGTGCTTTGTTCATGTAAATTAGTTCGTCCCCCTGCCATTCCTATAAATTATGTCAGTATTATCCTCTGAAATGTTGCCATTTTCCATTTATAGTTATTATTTTTATTTCAGACAACTACACCTTGTTCAAAGGGTGAAAGTGATTAATAGCTTTAAAACCACTAAAGGTAAACATTCTTAAATACCCTTGAAGTTAAGTAGATGCCGGAATTGCTGAGATGGCTGCCAAGCCAATGTTGGAGAATTTATTTTTTTGTACAGATTATATATATATATCTTTGATTTTCTTCTCCTGTTTATTTTGTATTTTTTATTCATATAGGAATGTGCACACATTGTATATTTTTCACAAATTTTCGTCAACTAAACCTCCCACTTAATCAACATTTGTGTCAGGGAAGAACACACTACCAGCATCACTCGTTTATTGAATCTCGATTTGAGTGCGCGATTCTGTCTTACAGACTGAATCTGTCTAAACATCAGCATAGCTGGAATTATGGACACAATGAGTTTTCATGCTCAGACGTTGCTTCCATTATAAAACTAATTTCTGTATGTTCCAGAAGTGTTATCTTACTGGATTAAAGTAACACTGAGTAGTCGCAGTAAGAGAGGCACACAAGATGTGCCTCATGAGTGGTGTAGACAAGATATACTGTTGGACATCACAGGAGCAAAGTTGTACCTTTTTAGAAATGCTTCACATGGAGGTGAAATTAGAGCTGGACTGCCCACTAGGGATAGAGGGCTTAGACATAAGTGTAGGCTTTGGTAAGAGAAACAAAAAAGAGGGAGTAGTGGTGGCATGTATCCCAAGCAGGGAAGATAGCTATGTCTTGCATATGACATGTTTTGATGCAGGGAGATTTCCAGTTTGTTTGGAGTAAGGGTTCATGTATGGGTTTAGTCACCATTCAAATTTGAGAGTTAAATAGAGGTCAGATCTCTAAGGATTTTGAATGCTAGCTAAGGACTCATAGTGAACTAAACACTTACTGAATACCAGCTATGTGTTAGGCACAATGCTCAGCACTTTTATATGCATTTTGAATTTATGCTCAAGACACTTGGGGCTGTGGGGGCAGGAGTTAGTGGCACTGAGATATATGAGCAGCCTGAGTAAAAATGGAGAGACCAGAGATAGAAATCACAGAAGGCTATTAGGGTCGATGACACCTCGGATTATGGTTGGTCCTAAAATTTATTATTTCAGCTACTTAAGACCTGGTTCTAGAGGACTGAAACTTCATATTTTCTTGGTTATTCTACATATAGTCTAATGCAATAAGAACTTGCAATGATGAGTATTTGGTTGGCGGATATTTATGAGTCACTTTCTCTATATACATCTCTTTGTTAGATTTGATGGGCTGCTCACTCTGTCCCTCTGCCCACCTGATGTTAGTTAATTTGGGGGACAACCATGTAATAAGTTACTTCCTAGTATCTATAGTGACCAATTATTTGGGAGTCACCTGATTGACCAAAGACTGTGTTTTTACAGTGTTGTCTCCTTTATTTTTTTCTTAGGATTTTTTTGCTTTTCTTTTTTACAACAGCCTACTGTGTCGCATCACTGAATCTAGTTTATAGTTTTTCCTTTCTCTGTATTCGATCATTTTAGAAACAAAAGCCACACCTCTTTGAAGAAGTACTTTTGACTTTTTCTCCCAATTTTAGCACTTGTCCATAACAACTATCTAAGGTTTGTTTTGGGCCCTCCTTTCCTTCCATCACCCCTTTGAGGGGCCCTTGTGCCCTGTTTTGTGTTACATGGTAGGTTAATAAACGAGGTAATGAGGGGATGAATGTAGAGATAGGTGGAACATATAGATTGGTAGATTAGTGGATATTTTGGAAAATGAATTGTGTAAGAGAAGACAGAATTTGAAAACAGAAGGACAGAGAAAATGAAAAGGTGTGAGACCTCAGAGTGGGGGCATGAGGAGCTGTTTGTAGCCAGAAGTTTCTGGTTGAACTCAGGTTCCTAAATTCTGAGTTGTACAGGAAGTATCAAATGTCTTTCTAGTTCTCTTTTAACCAACTAGAAGAGTTGCCAGGATTTTTAATTTCCACTCTGGGGCGTGCCTAAGAATCTTAGTTACCATTACCATTTGTATACAATATTATTCCTTGAGAATAATTCCAGAGCCCACTTTTTTTTTTTTTTTTTTTTTTTTTTTTACACTTGGCAGTCTGAAGAGATTAGGCCTCTTTGTAGTGGTTTTTGTGCTAATATTGATCCAAATTTAGTTTCAGTGCCTGTTTTCTTCTCTTTCCTATTCAGTCAAGTATTTAACCTCTCAGTGATTTTAGTTGTCCTGAAATTTGGTCTTTCTTAGCAAGGACAGTTTGTTTTATGTTCTTTAATAGTTAGAGGATGACTGGGTTCATGCCCGTAATCCCAGCACTTTGGGAGGCTTGAGATAGGAGGATCATGAGCTCAGGAATTCAAGACCAGCCTGTCCAATATAGTGAGACCCCCTTCTCTACAAAAAATAAAAACATTAGCTGGGTGTGGTTGCATGGGCCTGTAGTCCTAGCTACTTGGGAGTATAAAGTGGAAGGATTGCTTGAGCATAGGAAGTTAAGGCTGCAGTGAGCTATGTTGCTGCCACTGCACTCCAGCCTGGGTGACCCTGTCCAAAAAAAAAAAGAAAAAAAAAGATAAATCATCACTGAATCTTTTCACTGAGAATTTTTTTTTTAAATAGCCTAAGATGCTGAATAGTCTATACAGTGATTTCTGCATGATTTTCCTTGTTTTTTTTTTTTTTTTGTCTAAATCTTGACATAAGTTTACCTTCTTCAACCTTTTAATCTATTCCTGAATGCATTATTTTAATAGATGTGCCATTTATTAATATTTTGGAACTAGAATATTAATTACCCCTTTTAAGGCAAATCACTATCCAAAACACATTAACTGTGCCTTCACTAAGAACCTTGATAACACATTTGCACCTGACAAAAGGGGATGGGCAGAAAATTAGCTAATGAAATAGTTGTTCTGGAGTACTACGTAATTAAGGGCTTTGCAGAGCCCTTGGGGAAGCTGGAAGACTGGGAATGAGTTAAATGTATATAAGTTTTCTAGTGCTCTAGTAAATAAATGTGTGGTGGAAATGAAAATTTTCCTGTGGAAAGTATTTAAAACAAGGACAAAGTGTAATTATATTAGTTTGCCTAAGTATTCTGGCCTATAGGAAATCCTGAAGATACTTTTTGATGGCTAATTGCCATTAAGCACCCACGTATACTGCTTTGTAAGTGGTAAAATTTGAAGGCAACATGTTGTTGAGTAACTGTTTCAAACAGGTATGAAGTCAGCAGTGCTTAAGTTTTCATTTTATCTATAGGGAATAAGTTGTGGACAAGTCTCCTAATTCGGTGCTTCTCAAGCTTTAACAAGCATATGAATCACAATCACTGGGGAATCTTCTTAAAATGTAGACTTTAATTCAGGATTTCTTGGGTGGGACTAGAGAATTTGCATTTCATTCATTCATTTATTTATTTTTTGAGACGGAGTCTTGCTCTGTTGCCCAGGCTGGAGTGCAGTGGCACCATCTTGGCTCACTGCAACGTCCGCCTTCCAGATTCAAGCAGTTCTCCTGCCTTAGCCTCCCAAATAGCTGGGAATATAGGCATGTGCTACCACACCCAGCTAATGTTGTTTTTGTATTTTTAGTAGAGATGGGGTTTCACCTTGTTGGCCAGGCTGGTCTTGAACTCCTGACCTCAAGCGATCCACCTGCCTTGGCCTCCCAAAGTGCTGGGACTGCAGGCGTGAGCCACCGTGCCCAGTGGAGAATTTGGATTTCTAAAAAGCTATCAGATGATACCAGTGGTGCATAGACCACACTTTGAGTAGCAAGAGCCTAATATTTCTTTTTTTTTTTTGAGACGGAGTCTCGCTCTGTCACCAGGCTAGAGAGCAGTGGAACGATCTTGGTTCACTGCAACCTCTGACTCCCTGGTTCAAGCGATTATCCTGCCTCAGCCTTCTGAGTAGCTGGGATTACAGGCACGCACCACCATGCCCAGCTAATTTTTTTATTTGTGCTAGAGATGGGGTTTCATCATGTTGGCTAGGATGGTCTTGATCTCCTGACCTCGTGATCCACCTGCCTCAGCCTCCCAAAGTGCTGGGATTGCAGGCGTGAGCCATCGCGCCTGGCTCAAGATCCTAATATTTCTTAGAAGGGGAGAAATCCTTTACTCACAGGAACTATAGACACATGTTCACACATATGCACAAGCATGCCTGCTATCCATAAGCATTTGTCATCTTTCAGATGATGGAAGCTGTTTGAGACCCTTAAGAGACTGTAGTCACGACTCCTGTCTTTCCAGTATCCCTTTCCCCTTATTACTGTGCTCCTACTGCATTTATGGAAACACTGCTGGCGGGACATCAGGTTTGACCCAGAGCCGAAGTTCAGAACTTCCTTGTTGATTGTCAGTGTTAGTAGGAATGAATTTAGCCCATTATAGTGATTGGCAATTAGAATGGTACCAACATTATCAGTTAAATCCTATCTGTTTGCTTAACTCAGTTTTGGGTACTAAGGCAGCTGTGTTCTCCATTTCAGTAACTTCTGAATTTTTTTTTTTTTTTTGAGACGGAGTCTTGCTCTGTCGCCCAGGCTGGAGTGCAGTGGCGCGATCTCGGCTCACTGCAAGCTCCACCTCCTGGGTTCACGCCATTCTCCTGCCTCAGCCTCTCCGAGTAGCTGGGACTACAGGCGCCCGCCACCACGCCTGGCTAATTTTTTTGTATTTTTAGTAGAGACAGGGTTTCACTGTGGTCTCGATCTCCTGACCTCGTGATCCGCCCGTCTCGGCCTCCCAAAGTGCTGGGATTACAAGCGTGAGCCACCGCGCCTGACCTGTAACTTCTGAATATTACCATTCAGGTGCTCTGCATCAAAAAGCCCCACATTGGCTGGGTTTTGTGGCTCACACCTGTAATCCCAGCACTTTGGGAGGCCAAGGCAGGAGGATTGCTTGAGCCTAGGAGTTCAAGACCTGTCTGGGCAATATAGCAAGATCCCATCTCTAAAAAATTTTTTTTAAATTAGCCAGGTATGACGGTACACACCTGTAGTCCTTGCTACTTGGGAGGCAGAGGTAGGAAGGTAGCTTGAGCCCAGGAGTTTGCCATCAGAGAAGTCCCACATCAGTCACTAAAGTCTAACAGTTCTACCTCTTTCTGTCTCTAAAATCTTCTTAAGTCTCTATCTAAGACCACAGCCTTAGTTCAGGGCAGTGGTCTCTCTCCCTGGCTCACTATGCCATTCTATTAACTGATCTTCTGGCCCTGTTCTGATATATTCTCCATAGTACAGCTGGGATCAGCTTTGTAAATGGCAAATCCCTCCTTAACTTTTTTTTTTTTTTTTTTTTGAGACGGAGTCTTGGTCTGTTGCTCAGGCTGGAGTGCAGAGGTGTGATCTTGGCTCACTGCAAACTCCGCTTCCCGGGTTCACGCCATTCTTCTGCCTCAGCCTCCCGAGTAGCTGGGACTACAGGCGTTCGCCACTATGCCCGGCTAATTTTTTTTTGTATTTTTAGTAGAGACGGGGTTTCACTGTGTTAGCCAGGATGGTCTTGATCTCCTGACCTCATGATCCACCCGCCTCGGCCTCCCAAAGTGCTAGGATTACAGGCGTGAGCGACCACGCCTGGCCCCTTAACATTTAAACTCTGAAAGTTAAGTCCAAATTCCTTGACATGGCATGCCTCCAATCTTTTGCACATATTGTACCCTTTGTTGTAGAATTCCCTAAAGTGCTGTACACGTTTCCTTCTCGCAGTTTTCATCTTATGTTGTCATTGCCTTTTCTTGACTCAACTGGGAACTTTCTTGGGGCCATGCCTCTGACCTGTGCACAGCTGTCTTACTGCCTGGCACATTAGAAATATTTATTGAATAAGAGGTGAAATGAAAAGAAAAGGCTGCGTGCAGTGGCTCATGCCTGTAATCCCAGCACTTTGGGAGGCTGGGGTGGGAGGATTGCTTGAAGGCCAGGAATTCAAGATCAGCCTGGGCAACATAGTGAGACTGTGCCTCTACCCCCCGCACCCCCCCAACACACACACACGCGCACACACACACACACACACACATACACACATTAGTTGGGTGTGATAACCTACACCTGTAGTCCTAGCTGCTTGGGTTGCTGAAGAGGGAGGATCCCTTGAGCTCAGGAGTTCAAGGCTGCAATGAGTTATGATCATGCTACTCTACTCCAGCTTGAGTGATAGGGCAAGACCCTGTCTCTAAAAAACATTTAAAAAATAAAAAGAAAATTAAAACTTAGGTAAGTACTGTTTCTATATTTTGTCTGAGGTAGAATTTAAAATGTTGAGGCTATGGAAAGTTTATATTAAAATCATACAACATTGATTTAGTAATAAAGCTTTAATGATTTATGTAGAGCAAATATCAATAAAACAAAATTTGTAATTTTATATTAGTATGTAGGCAATGATTCATATTAAATATGGAAGAGGAGGGAAAAGATCTGGAATAGTAACCGTAAGACCAATAATAAATATTTGAGTAAAGATAGAGATGTTGTAGAAATTGTAAAACATTAAATTTTTCCCTTTTTGTGGTTTCTCTATTTAGATCATGGTAAATGGATATAAGTATTATCAAAAAAAGATATAATTTTTTATTTTCTGAATATGATTTTTATTTGTCTTTGGTAGCAAATGTACCATATTAAGGTGGTATTTGGATTATAATTTAGGGCTAGTAAACAGGAAGGAATTGCCTTCATCCAAATATACAGTAGTCTTCCCTTATTTGTGGGGATAATTTCCAGGCTCCTCAGTGGATGCCAGAAACTGCAGATTGTACCAAACCTTATATACACCACATTTTTTCCTATACATAACTATGATAAACTTTAACTTATAAATTAGGCACAGAAGAGATTAACAACAATAATAAAAAAGAACAATGATAGTATGCTATAATAAAAGTTATGTGAATGTGCGCTTGTGAACTCTTTCATGCACACACTCTCTTGCTCTCTCTCAAAATACCTTATTGTACTATATTGAAGGTATGTACTATCCTGTGGGTAACTGAAAACATGGAAATTGAAACTGTGGATAAGGGCGGACTATCTGTTTATCTCACTTAGTAAATATTTGAGTGCCTACTGTGAGCCAGACACTGTGTTAGGTGCTGGGATTATAAGCAAGATATACATGATCTGAAAGATAAACTATGTCCATTATTTGCAAAAACAACTTACATGTGAGTGTTCTTTGCTGTCTGTAGATAACGAATATGTGTATAGTGATTTACTGCTCATAGAGCTCTTTCGTGCGTCTTATTGCCTTTAATTCCACATAACAGATGAGGGAAACAGAGACTGAGAGTCATTTGTAGAAACTGACATTGCTATGTGATAAAGTAAACTTGAACCCAGGATAGGCTCCGATTCCAAATCCCATGCCATTTTCTTACACCATACTGCACTACATCTATGGGCGATTGTGGAATATCTTACAGAATCATATCAAGTTTTTAAGAACGTGGTTTGAAAATCACTTTTTTTTGTGTTTATGACACAAATGCTTAATAATTGTTGAGCGTTGGGGATGAGCACAACCTAGCTTATATCCATTATATTACTTTTGTGCCTCTGACACTTTAAAACATTAAAAACCTAGTTTTACCCTTAATGTTTTCTGGAATTGTATTTTTTTAAATTAGCGGTAAAGAGAAGGTATGTATTTTTTGAAATTTCTTTGGATTCTTTCTCTCTGCCTTTTGCAATTTCCTTGCTATCTTGATAAAATACAAAGGGTGAAATTCTTATAGCTAGAAGGAACTTTAGAGAAGGAAATATATTATTGGAATTACAGCACATAAATACAGTTCTCATAGTTCACCTCAGTTTAAATTATTTTTTTATATCTGCTTCCACAGAAAGTTTTCATTTAGGCAGCAGTCATTTGTATTGACAGTATCAGTTGATAAAAATGAATGTAACTGTGGTTTATTAAATGCAATGTGATGTATGAATGTAAGGTGGTATTATTATAGTCCTCCACTTGGACAGAGATTGAGAGGGGACAGTCCATTGCCACTGGTATTGATGTCCTAAAGTGTGTGCCATGAACCTTATGCTCTTTATTAGGAAGGCTACTCTGGCTTGCATCCAGGGCTTGTTTACTCTGGGATTTGACAAAGACTGTTTCCTTGACAAAACTTCAGTTAGGTTCCTGTGAGCCCTCTTCTCAACTTGGGGTCAACCTTGAGTTTCTGTGTTTGTCCTTGCTAAGTCCAGCTTTAGCAAGAATCCTGCTGTGTCGGTTTAATGAGAATCCACCCCCCTCTTTATACCTGATCACCCTTGATATCTGATCAAGTTCTACACCCCCACCTTTGATCTGTAAGTCCTTGAGCTGCCTTTAGAAACAATCCTGTTAGGTTAGTTTAATAAGAATCCCCCTACTCTTTATGTGTTTCCTCTTAGTACTTTTCCATCCACCATCCTCTTACTCTGCTTGTTGGCTATAAATCCCAAATGTCTTAGCTTAATATGAAGTTGAGCCCAGCTTCTCGCCCCTATTGCAATATCTCCATTGTTGTGGTCTTGAATAAAATCTTCCTTACCATTTTTAACATGTTTGAGAGTGACTTTTTTTCTTTAACAGATTCTCAGCAGCAAAAGCAATTCAAGTAATCAAGTCTACGATTGGGTATAGAGGTTAAGGTCTCTATGGCCTAAAGGTAAAAGAAGGGGATATCAGCCATATTCAAATATGTAATGTTTGAATAAGCTATGAAGCATAGCAACCTGGGGTAAGGTAAGACGTGTGTAAGATGTAGTCCCCAGCAAACTGAACAGGGTGGCCATAAATTCTAGGAGTAAGATTAATTTAAATAAAATGTTGATAATAAATACCAATATTACCAACCTATGGACCATTTCTCCTTGAAGGAGGATGCAAAAACATTTAAAATCGAGCTGGAATAAGCAAAATAAGAATTTAGGTAAGAATGGGGTTCTTGTTGAGCTCCTAGATTTCTAGATGCACACCTGGTGACACTTTTGTCCTCTCAATAATTATGCAAAGCCAGGATCATTAATTATTTTTCACTTTTAGATGATAAACCTGCGGTTAAAAATGGTCAAATAATTTATTTGAAGTCAACTAGAACTTAAACCTGACTCCAAAACCTGTAAAATAATGGTGGTGGTAATGATGAAGGAGAAGGGGACCTGGGGGGAAGTTAGTGGTGATGTTGCAGGTGTTGATGATGTAATAGATGATGATGGTGGTGGCGACGGTAGCCATGGTAGAGATGGTGGTGGTGATAATGGAGGTGGTGGTGCTGGTAGTGGAGGAGGTGGTAGTGATGATGGAGGTCATGTTAGGGTGATGGTGATGATGGAGGTATTGGTGGTGATGATGGAGGTGGAGAGGGAATGATGTTGGTGGGGTGGGACTGGTGATGGTGGGGGTCGTGGTAGGGTGGTAGTGATGATGGAGGTATTGGTGAGGATGATGGAGCTGGGGATGGGGTGGTGATGGTGGGGCGGGACTGGTGATGGTGGAGGTGATGGTGGTGATGATGGAGGGATTGGTAGTGATGATGGAGGTGGAGAGGGGTTGGTGATGGTGGACTGGGATTGGTGATGGTAGAGGTGATGGTGATGATGATGATGGAGGTCACAGTAGAGTGGTAAGGATGATGGAGGGATTGGTAGTGATGATGGAGTTGAGGAGGGGGCGGTGATGGTGAAGATGTTGATGGTAGTGATGGAGGTGATGATGTTATGGTGGTGGCAGCTGCCACTTAGGATTTCTTTTGTCCTAACCTCTGGGATGATCTAATTTCACCTACACCTCTGCATCCATAATTTACTACATGCCTACATGTGGCATAGCTTGGATTTGAACCTAAGTTTGTCTGACACCAAAGTCCACATACTTCACAGGAATGTTACGTTGCTTCTCACATTATTTCCAGTCCACCATATGTGAATTCTATGTATTTTCACAGAATAATGACACCTGTATTCTGGTACTGTGGGACTAGTATAAGATGGTCAAACTGCTATCAATGATGCTATTCTCTTACCTTTGCATATTTCAGTATCCACCACTTTATTTATAAGACCAAAAGACCTTTCTGAACTATCATAGGTAGCCTGTGTTAGGACCATCTTATATAAACAATTTTCTCTTGCTGGAACTATCTGGAGTGACTGCAGAAAAAAAGAAGTATAATCAAAATCGGATAACCCTCCCAGTAGGTTAGTCAATAGATAAATCACCATTGTTCTTACTTATAGGCTGTACCTCTGTGTTGTTCATAAGGGGATTGTACAGTAACTAGCAAATTTGTAAATGTTTAGCTAAAATTCAATAATAGAATAATCAAGTTTTATTGCCACTTTATTGAGGCTTTGTTTTCCATTAGAAAGCTACCATTTGATAGTCTACTAAAAATACCAGAATTTTAGCTGTATTAGGTTTACTCTTAATTCATTGCCATTACGGAATGTTTCTGTAGCACAAGTGACAGGAGAAATCCATGTATAAATGTCTGTGCTACATGCTATAAGCACAGTGATTCCCACCTCCCCCCTCCGTCTCCTCAAAGCAATCATGTGAAGTATCACCAGCTATGAGAGACAGAATGTGCTGGAGGCTGAAATTCTTTATCTTTAAAGTGTTTCCAAAAATGGCCAGAGGAGTTGATTTGCTTTTGTTTCCATGAGTATTTTCACTGTTACCTTTAGAGATCACTA
Organism: Hylobates moloch; assembly: GCF_009828535.3. NCBI lineage: Eukaryota > Metazoa > Chordata > Mammalia > Primates > Hylobatidae > Hylobates > Hylobates moloch. Next base: position 214,348,009 of record NW_026652276.1, read on the forward strand.
ACTCAGAGCAGTTCATATGACTTTCTGCTGTCATCATCCTGACCCCTGCCTAAACTTTTCTTACTGTGGAAAATATTAACAGTTGACCTTATTCAGACATTTGGCAGGCTGTGGTCATTCAATTAATTCCTTCTTTCTTTTCTATATATTTAATTGCCCTCGGGATCTGGTATTCTGAAGAGTGTTACTATTGGCCAGCTTGATAAGTTTGGGAAATACTTTCCTCTTCATAGCTCTGGGTTAGTTAGCCTTATAAAGGACTAGGAAGGAGAGTTGAATGAAAGAACTAGAAATTACTAGATCTTTCTTATAAGGGAAACCTCTTTTTGGCTAACATTTTAAAATAATTTTGCATTTTTTTGTTTTTCAGTAGTTAGGCTATCTGTATGATGTTCTTAAGAGAATATTCAGAATTATTAGCTTGATTTTAGCAATAAAGATCAGAGACTGAGTATACAGATTTGCTGGGAGTCTCTTTTTCATGCTAAGAAATGAAGTTATATTTTACCCAGGCCTCCCTGCTTATCATCTTTTCATTTTTTCCCTTCTTCCAGACAGCCCATCCTGCTGAGCCAATACACAGTGAATGTACTTTTGAAATGGTTTTATGTCTGTGAGCACCACATGGTTAGTCTGCAGGAATCATAATAATGTCTTGGACATGTGTTTCAAGATAGCTCAGCCTTCATATCAAGACATATCTCACAGGATATCAGAGGAGGGAGGGAATAAAGCATTATATTAGGGAAAAAAGCATTACATTAGGGAAATTAGAGTTTTTCGCAGGGTTATCAAATGAACGTTAGTATTGAGGAATGTATATCTATGTGTGTGATTTTTTTTCTCCACATGTGGGTCTGCTACATGCATTCACATTGTGCATGCATGGGCATCTATCTGTTGCCTTATTTTATCTTATGTATTTATTTTTTACAACACAATCATTTAATTTGACTCACCTGAGGGGTTATTTTGTTATCAGCATGTTGTCCGCTTCTATGTTAGATCTATTTTGATTCAAACCTTGGATTTTTCCCTTCAGGATTGTGTGTTGGGGTGGGGCATATTGGGGATGGCAGAGGGAGAAAGAAAGATTTTTATTTTTCCTTCTAATAAATGTTCATTGAGAAAGTTATAGAATATGGAGAAAATGAAATTTACTCTATAACTCTCCTATGCAGAAATACTGTTAGCTGTGAGTTTCTTTTCTATATATGTTTATATAGTTGAGATTATGCACGTATACAGTTCTGCATCCTAGCTTTAAAAATAATGTCACATCTTGATAATTTCCCAGTCATTAAAATTATTTGAAGATATAATTGATGTATCACCTTATTTTATATTCTATTTGAATAATACCTCCAAGGTCACCAAAATATGACAGTGAAATGTATTATTACAAATGTATTATTTGTAATCTACATTAGCATCAGTAAATATAGACCATTTAAATTGTGCTAAGTCAACCTCTCTGATCTTATTTTATTAAAGTTTAGGATAGGCACTACATTGGATGGGACTGTGATCTTAAGAGTCTCTTAAGAGGCTAAAGTTACAGAGGCTAACTATCTTTAGTTAACTTTGGCCGTTTTTTTAACTCGTATACTGTACCCCAAATTATGGCCAGCCATCTTAAAAGTATCCATCTTTTGTATCAAAAGGAATTTAGCAAAAAGATATATGTAGATTAGTGCAAACTCATTCTCACTTTTGTAAAAAATAGTTAAACTGGATGTCTTACATCTGTAGACTCATTTTTGGATACAAAGTCTTAAATAGTTTGTGTTAGCCAAATATAAAGAAGTTGAAGCATCTTTGTATATTCTGTAGATCATAGATCCTCATTGAATCATTTTACTGTAGTGTAGTCTTTAATAGTTTGTAATGTCATTAGAAATAAACTCAATAATTCTTATTACTATAGAATAAACATGTTATTAATAAGAATAGAATTATTGTTAGTCATTTATGCGTTGAAAAGACATTTCCATTTCCTGTGCTTTTCCTGACCTCAGCCAGTACATTAGCACATTTGTACACTGGTAGAATTCTAACTAGATGTTATCACAGATTATGTATCTGTAGATTTAATCTTTTCAGGACTTAGCATCGCAAAAGTAGGACAGTTTTTTTAGTCTTTGTATTCCATGTAAACATGTATTGACATTCTCAAGAAAGTCATTTGAACAAAAATCCTAACATCAAATACTCCAAAGAAGGCATCTCCAGGTGCAAATTATGATCAGATTATGAGAGATTTATCTTCAAGGTCACAAAAGTATGCTGGCTTTTGGGGAAGCTGTGTCATGGTGTCAAGTGGAACGTGCTTGTTTATTTGGTACTCACGCAGTGTTGTTTGTACTGAAATACTTGAATGTATGTGCTCACCTGCTGTTTTTCTTCTGCCTTTTAAAAGTCTTGGAGTACATCATTATAACAAAGCAATTTTTTTTTGGTTTTGCATTGCAAGTTTTTGATTCTCTCTAATAATGCAGTTTACTTCTAAGTGTGCCTTTGATAGGAAGAGGTCAGACCTTCAATTGGATCACTAAATAATAATCACTTGTCTATCAGTGAGCTTGTTATAAGGTGTGTTGCTTTTGATGGGCTATCACCTGACTGCTGGGTCAAAGTTAGTCTTGCTCTGTATTGGGCAATCTAAATTTAAGCCTTGAAAAGTGTCTAGATTGTACAGAATTTCTGATTTGTATCTGGTCAATACTGTCAGAATTCCGCTTTTTTTTTTTCTGCCAATATTTGGTTGATGGGCATTAGTTAGCTGATAAAAGTGGTATATTGTGGTGGGGCATTGTGGGAGATTAGACGTACTTTTATATGAATATATTTGGGTATTTTAATATTTCCATCTTTATTTGGGATCATGTCCAATTATTTTTTTTTCACATTCAGGTATAAAGTGTTTTGTTTTTCTTCAGCATTTGTCTAATGGTAGCCCAGCTCTGCAACCTCACAATCCCAAACCACCATGAAAAATCAAATATCCTTTTTAGCTGTGGTCCCAATTATGCTGGAGAATGAGGCAGGAGAATTGCTTGAGTCTTGGAGTTTGAGTCCAGCCTGGGCAACATAGTGAGACTATCTCTAAAAAAATCAGAGCAAAACAAAAGAACAGGACCGGTCATAAGCCTAATTCATACGACAACATCAAGCATCAGAAAAAAATACTAATCATAGAGAAGTTTTTCATAAATAAATTCTGAATCATATTAAAATTTAATGGGAGAAATGAAGCTTGAGGTTTTCTTTTTTTCCCGTGAAAATAAAATTCAGAAGATGTTTACAATTACTCTGCTATCTTTCTCAAAATAGTGGTTTAATGGCAAACCTCTTGGCAAGGACTCTGTCTTTCTTAGAGGTGCTGGAGGCATTGTTGGTGCTCAGCTCATGTTTAATAATAATGTTATTCTGGATTGAAGTGTGGCTAGTATACCAGGGTTAATGCTGGTGCTTTAAGGAGAAGGGTGATTGGCATTTTAATCAGTGGAAATGTTCAGAACCTTTGTCTGAATGACTGTATTTCCAACTGTTCAGATTTCTCAGTTCTGGTTCAGTACCAATTCAAAGCAGAGAGCTCCATCTACTGAAGACCTATTTTGGAATGATTTTTTCTGTTGAGTTCAGTGATTTTCCATTTGCACAGGTCATTGAATTTTTTTCTGATTTATAAGCTCCAATGAAGGTTATGATGAAACTGGCAATTTGGTCATTTCAAAACCAAATTCCGTGTCCTTTTGCTTAGTGCCTAAATCCAAAAGACTTACCGGGGGCATTCTTAATTAACTGTATTTAATAGTCAGGTTTTGTTGGGACCAATGTAGATAGTAAGACTGCTCTTAAGAAAACGTTGCTGTAGATGGTCTTTCTTTAGTCTTCCCTAGCTTGAATCCCCTTTCATAGACTCACATTGAGATTTTATTGATGATGTCATAGAACTGCAGTGACTTTGGTGTCAGATTTAGACTTGACTTTCAGTCTTGCTACTTTGGATGGCTCAAGTGATGGAAGTGCAAGTGACTCAATTTTTATAAACCCCAGATTCCTTTTGGGGACTTATAGCCATGTTTAATCAGTTTGGATTTTGCTGGAAGCACAGAAGAATCTTCGAAGGGTTTTAAATAGGAGACCATTCATATTTGCACTATAGGTCAAACCAGAGATTTTGGTACCTAGAACTTTAGCTGTCAGTTCATTTAGAGATTGTCAAAGCTGCTGAGAGCTGTGTTGTCCAAGATCATATACCTTCCTGGTTTGGCCCATAGTGGCTGATCAGTGAAGGGGGTATAAAGGCCAGGCCATCTCAGACAGACTCTGAATAACTTTAAAGGGCCATACTTTCATGACAGTGTAATAGAGAAGGCACTTGAAGCAGATATAAAAATCACAAGCCCTAAAAGACTGACTTAAAAAAATACATTAACTTAAAAATCTTAAATATAACAAAAGACATTAAAACAAAACAAAATGATAGACCATAGACTGGTAGTATGTATTTGTAACTCTTCTAAGTGGTCAAAGAGAAGTATCCAGAATTTGAAAGAAGTCATATAGTTCAATAAGAAAAAGATAAACAACTCAATGGAAAATGGATAAAGAATATGACTAGGCAATTCACATAGGTGAATGCTTGAATGACCAATTATAAAAGATGCTTAACTTCGCTAATAGGGAAATGAAAAGTAAAACCCTAGTGAGATTCCATTTTACACCTATTGATTGACAATACTTAATAAGCTTGATAACACCAAGTGTTGGCAAGGATGAGAAGAAACAGGAACTCTTGTATATTACTGATGAGAATAAATTACTACAATCTTTCAAGCAAGCAATCTAGAAATATCTGGTAAAGTTGAAGATGTCCATATTCTGCAACTCAGCCATTCTGCCTTTATGTGTTAGCCTAGAAAATTGTCACACATAGAAAAAAAAGAGACATGTACAAGGATGTTGGTTGTAGCACTGTCTACTTCAAATAGAAAGAAAGCAGAGGAATGCATAAATGTAGGGTGATGTTTCCTCCATACAGTAGAGCAGTTAAAATAAACTAATTGTACATGTATCCACATGGATACATCTCAGAAACATACTAAGGGTAATGTAAGCTGTAAAAGAGTATATAATATATGTAATATAACTATTATATATGTGATATAGTGCTTGTCTATATTCTGTATTATAGATAAACCTTTTTTGAGATATAATTTTGATACCATACAGTTTACCAATTCAAAGTATACAATTCAATGGCTTTAAACATGTTCACAGAGTTGTGTATCTATCACCGCAGTCAATTTTAGAAAATTATCATTACTCCACAAAGAAACTCCGTTCTCTTAGCCATCAGCCCCCTACCCCCAACCCCTGCCAGCCTCTCATATTCTCCAGCCCTAGGCAACCACAAGTCTACTTTCTGTCTCTATATATTTGCCTATTGACATTTCATATAAATGAAATCATATAATATGTGGTCTTTAATGACAGGCTTCTTTCAGTTAGATAGTGTTTTTGAGGTTCATCAGTGTTGTAGCGTGTATCAGTACTTCATTTTTTTATTGCTGGGTAATATTTCATTGTATAGATATACCACATTCTGTGTATCCATTCATTAGTTGAACATTTGGGTTGTTTTCACTTTGTAGCTATTATGAATAATGTTGCTATGAATGAGCATTTATGTTTAAGTTTTTGTGTAGACATGTGTTTCCATTTCTCTTGGGTATATACTTAGGAGTGGAATTATTGGATTCCTGGTAACTCTGTGTTGGAATAGCCAAATTGTTTTCTAAAGTGGCTGCATGCTTTTACATTCCCACCAGCAGCACCTGAGGGCTCCAGTTTCTCCATATCCTTGTTAATACTTGTTACTGTTCATCTTTGATTATAAACATTTTAGTGGGTGTGAGGTAGTATCTCATTGTAGTTTTGATTTGCATTTCTCTGATGGCTAATGATGTTGATCATCTTTTTCATGTGCATATTGACTGTATATAGATTTGTAAAGCATATAAAACATTGGCATGTATTGTTTCTCGATACACACATGTATGATCAAAGTATAAAAAAATGGGAAGAGATGGTGAGTGGAGCTTTAGCTATATTTGTGTCATTTTATTTCTTAAATAACAAAGGTCATTAAGCAAATAAGGCAAAATATTAGCATTTGTTAAAATTGTGATGCTAGATATATAGCTGTTATATTATTTTCTAAAATATAGATATGTATAGTTGTAGTCAACAACCTCAAAATAATAGTTGTTGTAATGAGAGTAGAAAATTTTGCCAAGGAACAATTAAAACATAATACAAGTTGCATAAATGCTTTGGTGCATGCTTACATTTTGTTGAGATCTGACAAACAGGAAGTAAAATTTGGTCATAAAGGTCTAAGTTGGAGAATCATTTATTAGTACAGATACTAAGGAAAGGTTGTCAACAATGTCAGATCATACAGAGAGGGAGCAAATGTAGTTAAGTAAAAAACAACAAAACTTTATATTTGGCAATTCTTATTAATATCCTCCTAGGATGCAGTTTTCATTTTAGGAGCAGGGTTCAAAATCAAATTGTAGGGAGTATACAATATATGCTCTATGAGAAAAAAAAACTGTGGTGTAAAACATATTAAAAAGGTTGTCAGTGAATTGATGGAGAGAAATAGGGCTTGAAAGGAAAGATGGAGCTAAGAAGTTTGCCTTGTGCATCAAATTTGGTGTAGTACTTGACCATCACCCGTGTGAACAGTTTGAAATTTCAAAGTGGGGCCGGGCGCGGTGGCTCACGCTTATAATCCCAGCACTTTGGGAGGCTGAGGCAGGCGGATCACGAGGTCAGGAGATCGAGACCACGGTGAAACCCCGTCTCTACTAAAAATACAAAAAAAATTAGCCGGGCATGGTGGTGGGCGCCTGTAGTCCCAGCTGCTTGGAGAGGCTGAGGCAGGAGAATGGCGTGAACCCGAGAGGCAGAGCTTGCAGTGAGCCGAGATCGCGCCACTGCACTCCAGCCTGGGCGACAGAGCGAGACTCCGTCTCAAAACAAAACAAAACAAAACAAAACAAAACAAAAAAAATTTCAAAGTGATCTAACGTAAAGAGATTAGAAACCAAGGAAGCTGTGGTACAGCTGACTTCTACTGTACGAGTAGCAGAGAATGTCCTTGCAGAGGACAGAGGGAACTCAGATCTGAAGAGAGAAGGAAAGTTATGGAGAAAGAGGGCCCACTGCTGGGGTCCTGTCTGCTTTTGATTTCCTGCTTGCTTTTCTGGGTCCTTGCAGCATTTTTGCCTTTAAGTTGTATAACACATAATTCTAAATCTTTATATTAGTAATAATTTTCCCTCTTTTGTTCAAGCTATTTTGAGTTGTTTTCTGTTACTTTCAACTAGAGAGCTGAAATGAGAGCCAATAAATGTGCACTTAAAAATTTAAAAAAATCTCCTAACTACTCATTCATTTTTCCCCCAATGCCTACATAATTTGTTTTTAAAGGCCAATTATATTTCTTCATTCATTGAATAGTCATTGAGCATTTTTTCAGGATGCTTTAGAAATACCAAAATGAAGAATATGATCCTTGCCCTGAAGCAATTTTTTAATTTACTAAGAGAAATGGACATTTAAATGACTACCTATAATACTAGGCAGAAGAAAGAAATAAGAACTATGTGCAATTCATTTGAGGTAATTTTTATGTTATGTCCAGTAACCTGATTGAAGGTGATTAAAAATTTCATTTTTTGCAAAGAACTGAGCCCTTTTGTCCCCGATTGATGATAAGGTCCTGACATGCTTTTGGGCCCATCATTTTTGCTTGTGTCTCCGAACATTGCAAGTAGGCTGGGCAGTCTGGCCACATATACCTTTCTTCATTAAGTAGGCAGAGGACAATACAATGAGGTAGGCAAAACTGAAAACAAGACAGAAGTTCAAATCGGAGATTTTAAAAAACTCACTTAGTGAAGTTATTTGATTTTTTGATTAAGTCATCCTTTAGCTCTGGGTGATTTCCATGTTTAAGGTTGGTTTTAGAGGTTTTGTCTTCCTTATAGCTTGCATCCTGTATAAAAAGGGTACTTATATACCTTATATTATACAATAAAGAGGGTATTGATATTGCTTGCATTGCATAATAAAAAGGGTGCCTAACATAAGAGTTCTGTGTTTCCTATAGTTTGCATTACATAATAAAATCAGTGCTTAAATTAGATGGGAGCCAGTGAAATTATAGTCAAACTGCAAGAAGCTGATTTTAGAACCACATTTTCTTAACATGGAGGTTATGTAGGTTACATGTTTTACTGGCTCATGGAGCTCTTCAAAATGACCCAGTTCAGAATGACATTCAACTTAGAGCTGATTGAAATGGGCATTGGTGGAAAATCCCTTGGGGATTTATGGAGCAATTAAAAATAACCTAGGAATCTCATTCTTTTTAATAATAGAAAAAAAATCTGTAGTTAGAATTTTAGAGAAGTATGTGAAGGTTTTATCTTACTACAGAAATTGTGGGAAATGCTTACTTTTTAAAAGGAGAAAGGAAAAGAATCTCATGTTGAAAATTGTCATTAGGTAAAGTAATAGAATTAACGGAGCAATCCGAAATGAGCTAAATAAGTTTCTTTGTGAAAATTCTTCTAGAGACTTCATAATACACGGTAAAACTAATATTGCTGCTTAGATATTCTATGTTGTCTTTTGTCCTCACTTTAGGTAAGCAATATGTAAGCCATAGCACTCTCTATCTTAACTTCACATCACTTTGCTCATTTGGTGATTGTGTAGGTGTATGTGTACCTGTGTAGCCTTTTGTCAGTTTCCTTCCTGCTAAATTTTAAGCTCATTGAAAGTAAGAACCATGTGATTAGCTTATTATTATTATGTACCGTGTACCTAGTGCTGTTCTTGGAAATAATAGTGAGAGGTGACAACGTGCTAGCAGCCCTCGGTCGCTCTCCGTGCCTCCTCGGCCTCGGCATCCGCTCTGGGCGCCTCTTTGGGGCTGGCGGAGGCCGGAGCCGGCTCCCTCTGCTTGCGGGGAGGTGTGGAGGGAGAGGCGCGGGTGGGAGCCGAGGCTGCGCAGCGCTTGCGGGCCGAGCGGGATATGGATGGGCACGGGCTCGGCGGGCCTGCACTTGGCGCAGCCAGCTGGTGCCTGCTGGGCTTGATTCGGGGAGGAGCTCCCCCTGGGCTGCCAGAGTGCCCCGGGCTAGGTGCCCATAAAGTCCTGCCGGGAGTGCTAGTGAGAGGTGAAGCCCGCTGGGCTTCTGGGACCGGTGGGGACTTGGAGAACTTTTCTGTCTAGCTAAAGGATTGTAAATGCACCAATCAGCACTCTGTGTATAGCTAAAGGTTTGTAAATGCACCAATCAGCACTCTGTCAAAATGGACCAATCAGCTCTCTGTAAAGTGGACCAATCAGCTCTCTGTAGAATGGACCAATCAGTAGGATGTAGGTGGGGCCAGATAAGCGAATAAAAGCAGGCCACCCGCGCCAACAGCGCAACCTGCTGGGGTCACCTTCCACGCTGTGGTAGCTCTCTCTTATCATAAATCTTGCTGCTGCTCACTCTTTGGGTGCCTGCTGCTTTTATGGGCTGTAACACTTATAAGCTGTAACACTCACCGTGAAGTTCTGCAGCTTCACTCCTGATGCCAGCGAGACCACGAACCCACCAGAAGGAACGAACAACTCCAGACGCGCCGCCTTTAAGAGGCTGTAACACTCACCGCGAAGGTCTGCAGCCTCACTCTGAAGTCAGCGAGACCACGAACCCACCAAGAAACTCCGGACACATCTGAACATCTGAAGCAACAAACTCCGGACACACTATCTTTAAGAACTGTAACACCGTGAGGGTCCGTGGCTTCATTCTTGAAGTCAGCGAGACCAAGAACCCACCAATTCTGACACAATAGATGTTTAGTAACTACTGAATGAATAAATGAATATTTCTCATAACCTTGTACCCTACAAGCGTTACTCATAAAATGATATGCCGGGAATATTTAGAGGTAACATTATTTTTATTGTCTGAATATTGTATATTGGATGTGAGGTTTAGCACTATGAATAGAGTCAGTACATAATCCATAAAAATGTGATCAGCTTGACTCTTGTTTCTTATATTCGCTCAGAGAGAAGCTAAACTTAAGAGAGAGGGGGATCAATAGATGCGACATTTAAAATCTTTAGCCTGTGACTTGGCAAATGACTACCAAAATTTTCTTTAGGCAAAGCCTCTATAAACTAGGTTGGCTAGCACACAGAAAATGTTAGGGAAGTTCCCAAAACTTCAGACTAAGTTAGTGATGACAACCAGTTCAGTGAGGAAACAACAGTATTATCCTAGGGCCGGAGCTCAGGATGGGGAGACACTGCCATGGTACCCTATAGGGGAAGGTATGGACTCCATGAACTCCAGTTACAGTGGGCAGGGACAGGAACTTCAAAGACAGTGAGCTGAGCAACCATGGAAACTTCAGGGAATGGGGAGGTGTTGGTAGGGAGTTGCTTTTTCAAGGGAGGACAGAATTTAGAAGTTGGTAGTCTGGGGAATGTAAACCAAAAGTAAAATTCTAAGGCCCCCAAATAATTTGAATGGATTTCCTCCTCAGCCGAGACACTTTTTTTGTTTGTTTAAGATGGAGTCTCTCTCTGTCACCTAGGCTGGAGTGCAGTGGTGCAATCTTGGCTCACTGCAACTTCTGCCTACCGGTTCAAGCGATTCTCCTGTCTCAGTTTCCTGAGGAGCTGGGATTACAAGTGCATACTGCCATGCCCGGCTAATTTTTTGTGTTTTAGAAGAGATGGGATATCACCATGTTGCCCAGGCTGGTCTCGAGCTCTTAAGCTCAGGCAATCCACCCACCTCAGCTTCCCAAAGTGCTGGGATTACAGGCGTGAGCCACCACGTCTGGCTCAAGACACTCTTAACATTTAATCTGAAAGACTGGCTCAGGTCATGACAGGAACATGGGGAGTTGGACATGCCCCATTATACCTCTCCAGCATTAACATCAACACAGACTTTAAGTCTGAGGAGAAACATTTTACAGCCTGTTCTCTGAAGCCTATAACCTGAAGGCTTCCTCTGCAAATAAGAACTTTGATCTCCACAGTTCTTTCTCCTAACTCAGCCATTCCTTTCTGTTGATCCCAGGTCTTTAGATAAACTCAACCAATTGTCAACCAGAAAAATTTTAAAATCTGCCTGTAATCTGGAAGACCCTGCTTTGAGGTGTCCCACCTTTCTGGACCAAGCCGTTTTATTTCCTAAATGTATTTGACGTCTGATGCCTCCCTGAAATGTGTAAAACCAAAACTGCACCTCGACCACCCTGGGCACATGTTCTCAGGATCTCATGAGGGTTGTGCCATGGGCCATGGTCACTAATATTTGGCTCAGAATATATCTCTTCAAATATTTTACAGAGTTTGACTCTTTTTGTCTACAGGAAGGAGATGATCAGCACCCCTTTCCCGTAGATGTTTTCTGTTTCTGGTAATGATGTTTTTGGTGTTAGGAAATTCAGCCTTGGCTATTCCATGTTCATTTTAAGGTTGGTAACATCATGCCCCAGTTAGGGGTTATGTGTCTGTAATTGCCACAGGAGCAGCCCTGTGTGTTATGCCTGCAGCTGGCTCTGAATCTGTCAAGGAAAGAGCAAGTAAATATTTTCTTACAAATATAAAAGGAAGAGTTAAACACTTATTGTTTGGAAACCAAGCTGATGAGCATATTATATTGTCTGAGGCCCCAGAAATAAGCAAATTAATTACATGCAAATAACTTGCTCATGAAGTGTGGGATAATAATAGTATCTGTTTGGATGTTTATGGCAAATTTATTTACATGGCTTCATTTTCTGCTAATTTTCCTGTGGAAAATAATAAATATTGGTTCCTTTTGCCTTTCTTTTAGAAACACATCATTGAAATTATGAAAACTGTTACCATGTCTTGCTATCTTTGCTTTGCCAAGGGCAATTTTAAAGACAGTATTTGTAAATACATGGTGAAGAAAGAACTATTAATGTATGTAGGTGCTTTCTGCTGTAAACAGATGGTTGTCATCACGAACATCATTAAATAATACAGAGGTTCTTATTCTTGAATATTAACATTCAATAATCATTCAGTTGACTTCCTGTTGATCTTTTTCATGACCATCTTTTGATGTCAGCTTCTTGCTGAGCTTCAGACATTTCCTCTCTTAAGGTATAACAGGGAATTGAGCAGTTTATATTGACAGTGTGATCCATGGTCTCTGTCTTTTTCATTAATGAGTAATTGGATTCACATCGAAAAGACTGCTGTAAACTCTGCCTAGTGTTCCATACACTCTAAAGGAACCTTAGCATCCATTGTGGCTCTCTTGATGCTCCCATATGTGTTTTGTTTTGTTTTGTTTTGTTTTTTTTTTTGAGGTATATCAAAGGTGATTCGATGAGTTTTATTTTTTTCAAGGTAATCATTTTTTTGCAGTTCATTAACTTGGATTGTATGTGAGGTGCCTCATAAGCTAGGGGATGAATATGGGAATGAGCCTTTAGTTGGAATGAGGAGTATTTGTTTTTGTATCCAACTTTATAGGCCGTGCTTCTCCACTCCCAGCCTTTCTCAGTAGGGTGATCCACAGCTCTACTAGGTTACTATTTTATTTGTTTGCTGTCTATATGCTAAGGCTCAGGCATTGACATCACCTCTATACGTTTTCATCAACAACTCTGACATTTTGACATGACAACCTTGAAACTATTAACTTATGGAATGCCAGACACATGATCTGTTGTTCATAAAACAGTAAGTAGAATGGAAATGGATTTTTGTTTTAATTTTTGGTAGAGCAGGAATTTTAACCTCCAGTCAGAAAGGAAAACAGAGCAGTTTGTATCTTGGATTAGTTTTTATCAGCTACTCTGCAACCTCATTTTTGCCATCTACAAGTGCGTTGGGGTGCAGGGAGATGTGGGGTTGGCACAGGAAGGTTGAACCACCCAACTGTGTACTCTATAAATTAACATCTTGCTTTTGCATGGACTCTCTTTGCCGGTTTTCTCCATTAATTGCCGTGGTAGAGATGAGGCTGGTGGCCAAACATTTTCTTCTTGTATTTCCAGTGGGTAAGGGGGTGGTACCACACACACCTTGGGTATTCCATTGTTCTTCCTTTCAGTTTGAGGTTCCCATGTAGAAAAATTATACTGCGTTTTGATAATCTGATTAACAGAAGGAGAAAAATCAATTGGTAGATTTTGAAGAGAGAATCAATTTCCTTATTACAGAAAAAGATGAGAGACATAACTACCTTGTGTTTGCAAATTATTTGCTTCAGTCTGTGATGCTTTCAAGAGTTTGAGAAATAGCATATTTAACTTCTCAACTTATGACTGATAGGATCATGGTAAAAGTGCTCCAGCCTAATGAAAGCTTAAAATGCAGCTCTCAGAATTGCTGGATCACACTTGACAGTGATTTGTATGTCTATGGCTTATTAAACCTCAGCATAGAGAATGTCCTGATTTAAAATTTTTCAATTTTATTCACTTGGTCTGATGTGAGGAGCAGCCATCCTTCCTGTTGTCTTGTGTAGTCGAATGTAAATTTCTCAGCTACAGTTAAATTTCTGGTCAAGGCCAACCACACTGAACGTTAAGGAGTTCTTTCTCCCTTGGACTTCTCAATCAGAGAATTGCTAACATTTCACCTTTGACTTTGTTCTCTATTGACATCGAAATGCCATTTGTTATTCCAGTAGCCATAAGCATTTGCCATCAAGTAGAGCACATGCCTTAGAGTGATCAGGAAGAAGCAATGTCAGAACAAATGGTAATCACTCTGTGCTAATATTCTATTCTGTTCTGTTCTGCTCTATTCTATTCTTATTTTATTGTAATCCTTGGAGCATATCCAGCTTTGACTAGTTATGCACAGACTCAGTGCTTAGAAATTTGCTGTTGTAGAATTTATAAATCAGGAAACGGATTCAATAGTTGTGGCTTGAAGACTTGTTTAGTATAATATTCGGGTTCCTTCAGTTATATTCTACATCAGTGTGTTTTCTGGTATGCCACTTGCTTTCTTTTATGCCACAAACATCTGTTGGTGCTTATTGTTGATATTAAATTTTGAGCCAGGGTATACCAGGACTTATTAAAGTTAATTTTGGTAAAATTGCCTGTAGTAAGTATCATCATTTTTCTTAAATTTTTTTTGTGTTTTCTTTTTCCCTTTTTCTCTGATCAAAAGTTACCTTATGAATGTTATACAGATGTGTAGATTAGAAAATTCTTACAATGAGTCAAAAGTTGACTAGAGGAGGATTGTGGAAATATTGATGCCTTGGAAAGGCTGAAGTTGCAGGGAAAGTATTAAGCAAGAGAGGCATGGTTTGAGAATAGGGATTGAGGTGATTAACAGCATGGGTTGGAAGAACAATGATGAAGGAGAAGTAGCGAGGATATGGATTTAGTAAGTGAAAGGGCACTGAAAGAACGAAGTCTTAAAATATTAGAGAAAGAATTGATGGAAACATGACTTTTAATATTTTTTTGAATCAATCTTAATGATGTTTATTTTGGATCTAAAATAAGGAACCAAGTATAAGACTGCTTTGAAATCATAATCTGAACATTATTTTAAACATTTCACTAGCAAATCATCTGCTTTCTGTTTTACTATGCTGTTTTCTAACTTTGCTAAGATAATTGATTCTGTTACATATTAGGACCTAAATTTTTTCCGTAATTTTTAATTTTTTAAAATTAAAAACATTGTGATGTAATTCACATACAAGTCATCATTTTAAAGAATATAACTCAATAGGTTTTAGTATATTCACAAGGTTGTGCAACTATCACCACTGTCTAATTCCAGAACATGTTTGTCACTCCAGAAAGAAAACTGGCCATTAGCAATCACTCACCATTATCAGTCACTCCCATTCCCGCTTCTCTTCAGCCTTTGGCAGTCACCAGTCTACTTTCTGTCTCTGTAGATTTGTCTATTCTGGACATTTCATGTAAATGGAATCATACAGTATGCGGCCTTTCTGACTAGCTTTCGTTTAGCATAATGTTTTCAAGGTTCATCCATGTTATAGCATGGCAGTACCTAATTTCTTTTTATTGCTTAATCATGAGACAGGAGAATTCCCTTGACCCCCTCATGGGACTTGTGATGGGGGTGTGGCCCACTTACTGGGCTGCTGCCAGGCTCACACCTCTTGTGGAATGGGGAACATGCAGGCGAACGGGTGCCAGGGCTGGGACAAACGCTTTTGGGCTTCAGCCCCATGGCAGCGTCTAGGGGTGTGTTAAAATTAATGCTCTTTTAGCAGTTGCCATCTGTGGACAGCTAAGTGTTAACCAGCTCAGTGGAGAGTCAGGGTGACAGCCTCTTACACCCTGCCCTCTTGGTACCTGAGTTCTTGTCTAGCATCCAGGAAGAATCAGGTCACATGGACTTGAAGGATGTGGAGATTTTTTTGAGTGATGGAAGTGGCTGTCAGCAGGATGGGGAGCTGGAAAGGAGATGGAGTGGGAAGACGATCTTCCCTCATCTCCAACCGTCCCCAGCCGAACTCCTTTCGACATTCAGATGCTTCTCTTTTCTCCTTCTCTGCTGCAATGCTCTGTTCCTCTGCCAATGGAGTTTGGGGTTTTTGTGGGTACAGGATGTGGGGCATGGCGGGCCAGGGTGGTTTTGGAAAAAGCAACATTTGAGTGGGAAAACAGGGATAACTCTTCTCATTTAGGGCCGTGGTTTCCAGGCTTGCGGGTGGGGCCTTTGCTGGGAAACTGCCCTATTCTATCTAATATTTCCCTGCCTCCGGTCCATATCAATAATATTCCATTATATGGACATTTTGTTTATCCATTCATCAGTTGGTGGACATCTGGTGGTGGACATCTGGGTTGATTCCACATTTTGGCTGTTATTAATAATGCTGCTATAAAAATTTGTATGCAAGTCTGTCTGTGAATATTTGTTTACAATTTTACTATACCTAGGAATGGAATTGTTGGATCATATAGTAACTTTGTGTTTAACTTTTTGAGGAACTGCCAAACTGTTTTCCAAATTAGCTGTACCATTTTATATTCCACCACACATATTGGGCATATTATTTGAAATGTAACTGATATACTAAGAAAAAATAGGTTTACCCTTTCTGTCTTGCCTTTTGGACATCATATATACTGGAATGAGTTATTGTCTGATACTTTGAAAGGCCATAAAATTGTAGAGCTTGAGAGGTTGTAATGAATCCATCTTTCTACTGGAATGGAAAATCCCTGAGGTTTAGGCGCCTTGTCCATTTTGTTCACTTCTGTATCCACTCCACCTGTGTCAGCACTGTAAATACTAGGTGCTTAGCAAATGTTACTGAATAATGAATCTAATCAAACCCCTCTGTTTCATAATGAGAAAAATGATGCCCAGAGATGTCAGGTAACTTTCTAAAGGTCACTAAGGGATTTAATGATAGAATAAGGATTAGAATTCTGGTCCTGATTTCCTTGCCAAATTCTTGCCATCATAGTCATCTTGAATTCACTGGTCTTCCTGAACTTCATGGTCCATTGCTGACCTGATACAGAATTTTCTGACAGTTTTATAGCTGCGCTTTGGGGGTTTATTGACATTTAATGAGTGTTTTTGTTCTTGTGAAGTCATTTACATGTTTACTGCTGAGGCTAGCATTCATAACAAGAAAAAAAATTTAAATAACTGCATTTTACCCAGGGAAGATAAATTACAGTTGCCTATCAATAAATAGATAACTTTAATTGCTGCCAAGATTATTAGATTGTGGAAGGCAATAAATTTGTACCCTCCCTTGTGAGTCACTTGCCTTAAAAAATTCACACCTAATTATCTGAAAGTGAGACAGGTTAGTACAGGTTTGCTATCTACTAGTATTCTTTCCTAATCACTCTTGCAGATGGAGGAATCCATTTTATCAGCCTTTCCTCCTTATTCTGCTCTTCCAGAGTAATATATGTGTAAATTAAATGTAGCATAGCTTAAGTAAGCATAGATTACCTTGTATCTGAGGCATTGTTCTTAGAGCCACATTTGCGTGTTAAGTAGAGTTGTGTGCCATGAGGGATAGGCTTATAGACCGGACCCGTAATGAAGTTGAGAATCATTGTGCAAAAGCTGTAGACTACAGGTAGACATCAAGAGCCTTTAAATGCAGAGAGCATATATTTCACTTCCTTTTGACAAAGACTTTATTTTATAAGGCTTTCTGGGAAACAGTGTGTTCAATTACCTCAGTAAAAAAAAAAAAAAAAACAAAAAAAAACTCATTCCAGGAAGCAGACTATTAAAATACTACTTGAAAGTACTGAGATTTCCCCCTTTTTGTAACTTTTGATCAACTGATTGATACCTGGTATTTAAAATAACACGTTTAAAAGATTCCTGAATTTTGTTGTATCTGTGAGAGATACCCTAGGGAGGATCATAAGTCTACTATGATCATAATTGTGTTTCTGGTCTAGTCTATCCTTTTAGTGTTGGGAGTTGAGAATGGGAGAATATAAAAGAATTCTTTTGGTTCAGGTGAAAAAGGCATTTTTAGAGAGTTAGCATGGGATAGTCAGGAAAAAAAAAAACAAAACAGGCTTTTATTTGTGTTCAAATTCTGGCTCTACATCTAATTAGTTATATGACTTTATTAACTTTACCAAGGCTCACTTTACTCATTTGTAAAATGTGGATAATAATAATTCCTAGCTTACAACATAGCTTTGTATTTGGTGAGCTAATGTATGGGACACATAGTAGGCATTTAATAGCTGTTAGTGAAATCTGAACCTGGGGTTCATTGGACCTTCTTAAGAAAACTTTGGTAAATAGATATATAAATATAAGTATCATATTTATGTAATACATGTATTCCTCTCCCCCCTATATATCTGCATCCCATGTCTTATTTCCAGTAGGATTTAACTGGTATGTGATTGACAAGTTAACTTTTAGATGTATGTAATAGCCAGAGCCTTTTAAAGTTACCTTAAAATGTTCACTGTAAAGCTTCGTTAATAGCTGCTCTAAATCTGTCAAGTGGTTTCCACTCTCTTCCAGCTTCTGCTAATGCCACTACTATTGCTTACTACATTATCCAAGTTGGAAACCTTGGTATGATCTTTCCTGCTTTCTCTTTTCTTTGTGATTCTGCTGTCTAGCAGGCTATTTCTATGCAAAACTAATACTGCATAAAATATCGTCAATGCCGATGTAAGGTAGACAGCTTAGCAAGTACATGGACTTGAAACACCAGAGTATGCTAAGCAGCACTCTATAGCTGTAATGTATTACCCTTTGTCAACAGATTTCTGAGACATCAATGAAACTCCTAATCATGTCCATTTATACAATATAATACCAATTTTACAGTTTTTTTCTGCTTAATTCTCATTCTTATTTTCTAATGGTAGTATAAATGACAGAGTTCTGTAAAACTAGGACTGACTGACTTAGATGATGAGATCTTGTTATTCCATAAGCAGCAGGATACCAGATGTGGTAAACAAATAACCTCTAGCAGCCTGAATGGAAGGATGTGGTAGGTTGGATTATTGTTCAGCAAATATTCATTCCCTAATCCACCCCACTCCCAACAGCCCCCCACCCAACCAATGAGAGCAGTCTGTTTCCTCATCCAATTGCTATTGGACTTGGTCATGTGACTTGCTATAACCAATGGAATGTTAGCAAATATGCCACTAGCAAAGGCTTGAAATACGCCTGTGCAGTTGGAGTTGGTCTTTGCACTTCTATTGTTTGCCGTGAGAAGAACATGCTTTTAGTAGCTGCTAATTCAAGAAGGATGAAAAGCACTGGCTCTGGACCTGATCTGCAGCTTGGTACCAAACCCAGTGTAGTCCAGCCTACAGCCAAGTCCCAGATAATGAGCATATATGTGAGCAAGGAAGATATACTTGTTGTATGCTGCCGAATTTTGAGGTGGTTTGTTACTCAGTATTGTAGCGGTAGCCAACAAATACAAAAGGATACTCATTTCTTTTAAAGACCTTTAGGCACTGTTTTGGAAGCTGTAGCTTTCCATGTAGGATCAAGAACTTTATTGTTCAATGGCACCTATTTTAATGCCAGTTTTGTCTCTGGTTACTGGCAAAACTTTTCAGGATTGAAAGCTCAGTTTAAAGAAATGCTTACAATTCAGATGGGAAGAAGAGTGCTGGTTGACCCTGGCTATCTCCACAAACCTGTCTGTACTTGGAAGTTGTTTCTAGGAAAATATAATGGCCAGTGGCTCTTTTTTTTGTTGTTGGATCAGCTAGTTGTATGTCCTTAGTGGTACAAAGGGCAGTGAATACACAAAGATAGTATCTTTAATTATGGAAGGAGCCAATTAAAATTCCATTTTATCTTAAGAAGTAAACATGTAAAGGAATCTGGAGGAGGCCAAACGCCTCTTTAAAATAATGATTGTCTTGGGTTAATTCCTTTGCTGTGCCTTCAGCATCATCAGATGCCAATCCTACTGTGTAGGTTCATTTGCAAACAAAACTGATTAGAGACTGGAGGCTGTGTGCATGAGACCTCCCTAAAGCAGAGGTTTCAGAAACCTGCACATTGTTTAAACTGGTTACCCTCAGCACTACTTTTATTTATTTTCTCTCTACATGGGGGCAAAAAAGAAGGTTGTTTATTTCAAAGGGTATTAGAACCCATTCTTCAAAAGACAATACTGAAAAAGAGAAAAAAAGGTATTGTGTAAAAGCTCAGAAGGTTTTCAGAATTTCCCTTTTTTGCCCATTATAAACATGATCTTTCCCTTTGCTCTGAGCTCCCCCCTCTGGCATTCATGGTATATTTCTCTTTCTGTTACTACAAACTTCAAAGCTCCCCTCCAAGTCGTTTTGCAAACCCTCCAGACTGTAAAGTAATGGTGGGGGCTGCTTTTATTTCCCAGAGTTTGTGGTGGGGGTGGATTGAGAAATGTAGAGGAACTGTTGGCAACATTTATTAACTTTTAATTTGGCGCAGAAAAAATCGGAAACCAAGTACCATACACCATTGATGTTGCTTCAAAGATACTTTGAGCTTGTTTAACCATTTTTTTAAAGCTTGTGTGCCAGGACTGAAATGAGGTGCCTTTTACACAGACCTCAGGATTGTGCTGTCATAATAGATAAATCCATATGTCTCTTTGTTTTTGTAATTAAAGCTTTATCCTTCCTCTTTTTTTTTTGTCTTCAGTGGCTATCTTTGTTCTGATAGAGACCGATTGCTTTATTGTAAGTAAACTCCTAACTATTGTGTGATATTCTCTTTAAAAAGAAGACTGGTGATGCCCAATTTATTTAGCACCATCTAGGAATCTGATTTTCAGTGTGGCTTAATTTTCTAGAAAATAAAGTCTCTCCCCTTTAAGCATTAAAGATTGTATTTTAACATCTTTAATGGAAATTTTATAAAATACATTTCTCAGATTTGGTCCTTTTGTCACAATATACTGAGCACATTCAGACTTTTTCTGGTGACTGAAGGGCTGTCATTTTGAACCTGGTTAATCGATGCTTTGGTTGCACTTTTGCACCCTACCCTTTATTGAATGTATTGTGATATGTCAGAGGTCATCTTGTCACATGTGAAGGCACGGACAACATTCCATTGTGCCGAACCAGTCCCAGACTTCCATTAAAAAAAAAATCATACTTGTTCACTCGTCATGCCCTCTGTCTTTTTTTCCCTTGCTTTTTGGGGTAGGTTATCATGTCTAGCTATTGATCATGTCCGTTTCAGACAAGCTCCTCTTGCTAAGTTGCTCAACTATTGTGGTATAAGCTGCAAAGGCAGAGAACCAAGGTGGTTAGAATTGTGTGTAGAATACGTGACCAGAGAGCACTCTGTGGCATCATGCACATGAATTCTCAGCTATGGATTGTATAATATGAGGACATTTTGCCCCTGGAAATGTCGCTTTTTTCTTAATTTTCTCTTCCTTAGTTTCTGCTATTCTTAGTGGTGCAGGCTGCCAGGTAAATTAGATATTATTCTGTTAACAATGGCAGTCAAATGATACCTAAAACACCTTTATTGTAGAATTCTCTATCCTAGTCCCATCCATCTGTATTTGTGTTACTTAAGTTTTAGCTATTCCATGAAGATCCTTTTCTGGGAAAATTGCTCTGTTATCTAGTGATCTGTTAATTTCTAGAAGTATCTGGGTTGAAGGTAAAGTTTTTGCTGTTTATTTTGCCACCTGGATTGTGCTGAATGGATAAGTGAATGAATAAATATGTTTCTTTTGATACTGAAGCAAGTGGGTTTTTTCTTTTTTTTTTTGCGATTAAATATTTGGTTAGTTTTTTTTTTTTTTTTCCTCTTAATTTGTTCTTACTTGTCCTTTATTCCTTAGAGCCACATAAGGAAGGGCAGGGGGAAAGAATTTGAATTATCTCAGTGTTTTTTTTTTTGTTTTTTTTTTTAAAGGAGATAGAATTTGCTCTTGCTATTCATTTCAAGAAATTGGTGATCTTGCGTCAGCTGGCTTGTTTTTGAAAGATGTTTTTCTTGGCATTCATACAAACTAACGATATGAACTGTATCAAACCCAGAGTGGCGTGGGCCTTCCCTGTATTGCCTTCTGACTTCTTCAGCTGCTGTGTCTGTACTTGCCCTCCTATGTGCCCTGAGCTCTGCCCTCTGACTGAGAAGATCTAGAATTTGACTGTCCTCTTTAGGCCAGAGCTATCATTACTCATATAAATGATATTCTTTTTGAGATAGCTTTCTTCTTTCATCTTCATTTGGCATCAAAACTAATAAATGATGAAACTAACTTCCTTTCCAATAATTAGAACCTTTCTCTTTTTCTCTTTTTTGTCTCTCTTTTCCTGAGGGAAGGCAGTGTGGTGTTAAAAAAAAAAAAACCCTAATGTTATTCATATCTTATGGGATATTCTACTGGCATAATACTTCTTTACTAAAGCCTAGAACCATAGACTTCAGTTTTGGGGACCTGATCAAAGAAATAAGACAGACCTATGAAATAGCTTCTTTAAGTATCATCATATACCCTTTGTATATATGAGCCAGTGGCTTTCAATTTGATTTAATCAGTATATGGTTATTAATGTGCACTGTATGGAATGCACTGTGTTCTATGCAAAAAAAAAAATCCAAAAATGAAATCTTCATACCCTCCCCCTTTATTTTAGCTTGTAGGAAATGCATTTCTTCTATTTTGCTTGTGTTGATAATTACTTTAGAGTAACTTATGATCTTTCTCATGAGCTTAGTGTCGATTTCCTCGAGGCATATCATTTCATATAAATTTGCCTGTTTGCCCTGTCTATAAATTGAGGATGAATTGATAAAAAAAAATACATCTGAGTGACTATGGATAGGTTTGTGTGGGAGTGTGTGAGGATGCGAGAAACTTCCGTGATTCATTAAGATATATTATGGTCATAGTAAAGGCTCATTTAAAAATTTCTCTTTATTTTTGATTTCATTTAAAATTTTGCATGTTATCCAAACATGTTAGAGGATTTCATTTTAAAGAAAGTACTGAAAATATTTGCCCAAATTAATATTCGTGTTCTACTTTTTTTCTCTTATAGTTTCTCAAATTTACTATATTTGTGTTACTAGAGTTTTTAGATTTTTATTCTGATTACGGCTTATGATTTAATTATCTACCAGATGTTTAAGTATTTTACCTTTTGCTATTATTTATGAGAGAAAAAAATGGACTGTAAGCTCCCTGTGGTACAATTTTCTGTTCAGAAGAAATGGAAAAGTTTGGTGGCATTCATTTTCTAGCTCACGGTCTTTTCCCATTTTTGATGATCTGGTGATCACTTACTATTTGCTCTAAACTCCAGACTGATGCTGGACAATGAAGAAGAATGCCTCTGACCTCATGGAGCTCACATCTGGGTGGGAAAACAGTGCTACTGGTTTCACCACTAAATTTTTCCATAATATTTCTTTGTTACCATTTTAAGATTGATAGGATATTTTATTATCTAATCTTTTTTCCACTTTACATCTTTTATTTCCCCGTTTTTCTGTGATGTTTCCGTAATGATTGTAAATGACTCCACAAGTGTGTGCATGAGTTCCCTTAAGCTCTTCTGCTTCCCATCATCCAGGCCTGCTGATTGGTATGAGTTCAGTATTGTCAAGTGTTCCCCATCTGCTTTTTGTCAGTCGCTATTTTTGCAAAGTCTTCATTCTCTGCAATTATACAAATATGTCTTTTTCATTTTTCTTGTCAAAGACAAATTAAAAAGAATTAGTTCAGTTTCTTAGCTAGTTTAGTCTTCATTAATTCCAAACCCCACTCCATTTTTAGCAGCATTTTTCTTTTCCTAGTCTTTGTCCCGCTTTTGGTAATTTTAAAAGCTCCTCTTCTCATGTCTGACTTATTTAAGTACAATGAATTAATTTGCTACCTCTGACTCTTTTCTATAAGTTTTAGCTAACTGTAACAAGATACTTTTTCACTTTTCTCCATATTTAGTTCAGATCTGTCTTTGTCTGTAGATATTTGAAGAGTCATTTGTGAAACTACATTAGGTGTTTCTTGTTCATTATCATTTACCCCAAGAGGAATTTTAATCCTATGTGTGTTAATTATTTAATTATCCTAATGATGTCTCATATGGTACCCCTGGCCTCTTGCACACTGATGGAATTAATCCCTTATCCCAAGGCTCCTCAGAGTTCCTGATTCTTTAATGTTTGTACATTTATATTTAAATAGTTCTCATATTAGTTTCTAAGTAACTTTCCCCTGGTTTTTCCTTGCCATCTTAATTTTGTCTCTTATTTCTCTAATGCCCTATGTTCTTTCGATTTAAATATTATGACATTAGTTTCTTCCTTTCTGTTGCCTCCAATGGGGGTTGTTATTATCTAATATACTCTGGTTTTCAACCTTTAATAGCCTGAGAATCACCTGGAATGCTTGTTAAAAGTCCAGATTTCTGAGTCTTAGCCCCAGAAATTCTAATTCATTTGGTTTGTGAAGAGCCTAGATATGAAGAGCCAAACATCCCAAGAAGTTTTAATGAGGTGGTCTACTGAGGCAGTCCACTACGGCTACCACGTGCTAACTGCCATCCTTTATCTTAATCGCGGCAGCCAGATTTTTCATCTCAGAACATTTATAAAATGCCTGCTCTCTGTAAGGCACTGTGTTGGGCACTCAGAATATTGCAGTGAGCAAAATGGACATTGTTCCTGATCTTGCAGTGCTTATAGTATGTTGAATTGTTTTCCTCATCTCAAAAACTTGATTACCTGTTGCTTACAGATGACAGTAGGTCAGTTCATTAGTATTTTGCTGAGGTGCTGATAGAACATAAGAACAATGACTGGGAATCAGGAAATTTGACTTACAGGTTTGGTTTTACTTCTGCCTCTGTACACGTGTGTGTTTGCCTATGTGCGTATATGTATGTGTGTGTTTCACTTGTAAAATGAAGGAGATTGGGTTGGATTACCACTGTTTCTTTCAGTCAGTATTTGAACCTCAGTTTTGGTTTCCATCTTCAAGATGTTACAGTTGTTTAAAGGAAATGTACCATATTTCATCAGTTTTTTTTTTTTTTTTTTTTTTGAGATGGAGTCTTGCTGTCTTGCCAGGCTGGAGTGCAGTGGAATGATCTCGGCTCACTGCAACCTCCGCCTCCTGGGTTCAAGTAGTAATTCTCCTGCCTCGGCCTCCCGAGTAGCTGGGATTACAGGCCCCCGCCACCAGGCCCAGCTAATTTTTGTATTTTTAGTAGAGATGGGGTTTCATCATGTTGGCCAGGATGGTCTGGATCTCTTGACTTCATGATCCGTCTGCCTCGGCCTCCCAAAGTGCTGGGATTACAGGCGTGAGCCACCGCACCCAGCCCATATTTCATCGGTTCCATTGTATCATCACTTATCAGACCCCTCCCAACTTCAGAGATGTTAAAATGTGAAATAATATGTATCATATATCCATGAAGTATAGTGTACGTATTTGTGTGTGAGGGTGTTTGTATTTGTGAGGATAATGATACCACACAAAGCTACCTTCTGACTACTGACGCATGGTTACTTGGGACCAAAAAAGCTGTATCACTGGTCTGACACTCCTGAAAGACTCAGGATTTATTAAGAGACATAAAGCCTGTAACACAAAAGAAGCAAAGATGTAGGAGGAGATTATCAGTCTCTCAGCCCAGATGACCCTTCTCATGTTTTCCCTGGACCTGCCTCACTGTTGAATTGTGTAATGTGTAAAGATTCCTAACAACCAAGCCATCAGGGGGAGTATAACTCATTGGGTAACTCTTCCATCTATCACTCAGCTCTGACATCTCCAAGAAACCAAACTCAGGTGAGCACATTGCTTATTGTGAGTTATAGCTTCTTTATTTTTTACTTTTTAATTCAATATATTCATTTAAAAGCATTAAAAAAATAAATTTAGTGATTAAATGGAATAATCACTTACTGGCAACCCTCTCCCACCCCCACAGGGACACACAGTTTAACCATTTCTGAGTCGAGGCCTTGCATAGGTAACATTAACTACTGTTTACACTCTTCAGGAAGTTGTCATAGTTCTTGAGCACTACAATGGCTTTCTTATTTCTCTTCATGTTTTCACTGGATCTGAGTCTTCCTGGGAGGGACAGTGACTTATTCAGGGATTCAAAGGAAAGTAAGGTACTGGAATCAATTCTGCATTTTTGTAAAAGCTCTCATTCTGTTATTTTCCCCACCTTTATCTCCACCCGCCATTACCTGTTCAATTCTATCTTCCTTCCAAGTACTTTTAGCCTTAGAATTAACTTCTCATGCTACAGTTGGTCATCAGTGTTCATGATGTGACTGGAAATGTCAGAGACACTTGAACCAGAGCAACTCCATCTTGGGTAAGGGCTGGGTAAAATAAAGCTCAGACTTATTGGGCTGCATTTCCAGATGGTTTTAAGTCACAGGATGTGACAGGAGGTCGGCACAAGATACAGGTCATAAAGACCTTGTTGATAAAATAGATTGCAGTAAAGAAGCTGGGCAAACCCACTAAAACCAAGATGGCAATGGGAGTGACCGCTGGTGGTCCTCACTGCTACACTCCCACCAGCAATGTGACAGTTTACAAATGCCATGGCAATGCATTGTAACTTCCATAGAGGAAGTTACCCTATGTGGAAGTTACCCTAAAAGGGGGAGAGATGAATAATCTACCCCTTGTTTAGCATATAATCAAGAAATAACCATGGAAGTGATGAATAATCTACCCCTTGTTTAGCATATAATCAAGAAATAACCATGGAAGTGGGTAGCTATCAGCCCTTGGGGCTGCTCTGTGGAGTAGCCATTCTTTTATTCCTTTACTTTCTTAATAAAACTTGCTTTCACTTTACTCTGTGGACTCACCCTGAATTATTTCTTGTGTGAGATCCAAGAACCCTATCTTGGGGTCTGGATCAGGACCCCTATCTGGTAACAGAAATATTTTAGTACTATTGGGAGATTTTGGCTGAGGTCTTCTGTTTCAGAAGTTGTAACATCAATAGCTAGTGGCAAATGCTAAGTAGATGATACAGACTGTAAGTACCAGGGGAGTTACAGGAAAGTAGAGATCACTGAGTTGTTGGAAAATGCTTCAAGACAGGAGAGATATTTACAGCAAGTAAGATCTGGAGAAGCAGTACCAGAAAGAGAGTTAGGAAAGTACATGGAATATGGGGAGGGAAGGAATATAATGAAGGGACTAGCAGAAGGTATGCGTGTAAGACGTGTGAAAGAAAATCCTGTTCAGGTAGGTTGGGACTGGCTCATAGACGGCCTGGAAATTCCACCTGAAGATTTTCAGTTGCATATTTTATGGAGCAAGGGTTTCTAATTGTCTTTTTGCCTTGTGTTTGAGACACAGTCTCACTCTGTCACCCAGTCTGGAGAGCAGTAGTGTAATCTTGGCTCACTGCAGTCTCCGACTCCCAGGTTCAAGTGATTCTCATGCCTCAGCCTCCCGAGTACCTGGGATTACAGATGTGTGCCACCATGCCTGGCTAATTTTTGTATTTTTTTTTTTGTAGAGATGTGGTTTCACCATGTGGCCAGGCTGGTCTTGAGCTCCTGGCCTCAAGCAATTCACCCACCTTGGTCTCCCAAAGTGCTGGGATTACAGGCATGAGCCAACATGTGCCGCTGTGTACAGCCTCTAGTTATCTTGAAGGGGCATATATTTATCACTTCCTCTAAGGTTCCAGTTATCTTCTAAGAGATATGGCTTGCAAATGATACAGTGGGGCTAATTTTGACTCACACTGTTAAGCCTGTGTGTGTGTGTGTGGGGTGTGTGTGTGTGTGTGTACACGCGCACGCGTGCGCATACCTATGTAAATACAACATCCCTACTGGTGCTTATTCCTGAGATGGGATTCCTTGAGCAGATTGGGGGACAGTGCTTTGCTGCTGGCTGGGTTCTCCTCCAGTGAATAATCCTGGAAGACTGTGAAATGAAATTCTGACCACCTGGTCATTCAGATCTACCGATAACTAATGATTGACCCACTTACAAGGCTTGCCATAAGCAATGGCAAACCATTAGAGGTTTTTTTTGTTAGCTTATTTTTTTGTGTATTATGTTTGTTTTCATGTATGTTTTTTAATACCTGCAATTGATAGTTTGAAGTTATTGTTTTAGAAAGGATATACTGGACATAGCTGATGAATTAGAGGTGATAAAAACTTAAGTCAAATTAAAAAGACCCTTTTGAAAGTCTAGCGTGAAATGAGGGGAACAGAATAAGGACAATGAGAATAGAAAGAGGTGTTTATTAGACAGTAGAAAGGATGAATTAGAGAATGATTAGAGGGAGAATTTATTCATTTATTAAACATTTATTGAAATTTATTGCACTGTGGAGATTTAAAGCTGAAAAAGCTGGATTCCACTTCAGAGAACCCCAATAGCGGGCAGTCTGACAAGTTAAGTAGTGATGGTATGCTGTGCTTAAGGATGAAACAGGCTGAAGCACCCTTGAGGCGTGAAGTCATGCCTCAGGCTATTGGGGATGGGCAATGGACTACAGAAGAGCTTGTGGGGTGGTATTTGAGCCTATTTATAAGCAAAAAGAAAGGACCTAGTAGAGAAAAAGAGATTTACATATGATCTGGGAGAGAGAAAGGATGATTAATAAAGTGAATTATGGAGGAGGTGGGAGTAGATGGATTTTGACCACAAAGAGAAGGGATTTGAAGGAATTGAAGATTTGCTGGATACTGAAGAGAGGAATGAATCAAAGATGACCGAGGAATCAGTTTTGTGTGTTTTGTGTGACTGAAAGAATGGTGGTCCCATTTGTAATAAAGAGAAGATGAATCTGTTTTTAAATACATTTGAGTTTGAGATAATGGGATTCTAATAGGAGGCTTGTACTGAAGGTTGATAAGGTTGACCTGTGAAAGATGAGGGTGAACACCATTGACTACAGAGGAGTGTAATGACAATGTAATCTACAATACAAAGTGCGTCTATGCAGGACTTGGGTGTTTGTGAAGTAGTAGAGTGAGAAGCCCCAGTTGCTGTGACAGGAGCCAGGGAGTGAGATTTAGAACAGTTTATTTCCCTGTAGGGGTGGTGTTACAGCTGCTTTGTCTTCACATCTTCTTCCATAGTCAAATTTGTCCAGGATCTCAGGCACAGGCATGGTTGTGGAGGCTGGACCTCACATGGGCAATAGAAGCACTATTAGACACAGAAATGTCCTTTTCAAGGCTGGGGTTGGGTTCCGAGGAGACCCTAGCAGGAGAGGCCCAGGGC
The DNA here is from genome assembly GCF_009828535.3 of Hylobates moloch. Taxonomy (NCBI): domain Eukaryota; kingdom Metazoa; phylum Chordata; class Mammalia; order Primates; family Hylobatidae; genus Hylobates; species Hylobates moloch. The sequence goes on from NW_026652276.1 coordinate 214,376,838, forward strand.
AAGGGGAAAGATGAACAGCTGACACACCTGCCTCTTGGTAAAGTCTTTTGCACAGTACAGAATGTGGGCCCATCTCTGCTTTCTCCACCAGAGAGCAGCTGGATAGCCTTGGATAGAGTAAGGAATCAGCCTATAGGTCTGTGAAATGCCTAATAGTTGTCCCTGAATCTATTGTCACTTCAGTCTGGTGGTAGAAACTCAAATACCACAAACTCCTCATTGACTTTTCTCATGGTCAAGCACCGGGGTGCAGAATCCAGCAGATGCTTTGGGTGAGTGTTTGTCTCTGCGGCTCTACAGATTCACTTCCATGCAGGTTGTCTTGACCTCGCTAGGGGCATCAGTGGGTGGTGTGAGTGGCCTTTAGCAAAGGTTCTCCCATTTTCCTGGCTGTGATAAGGAGTCAGAACTAGTTACAGTATCTAAGGACCCCAGAGCTCCATCTTTTATATTCCCAGAAAGGTCATTTGGAAAACGCCCTCTCTCAAAGGGGCATGTGGTGCTTAAGTGTTGTCTTCTATACACAAAAAGCTCAAACTGTATAAGAAGCACCTGTATTGGAAGATGATGCCCAGATAAGGAAAGCTTGGAGTGTGGCCTTTATTTTGGCCATTGTGCCAGGCAGGACCAGGGACAAATGACAGACCCCAGGAACTATGTAGTTCAGGGAATTATGAGCATTTCCTATTCTCTTGGATCAGGAGACCTGGGTGTACTGATATCCTGGCCCAAAAGGTATGCTGAAAACCAGGTCCTCATAAGAGTGGAGTGTAGCTCACTTTCTGATTGTGCACAGCCATGGGTTCAGTCTGAATGTTTCTTCAGGAGAAGCCAAATTATAAAGTCAGGCTGGCTGACCAAAGGAGTTTCAGTTCAAAGGGGCAAGAGAGATTCTGGATGAGAGCCAGCAGAATGGACCAAGGAGACCAGCAAATGAAGAATCGGAGCAGAGGGTAGCAAGTGGGGCTTGGCGTTTTCTCCAGGCTCTTTATTCTTCCTGAATCTCCCTCCTTCCATATGCTTCAATTTGGACACATACTTAGCTAGGTGGAGACTAGCATTTATTAAGGATTGACTTTGTACCAGATAATGTTTTATGTGTTGGGGCCACAGCAATGAACAAGATAGAACAAGACAGATAGTCTTACAACCCCCTGCTTCCTGCCCCACGGAGCTTATGTCTTAGTGGGCAGCTGGAGACGGTAAACTCCTACACACATAGGGTAATTCCTTACTGATGACTTCCTATGAAAAAGATACAATTAGAGAAACAGCACTGTAGGGTGTGATTTGTTCTGGAGGTGTTAAAGCTAGGGTGGTCAGCAAGCCTTCTTTGAAGAGATGGCATTTGGGTTGAGTCCTGAGTGATGAGAAGAAGAGTGCACATTAAGATTAAGGGAAGGGAGAAGAAAATTGGGTCTTGTATTTTGGCTGTGTTAAATGTGGGGTGCCTCTGGGACATGAGATCATGAGCAGGTTGGTCGGTGGTGTCAGCTTGTCGGTGTTCAGGTCAGAGGTCTGGGATGACAGATTGCAGGGCCTTACCAGATAGATTGTATTTTAAAGTCACAGGACTGGATGAGATGGCATTTTCACACTTTTTTGGAGCTCTTTTTAATCATGTATATTTGCCTAGAGATTAACAACACGTAAGATTCTTATTTTAAATAGAACAGATTTTTTTGTTGAATGAGGCAGAACTTTGGGGGCATGAATATCATTTTGTGTGTGTATGTTTTTTTCATGTTTCTGGACCGTATGTGTACTGATTGACAAGTTCCTCCTGTCATGTACTTGATGGCTAAAAGACAGCAATTCTCAAAGTTTTCAGCTTATATCCTGACAAATTGAGAATTTTCTAAACTCATTATAGAATCTACTCAAGTGTGCATATGCAGTCATAGGTTTCTGATCTTCAGATTTATTAAGAGTCCCTGAAATCTCTCTTAGTAAATATTGTGTTTGAAAGAGATGGCTGGAACGCGTGTCAAGTGCTTTATAGTTAACACACATCTGAGGTTCCAAAACCTGTGTGAGGTAGGAAGATGTTGTACTCTTTCCTTTGCAGTTGTGTAGGGTAGGACTTGGGAATATAAAGTGACTCTGATGGGAAAACACAACTCAAAATTGTTAGGACCAATCTTAGAATCCAAGGCTTTAATTTATATGCCAGGGTCTTTCCACTACTTCAGTGGTTCTCAGCCTTGGCCCCATGTTAGATTCGTCTTGGGAAGTTACAAAATAAAATAAAACAAAAAGCCCAGCAACTGTTCCTCCACCTCAGAGGCCTGGACAGTTACTACAGACAAACAAACAAACAAACAAACAACCTCTCCTGGTGATTCCAATGTGCAGTGGTAGCTGTGAGTCTCTGCCCTATTCCACATTGCCTTACCAGGAGCTGCATTATGTGGTGTGTTGTTACCCTGTAATCCCAGCAGTTTGGGAGGCTGAGGTGGGAGGATTGCTTGAGCCCAGGAGTTTAAGAACAGCCTGGGCAACATAGCAAGACCCCATCTCTACAAAAAATACACAGAAAAATTAGCCAGGCATGGTGGCGCATGCCTGCATTCCCAGCTACTCAAAAGGCTGAGGTGGGAGAATCAACTGAGCCCAGGAGGTTGAGATTGTAGTGAGCCGAGATTATACGACTGCAGTTCAGCCTGGGTGACAGAATGGAACCCTGTCTTAAAAAAAAAAAAAAAAGATGACTGAGCCAACCAGGATACTTCTAATGCCCTTGTTAAGGAAGATCTCTTTTGTTTCTTTAAGTCTCAAGCAGAGTCCTTCCTCTTTCTTGTGACTGTTTCTCTTTCTGGTTGTGAGTTTGCAGGTATCACACATTCTTTCTCTGGTATCAGTATTCTCTCTGCTTGTACATGAGACCAGTGAAGCTGGACTAACCCCTTTCTTTCCACAGCCTAATTTAATTACAACCAAAACCTGTCAATAAAACTGTTTTCTTATTTACGAGGGAGACTTTATTCCATTTTTTGGATTGAGAGAGATGCTTTTTATTTTTTGCCCTACTCTGTGCTGTAAAATTATCTCTGGAGATTTGATCGTGTTTTTGAATGGTTATTCCTAGTTTTTAATGCAGAGCTGTCTGTAAAATGAAGATAGCTTCTTCTCTAGTTTGCTCACTGTTAGCTAGTGAAAACATGCTGGCTTATAACTTGGCAAGATTACTCCGAGCTATTCAGGGCGTGGTCCTCAGTCCAGCGACCTGTCTGCTCACTATTACCCATCCTTGATGAAATAAGTACAGAAATCGAGATGAAGCCATTAGAAACTCCTAGTGATTTGGAAAACATAACTTTAGATTTTGTTCATCTTTGTCTTTTTAAAAAATATACTTTTAATGTTTTATAAAGTATCAAAACCTGATGATCCTCATAGATAATTTCAGAAGCCATGGACTGGATCTCTGAATCCAGTAGTCACTGAGAGGACTAATAACTACCCCTGCTTTTTTCATGAGGAGAAATAATATTCTTGATTTGCGACTATTTTGAGAATGTAGAGTAACACACTGTAAGTGGTAAATTTCAAGTTCTGGCACTGGGCATTAGCCTAGAGCTTCGCTTTAATCTACAATATGCATTTCTCAACCTACTTCTGATACTTTGCCACCTGTCTTCTCTAGGCTGCAGTTTACATTTACAGATGTTTCTATAACCCTTTGAAGACTCAGGAACATTTTGGTTGGTTTTTAACCATAACTGAAGTAATAAAGGGGATAGATTTCAGTTTGCTTTGGCAGCTTTTGTTTTCAGTTTTGAGTGATTCTGACCAAGTCAACTCCACAGTTCATCATTTTATGTAGTCACTTGTATTTTGGCTGTAAACTAGTATGTTCTGTAAAGTACATCATTTTCTAAAGTACATTGAGGCATGAAAACATCAGTGTTAATCCTTTTCTGTTACACATTGTTTTAGGCAATCAAAGACTTCTGCTTGCTTTTTCCTACCTAGGATATATAGATCTTCTTACATATGAGAAATGAACATTGCTTCACTCTCTCGTCTGCTGTAGAGTCTACCAGGCAAGTGTTCCACTCCCTTTTTGTATATTATTATTCTTACTGTAAGAATAATGCATGCTTATTATAGAAAATTTGGAAAATACAGAAAAGTGGAAGAGGAGAGTTAACTTTTTTATATTCCTATTACTTAGAGAGTTCACATTTTTATGTATTTCTTTCTTCAAATTTTGCTTCATTAAAAATTATAAAATTTTCAACATATTGGGAGTACAAAATTCTATGTGCTTATTTAAATAAGCTATTTTTTGTTTACCAATAAATGTAGATATGTATACTATAAAAATGTTAAGAAAAAAATAGAGAAAACTTATAAAGAAGATTTAAAAATCACCCAGAATCCTTTATCCCAGGGATAATTTTTAACCTTCACTATATTTACTTACTTTTTTAATTGGATTCATATCATAATTATTTTTAAGTGTAGCTAATACAGGCATTGTCACAGGTTATGGATGAGAGAAGAGTTAATGAAAAAGCTAATGACTCAGGTCATTCAGTTTTGAGTTTCAAAGATGTGAAAAATTATTTCTGAAGTTCCTAAGCAAAAAATGTCTATTATGTTGTGATATGTAATTCTTCCCTTTAGAGAGAAAGATGTACTTTTTATTTAGTAGTTGTCATGGAATATTGTCCCAAATGTGTTTAAAATAATTGAGCCACTATGAGTAAATGCTAGAAAGAACAACACTGCTGTTGTCTTAAGTGTTCAACTAAAATATTGTGACTGTGGGTTAAAAAGTAGAGGTGAGGGACAGAGCAGGAAAAAACACAGTTCAGTGAAGCATTTCTGGGTCTCCTTTTGCCCTTGGGCTGTGGAGTGTGCCCCACTGCACTCAGTCTAGTTAGATAACTAATATTGGAGCTGGGAAACCCCAACAGTCCTATATATTGTGACTTCCTTATGCTTTCAATCCTAATTTTACTCATTCTTTATATGTCTTTTTTTTTTTTTTTTTTTTTGAGACATGGTCTTGCTCTGTCACCCAGACTGGAGTACAGTGGTGCAATCATGGCTTACTGCAGCCTTGACCTCCTGGGCTTAAGCAGTCCTCTCACCTCAGCTACCTTAGCGGCTAGGACCACAGGCACACACCACCATGCCTAATTTTTAATTTTTTTTTTTTTTTGTAGAGACGGGGTCTCAGTATGTTGCCCAGGCTGGTCTCAAACTCTGGACCTCAAGTGATCTTGCCACTTCACCCATCCCAAAGTGCTGGGGTTATAGGCATGAGCCACTATGCCCAACCTAGAGCAGGTCTTAAGCCTCTTTCCTCCGCTTATGGTGGATAGAATTGTATCACCCTGAGAGATATGTTCAAATCCTGACGTCTGGTATATGTGAATGTGACCTTATTTAGAGATAGGGTCTTTGCAGATGCAGTCAAATTAAGGTGAGGTCATACTGAATTAAATTGGGTCCCAGTCTAATGACTAGTGACCTTATAGGAAGATGGAAATTTAGGCCAGGCGTGGTGGCTCACACCTGTAATCCCAGCTCTTTGGGAGGCCGAGGTGGGTGGATCACTTGAGGTCAAGAGTTCAAGACCAGCCTGGCCAACATGGTGAAACCCTGTCTCTACTAAAAATACAAAAATTAGCTGGGTGTGGTGGCACATGCCTGTAATCCCAGCTACTCAGTAGGAGGCTGAGGCATGAGAATTGCTTGAATCTGGGAGGTGGAGGTTGCAGTGAGCTGAGATCACACCACTGCACTCCAGCCTGGGTGACAGTGAGACTCTGTCTCAAAAATAAATAAATAAATAAATAAAAAGAATATGGGAATTTGGTTACAGAGAAGACACACAATGAATGCCATGTAATGATGGAGGCAGAGATTAGAGTAAAACTTGCATATGCCATAGAACGCCAAGGATTGCTGGCTACCACCAGAAGCTAGGAAAAGGCAAGGAAGACTCCTCCCCTAGAGACCCCAGAGGGAGCATGACTCTGCCAACACCTTGATTTAAGATCTGCAGCTTCTAGAACTGCAAGAGAATACGTTTCTGTTGTTTTAAGCCACCCAGTATGTGGTCATTTGTTACTGTAGCCCTGGGAAACTAACACACCTCTCAAGAACACCCATGTTCTGAACTCTCTCAAGTTTTTATTTTTGAGCTTTCTTAAATGCAAGGATAATTTCTTTTAATACACTGGTTTTTCTTTAAAAATCTATCAACATTGCTCCTTAGTCTTCTCTCATTTAGTGTTACAGGAAGTATATAGCTATCGTGATTTTTGTTCTTTTTATAAGTTCCTTATTCCATCTGTATCCAGATAAGTGTTATTTCATTGTTTTCCCTGCAAAATGCGGTAAACTCTTTTGTCTTACTCATGGTGTTTTTTTTCCCTAAAGCAAGAAAATACATTTGTGTGTATGTATGTGTGTGTGTGTACACATCTCTTTTTACAAACATTTTTTCTGTGATTCTTGGATTGAATCCCTGTTCTGACAAATTTATGTCTACCATCTCTCCTCAACCTTTTCAATCTTTATTATTGCTGTTTTTCCCATCTATATTTGGGAGTATTTCTCAATTTGTTTTCTGCATCTCTGATTTTATTTTATGGAATATCACCTGTTATTATCCTAGTTCCTTTCTCTTCTGAAGTTATAGCATTTTAACCTTCCTTACAATTCTTCTCTTTCCCTTGTCCCCTCTTTTTTTTTTTTTTTGAGACGGAGTCTCGCTCTTTCCCCCAGGCTGGAGTGCAGTGGCGCTATCTCGGCTCACTGCAGGCTCCGCCCCCCGGGGTTCACGCCATTCTCCTGCCTCAGCCTCCCGCTACAGGCGCCTGCCACCTCGCCCAGCTAATTTTTTGTATTTTTAGTAGAAACGGGGTTTCACCGTGTTAGCCAGGATGGTCTCGATCTCCTGACCTCGTGATCCGCCCGCCTCGGCCTCCCAAAGTGCTGGGATTACAGGCGTGAGCCACCGCGCCCAGCCTGTCCCCTCTTTAAAAAAAGTCTTATCCTGGTGTCTTTTCCTTCCATCCTGTTTCCTCTTTAAAGATTTCTTTTACTGTTGCAAGAGGCTATGTGTTCTTGTATGCTACTGAGCATGCCAGGATTTACTGAAAATTTCTTGTTTCTAGTTTTTGGGTTATTATTATCATTTTTTTTTTGAGACAGAGTCTTGCCCTGTTGCCCAGGCTGGAGCACAGTGCAGCTCACTGCAGTCTCAAACTCTTCGGCCCAAGCGATCCTCCTGCCTCAGTCTCCTGAGTAGTTGGGACTACAGGGGTGTGTCACCACACCCATTTAATTTTTATTTTTTGTAGAGATGGGGTTTTGCTTTCTTGCCCAGGCTGATCTTGAACTCCTGTCCTCAAGTGATCCTCCTGTTTTGGCCTCCCAAAGTACTGGGATTACAGGCATGAGCTACCATGCCACGTCTCTAATTTCTTGAAATGTATATTTTCCTCATTTTTTCTTTTCCCTGTTTACTCATTCTCAAATGAGAGGAAATCTACCTAGACCTTGTGTCTGCTGACCGTTGGAATATGAAGACTGCCTTTTAGCTTATTATTTAAACACATGGGCTAATGAAATCATTTTCTGAGTTTTACTGCTAGTAATCAATTTCATGTACACATATGGCAGCTCAACTCCTTGTTACCATATAATGCAAATCTGTTTTTCTGAGATGGAACTTCAACCTGTATCGCTATCTGGCTTCCTGAAACACGGAAAATAATAAATGAATTACTAAGGTAAACATAAATCGTTTTCCATGATTATTTTTGTATTTACAGTATTTTACAAAAGATGATTCTCTTTGTCAGAACTCCATTATTAGTCCTCTTCACTTCTTAGTAGATTGTGTAATTTTAAGTTCTATTTATAATGGATGCAGGACAAGAAGTGTTCAGGTGGGATGGTGAATGGGAGGGCTAGCTGCCTCTCAGGCCAGCAACTATGCGGTCGTGAACGGTTGCTCACTTTGGTTTGGAGAGTATAGACAGTGCAAGAGTGGGCAAGGCTTTTTGTACCTACTTCCAAGTAAGCAGATTACTTTCCTTCCACTGATGCAACACAAACCATTCAGTGTACGCGTTAACTCTCTTCCGTTGACCTTGTATTTAGTGGAGATTGTTTAAAGATACTGGCTGTATTGTGTGTTGGTCCAGATTTTTTTTTGGCATTGCCAATCTTTTTTTTTTTTTTATCTTTTGCATTCATAGATATTTGAATGGGTATGTGGGAGAGATCGTGTTGGGTATTACTAGCCAAATATCATTTTAATTTGGAAGTCTGACATTTGTTCCTCATTTCTACTTGTAGGTTTCCCATTGACTTGTAATTTAGGGCAATATCCTCTTTTGATCTTATTTTCTTTAGCTCTAAATGGGATTTCAAACTTAAATGTGCTTTGGTTAGCAGATTAACATAAATGTTTATTAATTCAGGTAATTTACTAATATTTTATTTGTTAATATAAGAGAAAATTATTTCTCGTATTCCTGAATGAATTTTTTTCTTTCATTTGTTTGATGGACTCAGTATTTAAAATTTTTTACTTTCTCTTTTATTTGTATATTTTCCTCTCTCATCCCCAGGCATATTTTATTTAAAAACCTTGAGTCAGAGAAAGAGTTGCAAGGACTTATTTGGGGATTTGAGCTGATAGCCACCCATAGTTCACCCAGCTGAACTGCCTTCCGAGGAACACGATGAAATGGATTCTCAATTCTGATGTTTCTTCACTAAGGTCTCCAGCATGATGCTAGTTTCAAGTGTGTTGGTAGGGCAGACCTGCTCAGCCCATAGCTAATTGATATGATGGAAAGAGGTCAGTGATTTTGAGTTGGAAACACAGCTGCATGTCAGGATAATTACAGAGAAACCTGTTGCCTTGCTATTACCTTTTTTTAAAAAATATTTTAATTGTAGTAAAAAACATAAAATTTACCATCTTAACCATTTTTAATTGTACGGTTCAGTAGTGTTAACTATATTCACATTAGTGTTACCTTTTATTGCCTTTACCTTTGAAAGCTTTTTGTCCTACTCAGAAGAGCTGAGGCTCTGATAATTAGCCTGATGCACTGTGAATTGTTGAACAGTCCAACTTTTCTCATGGAAGGAACCGAAGACAAAATGAGAGACTAAAAGCAGAGAGGAGGGAAGAGGAATACAGCTTAGATTAGAAATGGTCCCTACAGCAGCATTATTAGTAAATATCTCATTTCCTTGATTCCAAGACCCTAAGAAGTATAAGATTAGGAAAAAAATGTAAAACTACCTTAAATGTATACATCTATCATAAGATAACTTGATTTTTGGATATGTGAAAAAATGTGAGCAAATGTATACCTTAGAATCTGAGAAATACCAGGAAGTCTCCCACATGGTGATGAGAAGCAGCAAATGTTGTGTCTGAGGAGGAAGTTGGTGACCAGAGTAGAACAGTGCCACAGCACAGGCATCAAGAGGGGTCACAAGCCATCTACCCCCAATAGCCTCTGCCATCCTCATGCTCCACCCAACCTTTAGCTCTCTGTGCATCTCGTATGTCCGGAATAGCTAATGCTCATCCATTCTAGATAGCAGTTTATTTTTTCTATAAATGTTATTTTTAACTAAGTTGTTTGATTCTCTACCATTATGGATTGTTGAGAGCAGCTGACAGCCTGAAAAATGTACCCTGTGGAACATGTGCTTAGCAGTGATGACAGAATAGCCAACAGAATGTTACATATGTAAACTACTCAGCTTTGTGTTCACTCTGGGCAAGTGAACAACATATGGACATTTGAAATATATGTGTGTTCAAAATTCTGTCATGTGAGGTTAGTTGTGGAATTCGATAGTCCATTTTGTATTTGTTTCCATGTGAAAAGGGCCTTATAATGGCATCACCGGTTGTTCATTAATCTCCTTTCCCTTATGTAAAGCCTCCTTTTGTCCTCCCTCTGCCAGTCTGTAAGTTTATCATGACATTTATACATGGAATGGATTGTTACCTTTTCTGGGAGGAGAGTAAACCATAAATATGAACGAGGCATTAAAAGAGCTTAACATAAATCACTAAGAAAAATCTGTAGACTGTGAGAATATAAAAATCGCTGTGAATTATAGACAATACAGCAAGGTTATAGAAATCATTTTATGTAAAGGCAGACATGTATTTCTACTTCTCACAATAAGGCCCAGTGATTTTAATATCATTGGTTAGCCAGCGTCTATAGTAGGAATATAGGCGTGGAATATAGTAGAAAGTTCCATAGTGAAAATTCTGGGACATCATTGGTAGCATGGAACAGTGATACTTTCTGTTGGAGATTGCATTTGCTTTCTATTGTTATCAAAGTATCAAAAGAAATCTTTACATTTTCTCTCTATATTTGCTCTTGGATAATAGCATGCAGATTTATAATCATTTAAAGAATGAAAATCTGTATTGAAAAATTTAAACTTTTGTTTTAACTTAAACTGTCATTTCTCTTTAATTAGTGATTAACTTTCAGACTACTTTTCTTTTTTTTTATTATTATTATACTTTAGGTTTTAGGGTACATGTGCACAATGTGCAGGTTTGTTACATATGTATCCATGTGCCATGTTGGTTTGCTGCACTCATTAACTTGTCATTTAGCATTAGGTATATCCCCTAATGCTGTCCCTCCCCCCTCCCCCCACCCCACAACAGTCCCCGGAGTGTGATGTTCCCCTTCCTGTGTCCATGAGTTCTCATTGTTCAATTCCCACCTATGAGTGAGAACATGCGGTGTTTGGTTTTTTGTCCTTGAGATAGTTTACTGAGAATGATGTTTTCCAGTTTCATCCATGTCCCTATAAAGGACATGAACTCATCATTTTTTATGGCTGCATAGTATTCCATGGTGTATATGTGCCACATTCTCTTAATCCAGTCTATCATTATTGGACATTTGGGTTGGTTCCACGCAGACTACTTTTCTATAAAGCATCCAGAGACTCTCCTTAATTGTTTTTTTTCCTATTGTATCTACTTTAACAATATTTTCTAGGGAAAATTAATCATAAACATATAAGTTTATGTAAGTTTACATAACCTTATGCATACTTTTTAAGCATGTATTAAAGAGAGTATTCTTTTTACTAAAGGTATCGTCTCTTGGTTAATTACTTCTGTTTTAATAAACAGATTATTGTTTGCTGAAGAAAGTTTTCTTTATAATAGGTAACTCTTACACAGTTAAGAATTATATGTTATATGTTAAGTGCATAACTTCATTGTGACAGCCAGCTGATTTTCTTTGTATATAAAAAATGCTTCATTCATGTCACTGGAATTAAGTCACCTCTATACATAATACAAGAGATAAGAAGTGTAAGACACAGTGTTGTTCTTAGATTGCTTCCTAGTTGAGATCAAACTAATATAATTTTAACAGCACTGGCATTTCAAGACAATTTATGATTAAGTTTTAAATTCTGTGATTCATATTGCTTTTAAATATCAATCTTAAAGAAAATTAAAGACATGCTACTATTACAGTTTCACCCCTACTCACACATAACTAGACTGAAAACATTATAAATATTCAGTTTCCAGTAGATAAGGAAATCTTTTCCTTAATTCATTTCTGAAAGGACATCTTTTTCATACTGAAAGAACATTTTGTTTTGTATTATATTTTAAATAATTTCTCCAACACTGCTTTCATTTATTTTATTTATTTTATTGAGACAAAGTCTTACTGTGTTGCCCAGGTTGGGGTGCAGTGGTGTGATCTTGGCTCACTGCAGCCATTGCCTCCTGGTGAAGCGATTCTTGTGCCTCAGCCTCCCAAGTAGCTGGGATTACAGTTTGCGCCACCACGCCTGGCTGGTTTTTGTATTTTTAATAGAGATGGGGTTTCGCCATGTTGTCCATGCAGGTCTCATACTCCTGGCCTCAAGTGATCTGCCCTCCTTGGCTTCCCAAAGTGCGGGGATTATAGGTGTGAGCCACCACGCCTGACCACTGCCTTCATTTCTTTTGAGGAGTAGCTTTGTTTCTTGTTAGGCAAAAGTTTATGAAACAAAATTTCTTCCTTGATAATAATAATAGAACTTATTTCTAAGATGGCAATATGTGATTATAGTAATCCTCCCTTATCCATGGGGGATATGTGCCAGACCCCCAGTGGAGGCCTAAAACTGAAGATAGTACAGAACCACTCTGTATACTATGATAAAGTTTAAGTTATAGGCCAGGCACAGTGGCACATGTCTGTAATCCCAGCACTTTGGGATGCTGAGGCAGGTGGATCACTTGAGCTCTGGAGTTCAAGACAAGCCTGAGCAATGTGGTGAAAACCTATCTCTACAAAAAAATATAAAAATTAGCCATGCATGTTGGTCCCAGCTGCTTGGGAGGCTGAGGTGGGAGGATCGCTTGATCCCGGGAGGTTGAGGCTGCAGTGAGTCAAGATTTCGCCATTGCACTCCAGCCTGGGCAACAGAGTGAGACCCTGTCTCCAAAAAATATATATAAAATAAGTAAAAAGTGTAAGTTATAAATTAGAGTGAGAAATTAACAACAATAACTAATAATAGAACAATGATAGCAGTATACTGTTGTAAAAGTTATGTGAGTTATACTCTTTCTTAAGATATTTGAGGAAGGGATGAAGTGGGCCAGTACAAGATTTCATCACATTACTCAGAGCAGCATGCAATTAAAAACTTATTATTTCTGGAATTTTTCATTTAATTTTTTTGAACTGTGGTTGACTATGGGTAACTAAAACCATGGAAAGCAAAACCATGGGCCCAGGGGTTAGGGGAGGTGGGGATGGTACTACTATATTATTTAGTAGTAGTATTTTCTTATCAAATTTTATCTGACAAAGTTTAGGAATACCACCATCTAGATTTTAATCGTAGATTTTCAGTTAAAATGTCATGGTTGATATATGAGACAAAATAAGTTTATTTTCTAAATTTGTTACTTGTAGAATCTGTTTATTATAGAGAGTTCTAGGCTTCTCTGAAAGCTGCTATAGAGTTGATAAATCTGAAAATTCAAGTGGTAGCTAAGTATGTGAACCAATATCATGGATAAGGCTGAGCTAATGGTTGTCCAATGAATAAGTGCTGACTGGAGCTTTAAAACTGCATATATAATATGCATAATTGGCAGTCCATAGATTTATGGGTTTTAAGTTACTGCTATTTTGACTTAAAGATTGAACGATCTATCTGTAGTGATAGTGATGTTTAAAACATCAAAAGTAACAGAACTTCTTTCAACATAGGCAGTGCAACTCTTGCCATGTCGATTGTATCCCAAGTCATACACCTTTATTATTTATTAACTGAGAATTATTGCAATAGGTTTACCCTCTGAGAAAATAAATTATAAGGAATAAATTATGTGAGCCGTTTGTCTCCTTCCACCTTGGAATAAGCCAGAATGTCTTTGGTTGATATGCTTCATTCTGTAATCAATATACATGTATTCTGCTTTTATTCATGGAGGCTATTATGTAAAGATAAGTACATTTTTATCAGTTGAAGGTAAATGCAAAGGAGGCGAAAGCACCTCTGTTCCAGCCATTATCATTATCCATTATCATTAATGATCCTAATTTCTTCTTGCAAGTTACTGTAACTGAATCCTAGAATCACTGTATTTATAGGGATCACCAGATTCTAGAGAGGTCACCATGTGGCTGGAAAATATTTGGGTTTTAGTTTTATGTGCCCAGAAGAAAGAATGGCTGCACCAAGGTCAACAAAATGGGCAATAATTATATCTCCACTGTGTGGAAGTGCCGCAGTATCAGGAATTGTAAACTTTGTTGCCTTTATGGAGCACATTACCATAATTGACTTTCATGTGATCATATAATTGAATTGGCTTAGGAGGGAGAGAAACTTGAGATGGAACTCCCCTGGTAGTTTGGTAAATAACATTAAACCACATTCTGTACTATCTAATCAATGTCTGATGTGAGAAAACTTAGGAAACATCATGAATTGAACTCTGCAAACTCCCCTGAATGGTGTGGATAATCATCTTGAACTTGAAGGCAGTCTGAGCTCACTTTTGGGCTGCAGCTTCTGCCAGTATGGAATCAGGTATCACAGAGCCCAGGATGAAGGACATGATAGGTGGTTTGGAGAATTGAGTCACTCCACCCATCACCTAGGTGACGAAGATACTTGTGGTGTGTAGCACACAGAAAGCACTCATAAATGCTGTTTAAGCTAATAAGGGAAATTACAGGACTAGGCCATAGAATTTGAAGAACACAGATAACACTTCAGGTTAATTTTATTTGCAGGATTATTTGTATAAGCCAGCAGAGAAACTAAATGTAGTTCAATGGAATGCAAGACCACTGAAGAACACTGAGAGCTCCTTCAGAGCATAAACTGTCTTATTCATCTTTTCATGGGCAATACCTAACATAGTGCCCTGCATTCAATAAATGCTCGTCGAATGAACAGAAACTTTAGTGAAACGTTAATATTTGTGTTGGGCCTTGAAAGATGGTTGAATTTGATTTAGTGAAGGGAAATGACATGGCATTTCAGAATAGTAGGACTCCATGAATAAAGGCACAGATGTTGGAATGAGCTTATTTAATTTTCTGAGACACAGGAGAGGTCAGTCTGATGAGAGGCCCATGGTGTATGTCGTGGTGGTAATGGTTGATAAGAGGTTGATATTGATTGAACACACACAAAAAGACTCAGTGCAAGCTTCTTTGGGGAAATACAAAGGGATGAGACATTTTTCTACTGAGAAATTCTGTCTCACAGACTAGTCTCATAACTCCTGATCAATAGCCTTACTATAGGCTGTTGGTCTCGAAAGGGCACCAGCAAGAAGCAAGTGCAATATGTAGCTCAGCGCACCCATCTTCCTCAGGTAGCTCGCCATATTGAGTGCGATTATTTTCTCAATTAGGTTGCGTATCAAAATTTAATACTTGTTGGATTGAATCAAATTTAAAACTCTGAAATGCTATTCTCAGGAAGAGGGAACCTTTCTCCTTAGAGTTCGTGTATCCCATTGTCCTTGAGAGGCAACCAGGACTCTGCCAGAAGGACTTCACAATCTGGCAGAGACATTTTCTGAAAATAATGATTTAAAAATTCTTCATTTTCTGCTTCCTCTTCTTTTTTCACCTTTAATTGAATAACCATTATATTGTATTACTTTTTCACTTATGGATTTCTTTAAACCTCAGGTATTTTGGTTAGTTCTGTGGCCAAATTTAATCATAATAGTACAGTAGTAGGTATAGCTTCAGTAATAATGCTAACAATCTATGCTTTTCTTCTAAAGTGTGCTGTTGGTACTTGGAATTTAGCAGACACCGAATTTTTCTCAGACTTTTAGAAGAAATAAAAGAAGGAAGAATTAGAAGTATAATCAGAGACCAATAGTGGGGTTGACAGAAGGGTTGTTTTTCTTAATAAATGTATACCTAAAGAATAGTTATTTTTACTGGCTAGATATCACACTACAAATATTTTCTGACTTTGAGTTCTATAGTTATTTTGTCTAGAGCACTACACAGCTATTCATCTCATTCATTATTTTGCACTTATCGGTTGTTTTACCAGCTCCTCTGAAGCTGGAGAATCTGAGATTAAGTATTAGAGCTGGAATAAGGACCTGACTCTCGGGGTTGGGATTGTCATTTATCCTATTGCAGGATGCAAGCCCTCGCAAATTTTGTGAAGTGCACTCCAAAGACATGGTTTTGCTTTCAACTGTGATGACACTATAATTGATCAAATATATTCTTTCAAAGAATCATAAATTCTTATTGGAGTTTGAGGAGATGTCATATTCATTTGTCAACATGTCACTCCAGGGACACAGGTGCAGCAAATTTATGGAGGAAGCACCTTATGTTTCTCTTGAGTCACATAAATATGAAGCAGAATTGATTGAAAACGTGTGGTTTTAGATTACTGCTCAGGTGGAGAGCAATTAAGATCTCGCTGTAAAGGCATTTCACTCTGCTTCTCAGGTTTTCTTGTAGCATAGGCAGAGATCAGGGCTGAGGGGACATCAGAGAAATTTTTGAAGACCTGATGGTGTCTTCTCAGAAAAGAATACTAAGACATTTTGCTGGCAAAGAGAATATTGCACATTTTTAGTCAAGTGCATGATTAACTTTGACATTTGGAAATGGAACTTCACGTAAAAATAAGCATGGTACTTCTGCATGTTTAATTAAGATGTTTAGTTCCTGTCAAGGCTGATAGCCCTCCCCCCACCCCCGCACCCCCGCCCTGTGAAGGGCAATATATTCTCAACTTCTGAAATTTCAGAAACCTGTACTTAACCTTTAATTGTCACTCCATTTACATGGAAATCTGATTAACAACTTTTAAAGTTCATGAGCGCCTGGTAAATGCAATTAAGACCTTTTTGGAGTTTGTTATTAAGAGCTGGCATTTAAAGAAGACTAGGGCCTGGCTACTGTTGCTGTCTTCTCTGTAGCAGGATATCTTAAGCAATTAGCAGAGAACATGAAGTACATGAATTGTATGGTATTGCTTCGGCGTTAACATGGTTGGTATTTAAATAGCATGCTGTCTTTTTTCTTTTCTGTGGCTTGCTTTATGGTATGAGCGTGTTACTGAATGGCAGGGGAGAGCTGAGAATAATTAGGTAGAGCTGTGGTGGTTTTCATAAGTACCAGAGTTAGGCACAGTTCCTCATCCCATTGGATGTTGTCTAGTTATGTTTACAAACACGCACTCTCATGTCATATGGAGTCAAGGCTAATCATCCTACTGTGATGAATTTATTGTATCCATCTCCTGGCTGTGGTTGTCTTTTTGAGAGTTAAAATTAAAAGATGTAGTTATTGGAGAGAAATGATCCAGGTATACAACTAATTTCTAATATCAGGCATGTGAGCTGTTCAGCCATTGCCCTTGCCTCATGGGGGCAGAAGCGGGGGTTAAGTTTGTTGGGGCAGACATGCGTAGTATAATTTACAAGCTGAGATATGCTGTGGTAAATGGAAAATGGGGAGTAAATAGTTGAAAGACAGGATCTTATTGGATTATATGCTGCCAATCATACAGTGTGTTTTTCATTTACTGATAGAATTGGGCTGTTTGATGGATGTATATAATGCATTTCTTAGGTACTTTTTGTATGCAGGACACTGTGCTTATTAGAATTTGAGGGATGACGAGAAAAATAATGAAATGATAAATCAACAAAGACATATCATTTAAATACATTGCATATGATTGTGCTATTAAAGAATACTTGAATCTATGTATTTCTGTCCTTTTTGAAATTTTTATGAGTGTATATTGCTTTTAAATAAAAGATCAAAATAAAGAATTATTTGGGAAAAAAGAAATAGGAAAGCCAATGCAAAAGAATTAAATTGGATGCCAGGAATATCAGTGAAATAGTTCTCCATTTTTGTACACTAGAGCAGTGGTCCCCAACCTTTTTTGGCATCAGGGACTGGTTTCATGGAAGAGAGTTTTTCCACGTATGAAGGGTGGTGGGTGATGGTTTTGGAATGAAACTGTTCCACCTCACATCATCAGATATTAGTTAGATTCTCGTAAGAAGCGCACGACCTAGATCCCTCACATGTGCAGTTCACAATAGGGTTCACACTCCTATGAAAATCTAATGCTGCTGACGGGAGGTGGAGCTCAGGTGATAATGCTTGCTCCCCTGCCGCTCACCTTCTGCTGTGTGGCCTGGTTCCTAACAGGCCATGGGCTGGTGCTGGTAACAGGCCATAGACCAGTAACTAGTGCACGGGAACCCTTGCGCTAGAGTTTTCATATTTACTGTAAACTTACTTAAACCAGCAGTGCAGTTCGTTTGATTAACCTTTTAAATTTTTGTCTATCCTCAAGTGTAGTGCATAAATAAAATAGTTTAATTCCATGTTTTGAATTAACACATAACATTCAGTATAAATAATGTATAATAATCAAATACCTATTGTAGATGTGGAAATTATTTTTTGGCAACAAAACTGATAAAATAGTTTAGTTTTTGTTTAACCAGGCTGTCGACAGGTATTTTTCATTAGTTTAATAGCTTGCTCAAGGGACACACCCACCCACCTACACACACACCATCACCTTCAGACAGAAGAATTTTGCTTATTTCATAGACAGAATCTTTCTTGTAGATGCAAGAGTTGACGAAGTCAAGAAATTGGTGATATTAAGTTATTCTTTCAGTCATAAAGCATTTTAATAAGATACTTCAGTGGAAGTATCATTAGACATGAATTTTGTCTAATACATGCTGGTATTAGATAAAATGCCTTCTCCTCAAGTCATGTTGGGAGGTGAAGAGAGAAATACAGGAAAAGTTAAATATCGAGCAGTGTATGATTAATTGCCAAGTCCAAATAATCATCTGTGGGTCCTCTAGGAATTTAAAAGATAACTTTAGATAGATTGGTCAGAGAAGGTTTTGCGCATGGGTTAGAAGCTGAACTGGTCCTTGAAAGAAGGCTAGGATTTAGGTATTTTGGAAAGATCATTTTAGATAGGGATAATATGCATATATTCAGAACAGTGAGCTCCTTACTGAATTTAACCACATTCTGAGGAGACTTCTATGAATTTGGTTGAGATGTTCTTTGTGGACTCCTTAAAGAACAGAACCACTTTATTTGTCTTTGCATTCTGGTGCTTTGTATTCTCAGTGCTTCCAAACCCCCTTATCTCCTGGTCTTTACAATGTTCTCCTTAAATTCCAATGAGAAGGTACTTAACACAGTTCCTGGCACTTGGTAATTACAAAGTAAATGCTGGTTGAATCTGAATTTGCAATTGTTATCTCTAAAAATTCTATTTTGAATGAACTATAGGCAGATTTTTTTATAAGTGTGTCAATATTTACATATTACAGATAAACAATATAAAAGCATCTTTAGTAACTGAACTGCTAATTGAAAATGCCCGGTCTTAGCCACTTAATTGAATAAACTGTCTCCAGAGAGTAATTTGGGTCTTTTCCAAGATGCATTAACTCTTTCAGGTCATTAGGGTGGCACTTATCTCATTGGAGCAGAAATGTAATAAATGGTATTCCTATAATGTAAGTAAATTAATGTACCTCAAAAAGCCTGAAGTTTCACCATGGGTGTTGTAGTTGTACTCCAAGGAGCTCATCTGTGAATGTGAAACAGCAATAAGTAGCTGCTGTTTGGAGCATCTTGCTTTCAGTTTAGGTAACTTAAGACATTGTGCCTAGATGTTGACAGACATACAAAGAAAAGACCTGGCTGACAGGCAGCAGAGAAGGCAAATAACTGCAAGATGAAATCCTTGAGAGATACAAACTGCTGTATGGATTTTAATTAGAGTGAGATATCATAGTTGACAGTCGGGATAGATGGTAATCTCCCAGAAGACAGGCATCATGGCTTTTTTACACAATATGCTCATTCATGTTTATTCTCAGTATATAGACATGTATATGTATAAATATTAATATGAACAAATATATTTGTAAATATGAGTTGAATAAATCATAAACCTATTTTACAATTTTCATATGTGTGCTTTTTTTCCTTGTGAGAATATGAAATAATAATGTCTGGCATTGATCTAAAGTGACTATAGTAAGTAGGTGAAAACCTGTTGTTTCCTGATTTTTTAATGATGGCCATTCTAACTGGTGTGAGATGGTATCTCACTGTGGTTTTGATTTGCATTTCTCTGATGGCCAGTGATGATGAGCATTTCTTCATGTGTTTTTTGGCTGCATAAATGTCTTCTTTTGAGAAGTGTCTGTTCATGTCCTTCGCCCACTTTTTGATGGGGTTGTTTGTTCTTTTCTTGTAAATTTGTTTGAGTTCATTGTAGATTCTGGATATCAGCCCTTTGTCAGATGAGTAGGTTGCAAAAATTTTCTCCCATTCTGTAGGTTGCCTGTTCACTCTGATGGTAGTTTCTTTTGCTGTGCAGAAGCTCTTTAGTTTAATTAGATCCCATTTGTCAATTTTGGCTTTTGTTGCCATTGCTTTTGGTGTTTTAGACATGAAGTCCTTGCCCACGCCTATGTCCTGAATGGTATTGCCTAGGTTTTCTTGTAGGATTTTAATGGTTTTAGGTCTAACATTTAAGTCTTTAATCCATCTTGAATTAATTTTTATATAAGGTATAAGGAAGGGATCCAGTTTCAGCTTTCTACATATGGCTAGCCAGTTTTCCCAGCACCATTTATTAAATAGGGAATCCTTTCCCCATTTCTTGTTTTTGTCAGGTTTGTCAAAGATCAAATAGTTGTAGATATGCGGCATCATCTCTGAGGGCTCTGTTCTGTTCCATTGATCTATGTCTCTGTTGTGGTACCAGGATGTAGGTGAAAACCAGAAAAAAAAAAACAGCATCTTTTAGAGATATATGCTAATCACTGGTTCCCTGTAACCTCAACTTGAGTGTCAGCCTACTGGTGGGGGATATTGACCTTTAGCTAGAAAAGAATATAAGAATGATTTATTCTACCCACCAGCATGTTACAGATTTACATCTGATGGGAAGATAGAGGCACATAGTTGTCATCATAGACCAAGGGGAAGTGACATAAAAAGACCAGTACAAAAAGAACTTTCAGAAGAAGAAAGTAGAGATAACACCTCCATGAGAAGATAGAACTTCAAAGCTATAAGCCCCTCCTTGTGTTTCCTCATGCCTGGGGTTGGCTTCATCTCCATGCATGTAACTCTGATTAGTAACATCTGAATGGAGGAAAAGTAGTTTGCTAAAATCCATTAAATTCTACTTAGATTCACTTTCTTGATCGCATACCCCAAGCTTTAAAAAAAATTTTTTTATTTTTCCCTGGTACCTGATGTATAGCTAACATTCCCTGTACTTGATAAACGGAAGAGTAGTTAATGGCGGGAAAAAAAATTAGATAAATTTAGACATGATGGAAAGCCTTTGGGAGTTATTTAAGAAACAGGAAATAAAACTTTAGTTTAATCAACTGGTAATGATGTAAAAAGAACCAATAGGAACTCATCCTATAGAGGCTGATTGGGGCTGTGTTGTGAGAGGCGCTGAATAATAATGAGAAGATAGAGGTTTATTTATTTTGAAGGCATGGAGGAAACCATTGAAGGACTTGTCAGAGGAATGAAAACATTGGGTTTAATCTGGTAGCAGGTTGTGGGATAGACTGTCATGAGATGCATAAGGCAGGATATGGCCAGTGGGAGACTGTTTTAATAATCTGCATGAAAGATAATGAGGACCTGATTTAGAAAGATGAGTATGGGAATGAAAATATTTAGAAGAGGGACTGGACATGAAATGTGTAGTATTAAATCTATAGGATTGGCAGGTGATTTGGAGAACAAGACTGAGAAGAGCCACAACTACACATTTTGATCCCAGGTCATCAGAAGAATGATGACATTAAGGAGCTCCCCCCTTTGGTGCCCTTCCTCCTTTGAGGAGAGGTGGTAGTAGAGAGTTTACCTGGTCAGGTTGAGTTTGTTGGACCCATGTTTTAGCATTTCCTAAACATCTGCTGTATTATTTTGACCTGCTTACTGTGATATGGATGTGAGAACCCAGACATTCTTGCAAGCAATGGCAGTGTATCTTTGGAGCTTGAGAGAAAGTATGAAGTAAGAGGGATAATTGGGAATCATTGAAAATGTAGAAATAATAAAAATGGAAGAGAGCAGGAGCAAGGGTTAGGATATTTTACTTCCATGGTTTGACTGCTACATTTTACAGCCTAACTACTAATACTCAAGTAATAGTCTTAAGTATTAGTATTAGTTCTTACAGCCCAACTACTAATACTCAAGTAGTTAGGTTGTAAAATACAGTAATCAAACTCATTGAAGTGAAAGAAAACATTCCAAAAGTTTAGAGAATGAGTATTAGCAGAAGCCTGGATTTAGTGATTGAGATCTTTATTGTAGAGCAAAGGGGAAGAAGAAAGAAGGAGAAGAATGATAACTTTGAGGAGATGATGAAGATATACGGATAATTTCATTTACCCATTCATTCACTCATTTACACTTATAAAGTGATTGCTGTGCTTCAGGCAGTGTTCTAAGTGGAATACTCATTTGACCCTGATGATAGTACTAGGGAATAGATAATATTATTTCTGTTTTACAGATGAGGAAACTGAGGTTCTGAGGCACAGAGAGGTAATATCATAGATATATAGTTACTGGAATATATTAGAAAAGAAACAGATTTCTGAGCCTTATCCTGAAAGATAATAATAGTCTGTTATGTACTAAGCATTTTATATGCATTATTAAAAAAATTCTCATTTAATTCTATGAAGTAGTTGTTTTTCTGTTTCCAACTTTTAAGTTCAAGGGTACATTTGCAGGATGTGCAGGTTTGTTACATAGGTAAACGTGTGCTTCTATGAAGTAGTTCTATTATTATCTTTTATTATTATTTTTATTTCACAGATGAGGGAAGTGAGGCTTAGAAAGATTAAGTTGACCAAGGTCACATAACTAATAAGTAGTAGAGTTGATTTCAAGCACAGACTTTCTGTGTTTTTATATGACTCTCTCATTTTGTAGTTCTAAGGCAGGCACATGAATTTCTATTTTAAAGGAGTTCTCCAAGTGATTCCTATGTGCAGACCAATCTTCCCAGAATCTTAGCACAAACTGAGAAGGAAGAGGTCTGTATTTTTTTGGAGGAGATAAAACATTGTGGACAGAGAGAACTCAAGAGTTGGTGACCTTATAAATGGAGTATTTCCTAAGGACACAGAATCCTAAAGAATAGTAGAGTGGAGGTTATCGGAATCAAGGAGACTGAGAAAGACTCTGTGATGATAGAAGGAGTCCGTATATTATGATGAAACATATTAGTCTTAAAACAGTAAAATTGTGTTAATTAATTAGTTAATTAATTACAGAATTAATTAACACAACCAGTAGCTGAAGTTTTTTTTGTTGGTTTTTTTTTTTTTTTTTTTTTTGGAGTTAGGGTCTCACTGTGTCACCCAGACTGGAGTGCAGTAGTGTAGTCATAGCTCACTGTAGTCTCGAACTCCTGGGCTCAAGGGATCTTCCTAGGTCAGCCTCCCAAGAGGCTGAGACTACAGGCACATACATGCTTGGCTAATTTTTAATTTTTTTTTGGTAGAGACAGGGCTTCACTACTGTTACCCAGGCTGGTCTTGAATTCCTGGCCTCAAGCAATCCTCCCGCCTTGGCCTCCCAAAGTGTTAGGATTATAGGCATGTGCCACTGCACCCAGCCTGAAGTTTTTGTAATGGTGTAAGACAGTTCTAGAATTTGGTAGTCAAAATTGAAGAGAAAAGGGGAGAAAGCAATGTAAATAGGTAGAATGAACTTTAAAATATGTTTAAATGAAATGGGCAGAGAATATATTGAAGCTATAATTAGGAATATGCCTTTGGATGTTGAGACCATTTTTGTGTTGTCCCCTAGCATTGTCTCTTTTATTTGTCTTTGTTTTTTAAGAGTGAAAGTAGCAATAACAAACTATCAGAATACCATGAGATCCAAAATACATGGAGGAAAAATTGACTGAAAGGAGTAGTGGAAAATTCAATAATTATGGTTAGTGATTTTTTAAATAATGAATACTCTTTTTTGATAATTAATAGAACAACTAGAAGAAAATACAGAGAAGACTTGAGCAACACTATTAACCACCCTGATTTAAACTGATGTGTATGGTACACTCAACACCATCAGAATTCAGATGATCTCAAGGTCATATAGAATATTCTCCATGTGAGTCTATATGCTAGATCATCAAGTAAGTCTCAATACATTTAAAAGAATTGAAATCACACAAAGTATATCCTCTGACCACAACAGAATTAAACAAAAAAAGGGAAGAAATTTGGAGGCCCCCAAATATTTGGAAATAAGACAACAAACTTCTGAATATACTATGGGTAAAAGAAGAAAGACCTAAAATCAATAATCATATGCTTTCATCCCAAGAGCTAGAAAAAGGAGAAAACTCAGATGGGGGCAGTGGCTCACACCTATAATCCCAGCACTTTGGGAGGCTGAGGTGGGTGGATCACCTGAGGTCAGGAGTTCAAGATCAGCCTGGCCACCGTGGTGAAACCCTGTCCCTACTAAAAATACAAAAAATTAGCTGGGCTTGGTGGTGGGCGTCTGTAATCCCAACTACTCAGGAGGTTGAGGCAGGAGAATTACTTGAACCCAGGAAGTGGAGGTTGCAGTGAGCTGAGATCATGCCATTGCCTTCCAGCCTGGGCAACAATAGTGAAATTCTGTCTAAAAAAAAAAGGAGAAAACTCAAAGCCAAAGCAAGCAGAGGTCAGGAAATAATAAAGGTAAAGTGACAATCAATGAAATAAAAATCAGGATAACTGTAGGAAAAAACAGTGGAACCAAATAGATGTCTTTTGAAAAGATCAAAAATTGATATATCTTTAGATAGACCAACCAATTAAAAAAGAGAAGTCTAAAGAATACCAAAAGAGAGAAGTCTAAAGAATACCAAAATCAGGAAATGAAAGAGGAGATATAACTACAGACTCTACAGAAATTAAAAGGATTCTGAGACTACTATCATATGCCAGTCAGACGATGTAGATGAAACAGACCAATTTCTACAAAGACACAAAGTACCAAAACTGACTCAAGAAGAAATAGAAAATCTGAATTGTCCTATAACAAATAAATTAGTAATTAAAAATTTTCCTGCATGTACATAATTCACACAAATATTCCGTCAAACATTTAAAGATGAAATAATACCAATCCTTTGCAAACTCTTTCGGAAAATAGAGAAACAGTTTCCAATGCATCCTACTAGGCCAGTATTACCCTAATAACAAAGCCAAAGTATTATAGAAAACTGTAGAGCAGCCTTACAAACATAAGTGTAATAATGTTGAACAAAATATTAGCAAATTGAATGTATCGACATATAAAGTGTATTATACCATGATTCATTGGGATTTATTTTAAAAGTCAATGTATTACCATAAAATAAAGAACCAAAGTCACATAATCATCTCAATAGATATAGAAAAGCACTTGACCTCCATTGATTATTTATTAAAAAAGGAAACATAACCTAATAAAAGGCACTTGTGAAAAACCTGCAACTAGCATCATCAAGGAACTTTTTGACCTAATGCAAATTTATTAATTTATAGATCATGGAAATACCATCAATCTTAACCTATTCACATTATGTATTTCAAGTTCACGGGCGTATATTCCAAACAAAATTTATTGTCGCCATGTGCTGTGAAACCCATTTTTCATGCATTCTTAATTATTGTTTATAGAACCATAATTTTTAAAATCCCTCAAATAAGCAATCTTTTAGCCATTGCTTTCTCCTTTTTTTTTTGTTTGCAGAATGACTGATTAAATTTTGTTCATTTTATTTTCTCTGCATTGACTCTTAAGTTTGTCCTAATCGTATAATCTTATTGCCACTGCTTTAGTTTAAAACCTTTTAATTTTTTAAATTGAGCTGTCTTGGTAGGTTGTCTCTTCTTGTTCTCCTTCCTTTGTAGGATTTTTCTGATCATTCATATTTGCCCTAATCCCATTTCCTTCCAGTCAATAATTTTGTATACTGTCAGATTAATTTACATACAGCATATTTATCACCATTTCATTTGCCTGTTTAAAACTCTTTTTTTCATTGCCTCATTTTGTATTTGGCTTCAGTTCGTAATTTGTCATTACAGATTCTTTTTTTTTTCTTAAGATTCTTGGAAGTTTGTCAGTGTACTCCCTTTCCAGGCTTACCTCTCGTTGGTCATTTTAATGTCACCTGAAATATTCGTTATTTACTGAAGATGCCCTGAATTTTCCCATCACTATTTATTTGCTTGTTCTGTTCTGTGCCTTCATTTTTTTTTCTTGTTTTCACACATTCTAAGATTCAATTTATGTCCTCCTATAGTTCCATGATCTTGAAGGCTTTTTTTGTTTTCCTAGTTAGGAGCCATCTTGTCCTCCTATAAATGCTCTTAGCCATATTTTTGTCTTAATGTTTTACCCCTTTCTCCTTTGTATTGTACTCATTCATGTGTGTCTCAATTAATAGATAAATACACTGAGGGAAGGACTTATTTTTGAGTCCTGATTTTATATCTAGCACAATACTTTGCATATTTTCTTTGTTAAATAAATATATATTTAATTTAAAATGAATAAAAACATTTGGAAGCTATTAAAACTGGGCTTTCTTTGCTAAGAGCTATTCTCTTGAGAAAAAGAAAAAAACAAATCATGAGTAGTTCGATCAGATGTTCGATACAGGACCAAAAACACATGTGTACTCTTGGAAGTTTTTGATTTGTTTTATTCTGAACACTAATGAACCATTCATAAGACCATAGCATTAGTGGTTTTAATTGTACAACTGCCATTGACAATGAGTATAATTGAGCAGCCATCCGCTTTATTTTCAAAATGAAGAATTTTTCCTTTGCTTTCCTTACTGCAGAATATTTTAGACTTTATACAATGGGGAAATTAGACTGCTATATTGAAAAAAATAACTTTTTCTGTTATTAACATTCTATTCATAGTAGCTCTATGAGGAAAACCTGATAAGTTTTGGTAATTTAAAATGGACATTCTAATTTAAAAATATTATTATATTATTTCAGTCTCTTGGCTGTAATGTTTTCAGGAATCAAGGTTATAATTTGGTGGGTACATTACCCTGATTTTGTCTCCTGCGCTTTTCAAATTCTTTTGAGACATCCTCCATCGGGTAAGACTATACTTTCTGCTTGGGCTCTTCCCTTGCTCCATGAAAACCGGGAGGCGCCTTCTGGGAGAAAGCCAGAGGAATTCACCTACTGTGCTCCGTTGTTTCTTCCAGGGATCATAGCTGTTAGTTTCTGCTGAATTTGATTCCCCTCTAGGGTCTTCAAATTCTTATTTTTTAGTATTTTTTTGGCTTTTACAGTTATCAGCATAAGGACTAGTTCAATGAGAACTGATTTGCTGTACCCAGAATACAAACTCTTGGGCACTTGCATTTTAAAAGAGCAAGTTATTGAGAATTCCAGTATTTAATATAGGCACACTTAAAATATTGCCCAAGAGAAGTTGAGTCTTAGTTCATGTTGAGAGCTTGAGGTGATTTTTTCATGTTACTATTTCTCATGTCATGAGAAGCAGTCTATTATCAGACTCATCAAGGAGGACCAATATACTATGGCTTAGTGTAAATCACTGAATACGTGAAGTTAGTAGTCAAGAAAATTGGGGCAGGACTCAGTGGCTCACACCTGTAATCCCAGCACTTTGGGAGGCTGAGGTGGGTGGATCACCAGGTCAGGAGATCGAGACCATCCTGGCTAACATGGCGAAACCCCATGTCTACCAAAAATACAAAAATTAGCCTGGTGTGGTGGCACACTACTGTAATCCCTGCCACTCGGGAGAGTGAGGCAGGAGAATCCCTTGAACCTGGGAGGCAGCGGATGCAGTGGGCCGAGATCGTGCCACTGCACTCCAGCCTGGACGACAGAGTGAGACTCCATCTTAAAAATAAATAAATAAATGAAAGAAAGAAAAGAAAGGAAAATTGGGTTCATAGTTGTACAGATTGAAATTTGTGCAAACCACTACTCCTGTTTTTATGAGACACCAGTATTCTGCAAAGACAGTAATTTTGGTATAATGTCAATAGATTCATATTAGTATATACGCATCAATCCATAGGTATCTTAGTGAAGGAAGAAATATTTAAGCTATTGTAAGGAAGATATATTAGATGCTATAAAGACATATTGCAAACTCATAGGGTAGAAAATCTTTGACCTTATCAGCAACTGGATGTGAGACCTATAACGCTATGGAAAACATTTAAAGGTTGCAATGTGCAAGTCTGTCTCCTCTGGGTTTCCTATTTCTCTCTCTGGCCAGTTAGTTCATTCTTTATTCTCCCTCTGCAGATTGACTTCTTTGATTTTTCTATCTGTAAAAGGTGGTTGCCCCAAAGAATTTACATCTCCTCCTTTACATGGCCAGTAGAGAATGTATTCCCCAACATATTCCTGAGAAAGATAATTTAACTGGCTAATTAGGGGTTGGTTGTCTCCCTGGCGGACATTTTGGCTGTGCTGAGAGGGTGGAATCACAGGTTATAAGCATGGCTACCAGAGTCCACTATGTGGTTGGGGAATAGTTCTTAGATGAGGAGAGAGTTTTGTAAGCTGAAAAGTTACCTGAAAGGGATCTACGACATCAAATACCTCAGAGAATCTGAGTGTTTAAATGAGTAGCTGGGATAAATGGAGAAGCTAAAGACAGAAGATGTGTTAATTCTAAGCCTGTGAATCTCATATTTCTTTAAAAGAACCTCTGTATGTATAACCACAAACAGTTATAGGCAATACGTTAAAGGAGATTAAATGGTAAATGAGGAATTAATTCAGAATGATGTTAGCAATGTTAGCAAGTTATAAATCTCAAAATTTTGGTCCTGCTTTAATATCATGAAATTGCTAAGTAACATTTTAGGAACTGCTAATCAAATACAGCAGAAGAGATGCCTAACCAACATAGTTTATATGTTCTTTAAAGCACTCTGTATCTTTGTTTTGACCACAGAGCCATTCAACATAATAGGTTCTCAGAAAAAAACAGTGAATCATGATATCACTGGAATATGTAGACTTTCAAGTGCTTTCCACCTGTTTTGTTGTTGTTGTTGTTTCTTGCCTTCAGTTTTTACAGATCATGGCTTTTAAGTTGACACACCCATCAATTTTGACTTTTATTTTGGGGGCTCTTGATCAACAAGAAATAGAAATTCATGGTACTTAAAAATAGTAAAGAAATTAGTATCTAAGATATGAAGGAATTGAGAGCCAACAAGAATGTGGGATTATTTTCTGCACATTTTCTGTAGACAGAATGTATTTGGTATTGTAAGTAATGCTCTTTGTTCTAGATTTTCAATCTTGGGTGATTTTCTTTAGGCAAATTTTATTCAGAATAGCTTGTTTACTTTTAAGAAAATTAAAATTTGAACCCATAGGTGTGTGCTTAGAATGTATACAATTTGGAAGGTGCAGTACATTATCCAC
Source organism: Hylobates moloch (assembly GCF_009828535.3). NCBI lineage: Eukaryota > Metazoa > Chordata > Mammalia > Primates > Hylobatidae > Hylobates > Hylobates moloch. The sequence goes on from NW_026652276.1 coordinate 214,405,903, forward strand.
CATGATGTGGAATCATCAATAAATTATATAGTTATATTTTAATAGTAGGCATCTGATGTTTGTGTCAAGACTGTGTAGTAGAAGATTTAGCCCAATTCAAATAAATTTCAGGTATCCTAGAAATGAGGGCATTTTTGTTCTTTGAGATACTAAAAAATTCTGGCCGGGCATGCTGGCTCACGCCTGTAATCCTAGCACATTGGGAGGCTGAGGCAGGCAGATAACCTGAGATCAGGAGTTCAAGACCAGGCTGGCCAACATGGTGAAACCCAGTCTCTACTAAAAATACAAAAATTAGCTGGGTATGGTGGCAGGTGCCTGTAATCCCTGCTACTCGGGAGGCTGAGGCAGGAGAATCGCTTGAACCTGGGAGGTGGAGGTTGCAGTGAGCCTTGATTGCGCCATTGCACTCCAGCCTGGGGTACAAAAGCGAGACTTCATCTCAAAAAAAAAAAAAAATCTCTTTACTAATTTGAATATCAAAATAAAACTTTACCTAAATTTAAAATAGTATTTTCCAGCTGGTGATGAATGGTATTAGACAAGAAAGGCAAACAATGAAGCAAACAAACACAAATTGCAAACATTTAGCCTGTGGTTAAAAATTACACCCATCCCTTTTCTTTTAAATTTTATTTGTATTATAGAATTTTGTACTGAGGATGAATTTACAGAGTTCACTCTACTTTGAAGACTTTTAATTTGCATATAACAACATATTCATTAAAGCTTCTTTATACTTTTTTTAAAAAGTTCAGCAATTTGTTGTATTTTTTTGATTTGCTGGTCTGTTGCATGGCCCTATGGTGGAAGTAAAGAAATTTAATGCTTTAAGGAGCATATAAATTGGGGGTATCTTTTTTATTAAATAAGGACTAATAATATCAGGCAGTTTTTGATAAATACTTATTGAATGATGTAGAAAATGGGTGTTTTAGGAGTTCAGGAAAGGGTATAGCCAGCTAGAGTGGCCTGGGAAGGGCTCCTTGAAGAAAAAACACTGGAATTATTCTTGGAAGTATTTGTTGGTATTTATTTAGGAGAGAAGGTAATCTAGATTAGGCCTTCTAGAAATGAGAATGCCCACATATATTCAGGGAAGAGTTAAATAATTTTGATTGCAGTGTTGGGTTTATGTTTGAGAGAATAAGATACGGTTGGAAGTATGTACTGAAGTCAGAATGTTGTGGATGATGAAAGGAGTAGCCTTCTGATGATAGCAGCAGTGTTTTAGGACTGTCTGTTGATATTACGTGAGAAGGACTGGAAGGGTAACAGATGAGAGGCAGAAAATTAAATGAAAACTACATGAATTGAACTAAGTTGGTGGCTGTCAAAATGGACAGGAATGGGCAAACTAATACTTGAGGAACAGTCATTAATGATCTTGAGGACTAATTCCTTTATGGGCACAAAGGATGTGGGAATGTATCAAAAGATAGTTCTGAAGTTTTAAACCTGGAAAGTAGTGCAAATAAGAAACTACCAACAAACAAAAAGGAGACAGAAGGAATTAATGTTTTTATGGGAAGATGATTTAGGTTTCTGAGGAGTTGGTTTTCTTAGTGAAATATGTGAATATATATCAAGCATGCAGTCACAGATGTGGGACTGGAGCTCAGAGAAATGAGGAATAAATCACATTGTGATAAAGGGAACAGTAGATGTAAAGGCTACTTTTTAAAGTTTAGGACTCAAAGACAAAAGGAAAATAAGATTATAGATAGAGCGTAAGGACCAATGCAAGATTTTTGTTGAGAAAGTAGGAAAAGTGTGTGTTTGCAGATTGAAAGGATAAGTGGGTGTATAGGAATAGACTAACAATGCTGAGAGGTGACAATTAAGGAGACTTTACTGATGGTGAGAAAAAGAAAAATGATCTTAAAATACCTGTCTTTTGAGGTCACTATTTTATTTTACAAGGCCTCAGTCATTGGATTCTAGGACAGCAAGTACCTCAAAAGAGTTACTTGGATTAGTGTATTTTCACGCTTTGGTAGAAACATCACTCTGTCATGTTGATGTTAACCATCTGAAATATGAGTGAAACAATGCATTTATATACATCTTTCTGTGTTATATTAATTTGAAATTCTTTTCTGGTTTATCGTTCTTTTTTTGATCACAAATTGCTGAAAATCTTTTTGGCAGCAGTGCCAAATATACAGTATAATTTAGTCCCTGAGTTGAGTTGTTACTCAAGACCCAACTCAATATTCTCTCTGATCATTGGGTAGTTTGGGTGCTGTGTTAACAGAGATAGTATTTATCATTGTATTATTTCATCCACATACTGAATAATACTCTAGTGGCTTCATAAATAAATAAAAAATATTTACCAGTCTATTGACATGTTTTGTACTTTCCAAGTGCAATCCTTATTGGACAGAAAATGAAATAAAGTACACTTACTGCCACCGGTAGACTTGTGCTTATTTGGGTGCTCTGGTGTTGGGTGCATATATATTTTCTATTGCTGTATTCTCTTGCAGAATTGACTCTTTTATTTTGTTTTTTTTGTACAGTTTTTGACTTAGTCTATTTCGTCTGGTATCGGTATAGCAAATCCTACTCTGTTATGTGTTCCATTTGTATGGAATATCTTTTTCCATGTCTTTACTTTTATTCAGTGTGTCTTCATAGGCAAAGTGAGTTTCTTGAATGCACCATATTACTGGGTCTTTTTTTTTTTTTTTTTTTTTTTTAAAGACAGAGTCTTGCTTTGTTGCCCAGGCTGGAGTGCAGTGGCGCGATCTTGGCTCACTGCAAGCTCCACCTCCTGGGTTCACACCATCCCCCTGCCTCAGCCTCCCGAGTAGCTGGGACTACAGGCACCCACTACCATGCCTAGCTAATTTTTTGTATTTTTAGCAGAGACAGGTTTCACTGTGTTAGCCAGGAGGCTCTCAATCTCCTGACCTTGTGATCTGCCCGCCTCAGCCTCCTAAAGTCCCAAAGTGCTGGGATTACAGGTGTGAGCCACTGTGCCCAGCTTGGATCTTGTTTTTTAATTCATTCAGCTTCTGTGTGTTTAATCAGGGAATTTAGTTCATTTACATTGTGTTATTATTGATAGGTAAGGACTTACTGCTGGCATTTTGGTACTTGTTTTCTAGTTGTTTTGTAACTCTTCCTTCTTATTATCCTTCTTTGTGGTTACATGATCTCTCTGGTAGCATGTTTTGATTTGCTGCCTTTTGTTTTTAGTGTATCTGTTATGGGTTTTTGCTTTGTGATAATTCTTAGATTTTAAATTGGATTGATTTTATAAGTAGAACCTGTTGGCAGTAGTGGATTTTTTAAATTTTTTTTATTTTTTTGAGATGGAGTCTCACTCTGTCGCCCAGGCTGGAGGGCAGTGGCATGATCTCGGCTCACGGCAACCTCTGGTTCAAGTGATTCTTGTGCCTCAGCCTCTCAAGTAGCTGGGACTACAGGTGTGCACCATCATGCCCAGCCAATTTTTTTTTTTTTTTTAAAGTAGAGATGAGGTTTCACTATGTTGGTCAGGCTGGTCTCGAACTTCTGGCCTCAAGTGATCCTCCTACCTCAGCCTCCCAAAGGGCTGGGATTATAGGCATGAGCCACTGTGCCTAGCTAGTAGTTGATTTTTTAAAAAGCAGTTGCTTTTCTTGTGTTGAAGCTCTCAATATGAGTAGTGGCTATGGAAATTCTTTGCAGGTCAGGACTTCTTAGCTTCCTGTGGCCTTTCTATATCTCTTATTGGCAGGTTTGTTGTAGTATTTATCCACTATGTGTAATAGTGAGTGGTAAGCGCATGCACTCCCTAGTTCACTAGGGATCACTTTACAGGTCTTGAACCTCTGTAAGCCCCATTTCTGTATCTATAATCTGTGAATTTATCTGATAAAATTTTGTGCTTTAAAAGAGATAATACATTTTACATGGATTAGCATGTTGCCTGCATCATAGTAAGCCCTCAGCAAATGTTATGGCATTGCTGCTAATGCTGCTGTAGTTCAGAATAATGAGGATTAAATTGTGATTAAAGAGGAATGTTGATTAACTCACTCAGCACAATATCTAGCACATAGTAGATATTCAATAAAAACGTTCCTTTTACTCCCATGTTCAAATGCCCACCACACCTCTTCCCCATGAATAGGAACAAGTAGATGACTTACTAGCTATAATGAATCTTTTCTTAGATCCCCAGCTAGGAAAATGAATGACCAGGTTAATATACTCCTGAATGTTGGTTTTAGAATTAGATTTGCGTGGTTTTAAAATAGTTTTTCTTAATAGCACATTAAAAATGTGTATATTAACATTAACTGGTTTATCTGGTTGTACAGATGCTGTTAACTGAGTACTTGGATATGAAAAATACTCGTACGGCCTCTGAACCATCAGCTCAACTAAGCTATGCCAGCACTGGACGAGAGTTTGCAGCCTTTTTTGCCAAGAAGAAACCTCAAAGGCCAAAAAATTCTCTTTTCAAGTGAGTATTATTCTGCTGTTAATAGATTTTAAGAATTGTTAGACTGAAGTAAGATGACTTCTTACTTTATTAATAGCCATAACTTTCTCTAGCTTAAGTTGAGTGAAGTAATTTAGAGGAAGTGAATGTATGTTGAGTTTTATTTATTTTTGTTTTCTGTCAGGTGAAGTGGCTGTTTTGGGTACAGTTACTGGACTACCCGGAACTCCTAATAAAAATTTCTGGAACTTGTTTCAGGGGAGTTTTATTTAAAATTGTTTCTGGGGAATTTTATGTGAAATGAAAGGAAATGAAATATGTTAGCCTTGAAAAGGCCCCAAGAGCCAAGAAACAACCTTTGTTAATAAAGTTATGCAAATGTTTCCAGCTAAGCAGTATTGGGCCTTATGTGGTTACTTGTTTAATAGAAGAACAATCTGGGTTTTTTTTTTTTTTTCTAATTATTACCTTAGTTAACTCCACGAAGCCATGTGCCTAAAGTGTATATCTCTTGGCAACAGCTAATAGTTAGTAATATTGATAATAACTTCAATAATAACAACAGCTACCACTGATTGTTTCCTAGGTATCAGGCACTGTACTGGGCAAGTTTCCCAAAATAATCTCAGTTAAACATACTTTAAATTGGAGTATACTAAATTTCAGCAGCAGCAGTAGTAGCTAACGTTTATTGAGTTCTTACTAAGTGCTAATCAAGGCATTAAATTATTCTCATAAATTATTTACTAATTACAACAACCTTATAGGCAAGGGTTGTATTTTTAATACTTTCGTACATATAAAACCATGGAGACATGAAAGGTTAAGTAATTTATATAAGGTTGCATAGCTAGCACGTGGTAGAAGGAGGATTTAAATCCTGGCAGTCTTACTTTAGATCTGTTTTCTTTTGAGGATTTAGTAGATACTTAAGAAGTTGCATCTGTAAATATAAGCATGTAAAGTGACCACCACAGAAGTATCCCAGTATATTGAATTTATTCTTTTTCAGCAGTTGGAGCTCTAATACCTTCTGTTGATTCACATTTGAGGCTTGTTTTTATCTTAGATTTTTAGTGTTTTTAATAATTAAAGTTCAACAGTTCATTTATTTTGTGATCTAGCAGAGAGGAGATTTATTTAGTATGTCCCTGCCAGAAATGAAATCTATTCTGTTTATTGAATGCATTCCTTTTTAAACAGTTTTATTCAGAGAGTAGATGCAATATCAGTTACAATGCTTTAGGCTCCAAGTAACATAAAACCTTAAATACAATAGATTGAACTATAGGAAAGTTACTATTTCACATAACAAGGATGAATGTGGAGGTTTCCTTAATTCAACTGTACGATATCATAAAGGACTCAGCCCTTTCCATCTCTCTGCATTGCCATCCTCAACACATTAGTAATGTTTTCTATTGTGATCACGAGGTATATCCATCAGTTCCAGTCCAGGAAAGACAGTATGGGCAAGAAAATTGCTTGTGATTCTCCCTGTGAATCTCTCTCTTTGAAAAAACACATAGACTTTATTTTTTAGAACAGTTTTAGGTTTATAGAAAAGTAGAGCAGGAAGTACAGAGAGTTCCTTTATATTCCCCCCTTCTCCCCATTTTACCCTATTTAGCATCTGTATTAGCATCTGTTTGTTAGAATTGATGAACCAGTATTGAGATGTCATTATTAACTAAATTCCATAGTTTACATTAGTGTTCACTCTTCATGTTGTACAGTTCTAATGGGTTTTGACAAAGGCATAAGTTCATGTATCCACCATTACAGTGTCATACAGAACAGTTTCACTGCTCTAAACATCTTCCATTCACCGCGTATTTATCCCTTCACCCTCCCTAACCCCTGGCAACCTCTGGCCTTTTGACCATCTCCATAAGTTTTGCCTTTTCCAGAATGTTGTATACTCAGAATTAGTGTGTAGCCTTTTCAGAATGGCTTCTTTCACTTAGCAATATGCATTTAACTTTCTTGCACATCTTTTTGTGGCTTGATAGATGTCTCTTTGTATTGCTGAGTAACATTCCTTTGTGTGGATATTCCATAGCTTGCTTATTTACCTATTGAAGGACCTCTTGCTTGCTTCCAACTTCTGGCAATCACGAATAAAGCTGCTCTAAACACTCATGTGCAGGTTTTGGTGTGGACATAAACTTTCAACTCATTTTTGTAAATACCTGGGAGCAGCATTACTGGATCATTTGGTGATACTGTGTTTAGCTTCATAAGACACTGTCAAACTGTCTTCTTAAGTGGCTGTACCATTTTAAATCTTTTTAAATTAGTACTTACTAATTATCAATTTATTAATCATTTCTGCTAATGACAAAACTCTTCAGCAAGTTCCTGTTAAGCTCTAGGATTGGGTCATAAGCCCATTCCTAAACTAGTTACTGGCAAGGGGAAGCAGATCTCAGTGGTTGTCTTAAACTAGGCAGGTTCCTCTCTGGTGCTAGGTTTCCAGCTGGAGAGGAAGCCACTTTTTCTGAGCACATGGCTGAGTAAAGAGCAAGGAAGCAGAATGCCCAGATGGAATCAGGGCTATGCCAGCAAGCACAAAGATAGTAGAAGGAAAAGGTAGTTGGTAGAGGCAACTGACACTGTCTCAGATGCGCCTAACCAGGCCCTTTTCTTTTCTTTTTTTTTTCTTTTCTCTATTTCTAGCTCAATTTAACCTTCTAAATATGGAATCATTGCAGAAAGCAGGCTTTAGGGTTTGAAGTTCATGCTCTCAACCATCACCGCTGACTTTCAACCTCAGTCAGACCACATACACATTTTCAAACATTTAGGCAGTGCTTCTGAAGTTGTGGTATTGGAAAAAAAAAATTGTTGGAAATGAACAAATTGGCTTAAATAATTATTACACATTTATTATTATTGGGCAGTAATGAAACTTATCACAGACACAGAATTAGGCCGTTATTACAGATTTGTCTGTTTCCAGTCTTGGTTCTATCCTTGAGCCCATGTGTGTCTGAGCAGGTCTCAGTGTCTCTGGATATAAACAAAGGAGGTGAGACTCAATCTCTAGTGCCTCTTTTACTGCAAAATTATATCAATCTGTAACTTGTTGCAGACCTAAAAAGAATTCCTGAGTAGCAAAAATACATCAAGTCATAAAGGATTAAGACTTTGACTGTTTTTATCACATCTGTGAAGGACTTTATTACCCTCTTTAATTGCCCTTAGCTAAGGTTAATCAAGTGTGTTTAAGTCCTGCCTTATTGTGCTATGTGTGCCTCTTTATTCTTTGCTTAAGAGTTTATTTTTTTTTTCCTTGCCATATCTGATCAATAGCTGTCAGCATGCTTTTTGGAGGTCAGTGGCTTCTTTTCTGCACTTGACTGGCGGGTGGCATGTTTGAAGTACTGCACACTTTGCCTTCTTTCCGGCTGTTAGTACCCTCTTAGTTCTTGGCAGGGTGCAGAGAGGAGATCAAGTAACCCAAGTGTTTCCCTCACAGACTGACATTCATCTCAGTATTCATCTTCCTTGTCAAGGAAAGGATAAAGAAGGCATAATTAAGAAAATGATGGTGTGCCTGCCTTGTTGCCAGAAACCTATCCCATTAGCACAGTTGCTCGTACTATGTTGCTGCTTTTACCCCTTAGTGGCAGTCATTCTTAGAAGGATTCCTCCATCTGGCAGGTTGTTATCCTGCCTTTGAAATCTCAGTTTGAGATGGGATCTCTTAGCACATCAAAGGCTTTACTGTTTGATATGCCATAATTCTATCTGTTTTTTTTTCTTACTTGCGTGTTTCTCTTAAGACTGATTTGTTTTTGTATTTCTTTTTATAGTTATTATTTTAGGTTTTAGAAACCTGTTCTTTATCATGAGTCTCTCGTTCTCCCTCCTTCACCAGTGTTTCTAACCTCTGAAATAGTTCCTGGGTAGGTGTGAACAAATATTGCGTAGCTTGGTATTTTTTGAGAGTATTTTATATGGTAGGCAGCAGGTCAAAAAACCAGCAGCCATTTAGAAAAGAAACTTTTTTAGGCCATTTAGGGAGAGATTACAGCTGCCTTGCTTTTCTGGTGCCGTTATTCACCCACATTTCTAGCATGTCCTTTGTCTAGTCCTCTACCTATGGGAGTTAGGCATGAGTTCTGCTCTGAGGAGCCAGTGTGTCTGTGTTGGTAGCTGGCAGTCACTGGTGACTTTTGAGCTGGATGGTAATGTAATTAGAATGACTTCATAGGATGCTCTCATTGCTGCATGTGTAAGGATCCTGGCAAAGGCTGATGGGGGTCTGAAAGCAAAAGGAAGTTGGGGCAGATCAGAGCTGTACCAGTTGAAATGGAGAATAAGCAAAAGATCCAAATACGGTTGTAAAGGAGCCTTAGCCAGGAATATCGCTCATAAATCAAGGTCTGTGGCAGCTGGCCCTGACCCTGTCATGGTATAGCCAAAGTGTCTTCATCACGGAACATCGGGGAGAACCACACAGACCAGAGTAGAATAGTGTGGAATACAGAGGTGGTCAGCACTTAATTGATTTACACTTGCTTGTCTGTTTCCCCTGTGTTTCTCTGCAGGTTCGAATCGTCCTCCCATGCCATCAGTATGAGCGCCTACCTACGAGAACAGAGAAGGGAGCTCTATAGTCGGAGTGGAGAACTGCAAGGTGGGTGATTGAGCTTCTCTGGAAAAATTAATTTTCTGGAGGAATATTTCCTTTATTACACGTGAGTTTGTGTCCTGCATTCACAGGATCCTTTCAAGATAACAAACACTTAGTGACTTAATAATTTGTTTCTTCTGTAATTTCCCAGCATCTGCTGCCAAGCAGGTAAAACTGTTACTGTGGCCATAGGACTTATAGACTTGCTACTGTTCAGGTGGGAATTCAAAGCAAAAAGAGATGAGGCCAGGCTTGTCGTGCTTAAACAGAAGACCTGAGTCCATTCACAATCTAGGAGAATGTTGGTCTTCTGCGACTGCCACTGTTACTTCTAATTGTTGTTTTTGACATCTTCTAGAATATGACAGAAGTACCTGAGATTTGGGAAAGGGAAAATGCAACCACTGTCATTATTTAAAGGGAAAAGATGCCTCTAAATAGTATGTTATAATCAACATAACTGTGATACACAGGCTATTTGATACCCATGTATGGTTACCAAAGAGTTGTAAGCTGAAGAATAAAATATTTAGAAAATAAATTAAATATAAATAAATATATTAGACTGATAACATTTCCTTCTGTGACAAAAAGATGCTGATCATAGTAAATGTAATGAGTTAAGAAAGATTTGGAGGTCAGGTGTGGTGACTAACATCTGTAATCCCAGCACTTTGGGAGACTGAGGCAGGCAGATCACTTGAGTCCAGGAGTTCAAGACCAGCCTGGGTGACATGGCGAAGCCCTGTCTCTATAAAAAAATACAAAAATTAGTTGGACATGGTGGCACGTGCGTATTCCCAACTACTCAAGAGGCTGAGGTGAGATTGCCTGAGCCTGAGAGGCAGAGGTTGCAGTGAGCTGAGATCATGCTGCTGCACTTCAGCCTGGGTGACAAAGTGAGACCATGTCTCAAAAAAAGAAAAAAAAAACAAACAACAAAACCACATTGGTGAGGGCCTGCTAAGTGTAAGATATCTTAGGTGTTGGAAGTAATGGAAGTTGAGAACAAAGAAATATAGAGCCTAAAGATCTAGTTATGAAAGTAAAGTATACATATGTGTGTGTGCATATATACATACACACACAGATACACACACACACACACACACACACACATCAGTAACAATATCAGGAAATAAATACTAACAACTGAGTGGGTGGTGTGGATACATTGCTAGAGAAATTACAAGAAAGGAGTGATTACATAAATTGTTTTAGAACTCTGGGCTTTTCTCCATGAGGGATGGGAATGAATACTTTTACTGTCTTTGATGCATTGGGATCACTTAGCATTTTGCAGTAACTGGCCTGTGTAATTAAATATTTAGTCTTTAAGACTCATAATTCTGTACCAAAACACTATGAAGTAACCACTCAACCTTTCTTGATTTAAAGACTATTGCCTTGTCATTCCTAACTTCACCTTTGTTATTAATAGAATAACCTCTAAGTTTTTCCAAAGATGCTGCTGTACTCTATCATATTTATATCACAGTAATAGTTCTACAGCCCATATATGTGGTCACCAGAAGTAAAAGCCTAGAAATATGTTTAGGGTATTAGGAAGAGGAGATTAGCCTACCAACATTTTATTTAATATGAAAGGGTTGTCATGCATTCTGGAAGACATGCAGTGTGCATGTCGAGAGTCTTGATGTAGAGGAGTACAGACAGTCATTAGAACTCAAACAAGTGAAAGGACAGAAAGGAGTGGAGGAGGAGGGTGACCCATGCTCTAGCAGGCTTTCTCTGCCTCCCAGGAGAAGAGGCTAGGCTGCCAAGAGTAGAAGGAAATGATGATAACAGAACATACATTATTGCAGGAGGTATGATTGTGCTTGAACTGCCCTTAGCAGGCTATCTAAGGCTAGTGTATCTTCCACACTCACAGTATCCTAATTTTAATTTCTCTTCAGAGTTGCCTTAAGGAATAGTTTAAATTTGCCTCCATATTTTCTCTACACCCGTCTTCTGATACACATAAATTTATTTAATGGTGACAGAGCATCTCCTTTCTTCTTTTTTAGGTTGAGTCCTAATTATTTTCTTTCTTAAAAATTAATAAACATTATCTGTTAGAGCAGTTATAAGGTCCCAGCTGAATTGAGTGGAAAGAACAGAGTTCCTGTGTGCCCTTGTCCCCACACATGCCCACCTTCCTCCAGTGTCCACATCCGGCAGCACAGTGCAGCCTTCCGTTTGACCCTTCCAGTGAACAGGCAGAGCATGTCCCTATGGTTACATAGGGACCGAGGACCTCTCATCGCTCACTCACACTCAAGCATAATTAGTCAACAAGGGCACAGGACTAGTGGCAGATTCTTTATGCTTGTATGAATGAGAATGGAGAGCACTCCGCGGCAGCCATGGGAAGGCTTTTCAGTCCCGCCCCAGTGGTCCATGCTCTCTTGAGAGACAGTATAGGGTGGCAGTGCAGAGTAGGTGGCTCTGGGCCCAGGTCGCCTCCATTTAGATACCTAGCTCCCCAGCACTCGCTTTGTAACCTCTGGCAAGTTCCATGGTCTCTGTGCCTCTTTTTCCTTTTCTCTAAATGGGAATAAAAGTAACACTCCCTACTCTATGAGGTGGTCATGAAAATTAGTTAAGCTAGGAAGTGTTTCTCTTCTCCTCTGTTTCTAGTACTGTGGTGTGACTTCAGAGTTTTCACACACATTCTCTTTGTCCTTTCTGTCATCTTTATATGGCTAAGCCCTCCTGAGCTTTCCAAGTTAAATTTAGGTGTCGCTCATTTGGATGGGCTTCCCTGTTGGTCCCTGCTCTCTCAGCCTGTCACAAATACACACACATTCTGGGGTTGTGGCCCCTGCTGTGTGTTACTGCCACATCTTTAATGATGTTCTTCTAAGTACTTTCCATACTGCATTGTGGAACAACACTCTCTTGTTTGAGTTTGCCACAAAACTGTAAGCTCCAAGAGCAAAATACTATTTTATTTCCTGTGCTTCTCACAGCACCTGGTACAAGAAATGTTTGATAAATACTGGTTGACTTAGTGACAGAATGAATGAGGACAGTTAGGATCTAAAATAGGATAGAGAGCACCATGGAGAGGCAGGAAGGGCCTGAAAGGAGCCACTTTCAGCTTTATAGCTTTCCATTACTCTTTAAGTTAAAGGCAAAGTAGAGGGTATGCATATATGGTTTTGTCCTCTGCAGTTATAAGCTTTATTAAGCAGAAATATTGCCCTTGAGCTCTCTGGCCCAGGACAAAACTACTGTATGTAATTGAAAAACATTTTAAAATCTAAGTGACAGAGGAATTTTACTCTGTGAGGATGGTTAATGGAGAAATCACTATAATCTAACTAGGAATTTTCCCATCCTTCAAAAAGTTAATTGAAATATGGGCTTTCTAGCACAAGTCGATTGAACTTACCAATTTTCAGCAAGGAATATTTCTGATTACAACAGAAGAAATGTAATAGTTCCAGCTACATTATGTTCCTAATAATCATTAAAAATACTTTAGGTGAGCTGACATATTACACACTTGGTGAGAGAATAAATCAGTGGGCCAGTTTTTGTAAAAGTCTGATGGTGTTTCATTCAGGAGGAAAAGTTTCTCTGATGAATGCTTTTAACTTTCAACAGGAAAAAAAGAGAAGAAAATCATACCTGTCTTCCATTAAAAACGGCTGTCCTTTTTCAGTTATTCCATTAATGACTGGTCCAAGGACCACAGTGAGATCTGCATTTCAGCTTGTCCCTGAAAAGATATAATTGAATAGTTCAGTCAAACCAGAAGAGACTAAGGGAAGATTTTTGTTTCTGCTGTTAACACCATATAGCGGCAGGCTTTGCTTCCCAGTAGTTTTGGTTCGTAGGTCAACTTTTCCTTCCGTTGCAGGGGAGCGGTGAAGAAATCCACCAGAAAGACAATCAAAGTAACATTAAAAAGCTCAAATTTTACAAAAGTTAAGTTCCTGCCAACATTTTCAATTTATCATACAATTAGAAATGTTACTCAGTCTTACAACACCCAAGGGGATAAAAGGATTAAAAAAATGAGATTTCTTTGGTGTTATCAACCCATCTCAATAGACTGTAACTGTTATGGTACAGATGGTTCATTATATAGTTTGCTGTTGGCAGTTGGGCTGCGGAGATGCGTGCTGCTTCAAAATGTGCGAGAGACCAGGTGGAAATCTAACTTTTGGATGTGTCAATGTTAATCATAGGCTTCCTGTGGTTTTAGCCTCTGCCGCTTCATTGTACTTAGACAGCAGTGTTGGGAGTAAAGAAAGATACAAGTTTTAATGAACATTTAATTTGAATATAGCTTCTCAGGTTTAATGTATAATTCTTCAGGGGAATAGATAATTGATGAACACATTATCTGGTGAGGGTTAAAAAAAAACAAAAAGAAAAAACAATCTAAAGACTACCACTCATGACCAAAATAAGCTCACAGGTTTATCAATGACATTCTGCCTCAGATTTCTCATAGAAAAAAATTAGAACTGTTATCAGTCCTGAATACTTTAGGGGAATGTTGTGACTATTAACTTAAATATTAAATTATTAATATTAGACATTTCTAAATTAGAAACTTTAGATTAGCAATGTTGATTTAAATGATACAGTAGTGTTTTAAAAAATCATCTTGGGCCAGACACAGTGGCTTATGTCTGTAATCCCAGCACTTTGGGAGGCCTGAGGTGGGCAGCTCACTTGAGGTCAGGAGTTTGAGACCAGCCTGGCCAACATGGTGAAACCCCGTCTCTACTAAAAATACAAAAATTAGCCTGGCGTGGTGGCGGACACCTGTAATCCCAGCTACTTGGGAGGCTGAGGCAGGAGTATGGCTTGAACCTGAAAGGTGGAGGTTGCAGTGAGCCAAGATCACGCCACTACACTCCAGCCTGGGTGACAGAGTGAGACTCTATCTCAAAATAAGTAATTAAATAAGTAAGTAAGTCAGTAAATAAATAAATAAAAATAAAAAAAGTATCATCATGAAGTTAAGAGTGCTGCATCTACTTCTTTACTTCCCATTTTCTCTTCAACTCCAGTCCACTGAGTTAGCTCTCCTCCAAGTCACCAGTGACCTCTGCTTGGCAGACTTAGTATTAGCTTTTTCTGACATTCATTTCACTTGATCTTTCTGCTGTTTTTCTTTTCTTATCCTCATGTTCTTTCTGAGTCTTGTCAAAAGCCTGTTGGAGTATCTCATGATTTGGTCCTGGGATTTCTTCTGTGCTCACTTTGTAGACTGTCCCCAGATGATCTCAGCCAAGACCAAGCTTCACTCAGTGCCCGAGCACAGCTGACCTCCATGTCTGTGTCTCCTGCCCTTTTCTCATTGTTTTCTCACCTTTTCTAGCATCCCGTCTCCCTACATTATAATTATTTATCACAATATTTAAAAAAATTTTCTCATTATACTTTTCTTAATATGTACATGTCTTATTAATTTGTTAACTTCCTTCACTTCCCTTGACCCAGAATGCAAGCCTTACTCACAGGTACATTTCAGTACCTAGGATAATGCTTGGCTTAAATTAGGCGCTTAGAGACGTATATGATGAACACGTATGATTCTATCATTAATATCTCCTTATTTGTAGGTACAAGCCTACTTATTTGAGAAACCCTAGTGGTTGTTTAAATAAACAGACTGGGAGTCCTGTGATTTGTCTTTTCTCATTTTTAAGGATAATAAAACTCATGAATGAGTAAAAGTATATTAATTGCCATCGATTCAAATAGAAATATATACTCAATTTCCATTATGTTTTCATTTCTGTCTCGGGGCTACTTAATACTTTTGTTTTTATTCAATGATACTACCTTTAGAATGCCATTTTTATTTCCATTAGGTTAATGAGTGGCCTTTCTATAGCCCTGACATTAAAATGTTCTGTAAATCTCCAACCACTTGAGACCTCACTTCTTTAAGATGATTTGCATTACATAGTAAATAATGGACATACTGGCATAGGTAAAAACTGAGCTCTTATACTGGCCTAACCTGAATTTTCTGAGTTTCTCTCTCTAATGGGTTGTTGGTGACTGGGATTGTGAATACTTGTATGTAATTAATCTGTTCGGGGGTGTCTTGCCTTAAGAAAAGACAATATTTGAGATAGATTCACTTTGAGTTGATTATCCATTTTTACTAAAAGGATTTATAATAGGAGTCTCTTATATAGCAAGCTGTTCTATAATGGAGCATTTGAGGCAATATTTCACTTTTGCACACATTTTCAGGGTCACTTTGATTGAAGTGAGGTGCATTATTTTGTATAGCAATATTATGCTCATGACATATATTTGTTCTGCAGCCTTAAATATAAGAAGCACTTTCAAAACTTTATACCCTGAAGTTTGATTAAAAAATTCTTTGTTGCCTTCTAGAATTTGCTTAATGACTTCATTAATAACTATGCAACAATATGCAGGGAACATGAAAAAAAGTACATTTTTTCTTCTGAAAATTGCATATAATTATTTCAAAATAACTTTTAATCTTTCATAGTTATCTTTTCTGTTTTAGCCTCTAAAATAGTGTTTAAAAATTGATTCCCCTTTTCTTCATAGATTTATATTCTTGCTTTTTTAAAAGAATGACCTTATAGGTAAGATTTGTCTTATAATAAAGTTATAATAGAATTTTTACAAATGCTCATTTCTTTGTCTATCCCTAAGACGTTGTAACTAATAAATATACTTTCCTCAAATCATGAACGGATTGCATTATTTCAAATCATTTAGGAAGTAAAAATATTCTTAGGCCAAGATTGTTATCAAGTGTACTACTTTTTTAGCCTTAATTGATGTAGAAATTTATTTAAAAATATTCTTTAGTTATGGATTTACTTAAGTTGGATTTGTTTTCTGAATAAATCTAATCCATGCAATATTTTGTCTAGCCAGTAGACAAACCATGTGTAGCTGAACCATATGGAAGAGCCTGGAATTTATGATAAAATGGATCTTGAGAGTGCAAAATAACCATCACAAAGCCCATTACTTAGTAAAGCCTAAGAACCTCACTCTTGAGGTATGATACTTGGTCATCACAGAACCAGTTGATGACATCTAACCTTATTTGTAAAAATATTCTATTCATTCATACAGATGTGAGAAAAGAAGGAATGCTGGTAAATGAAACATAATGTATTTGAGTTTTAAAAGTTGAACAAATGCATTTCTCTATATTTATATTATATGGTTTTTTTAAAAAGCCAAATTTATGGCTGAGCGTATTGGCACACTCCTGTAATCCCATCTCTTTGGGAGGCCAAGGTGGGTGGATCACCTGAGGTCAGTAGTTCGTGACCAGCCTGACCAATATGGTGAAACTCTGTCTCTACTAAAAATACAAAAATTAACTGGGCATGGTGGTATGTACCTGTAGTCCTAGCTAGTCGGGAGGCGGAGACAGGAGAATTGCTTGAACCCAGGAGGTGGAGGTTGCAGTGAGTTAAGATCGTGCCACTGTGCTCCAGCCTGGGCGACAGAGTGAGACTCCATTTCAAAAAACAAACAAAAAAAACCCAACTAAATTTGTGTAAAAAGGTTTTGTTTTCAGAACAAAAACTTCTGAAATGATGCAACAGGGAAATTTAAAAGTTAACTTATATCTCATATTTTTAATTATTTGGTTCACATTCGTTTTTTAATAAGGTAAAAATAACAGCTTTGCTCATCTTATTAGACATTTTTTAGGCCCACAAGAAAGTATGTTTTTGGCTATTCTAATAGTTTATATAATACCACTCATTATGAGTTAAGCCTTGCTAAAGTATAGAGAAGACCACAAACATTTATGTCATATAGTAAAGAAAGTAATTATTAGAAATGGATGAAAATACTAAATAATGAATTTATTATTGTCCCAATAAACACAATTCATAAGATAATTTTATATTGAAAATGAAGTTTGGATCCTTTTAGGAATACTAATAGTATTAATAGAAATTTTCCTTTCTGAAGGGAGCTATGAATTAACAAAATTCAGAAGAAATTTATGTAAACATGCAGGTAATGTGATATCTGGAAAATAAAACAATAGATTTTAGTGTTAGAAAGTGCTTTAGAACTCATAGTCTAGTGCTTTTTAAATTCATTTTTAGTTATAGAACTCTTCTTCTGTTTAATCTTATTTCACAGTTCAAGGTAGACAACAGGTAAAAGTGGAGATGGTTTAACAAACTGGGGTTGAGGATTAGAAGCCTAGGCCCCCACTTCATCTTTTTCTTTTTCCTTCCTCTGTGTGGGCACCCAGGGTACTATTTAGAACACTAAAGACTCAGAGGCAGACATATGGAAATATTACATGAGGGAGAAATGACGTTACAAAGTTTAGGAAGAGGACGGACCAGTCAATAAAGAATGGTGAGACAATTGATCATGCATATAGGAAAAAAAAAAAGAAATTGGATTTGTACCTCATATCATTTAGGGAAATAAATTTCCAACAGGTTGATAACTCAAATGTGAAAGGCAAACCTATTCAGAATGTTCATAGCAACATTGTTTTAGTAGCAAAAACCGAGAAACAGCTCAAATACCCATAGAAAGAAGGATGGATATGTAAGTTGTTGTAGAGTCACAAAGTAGAATACTATGTAGCAATGAAAATGAATGAACTATGCTATACATTGAGTTGGTTGAATCTCAAAAGTAGTCATACAAGAAAATATTAGATAATATATTAGAAATTAGATTTTGTATATAGAAATATGTAAACATTTATAACGTAATATATACAAAATCTCAAGTCTAATATATGTAAATCTAATACCTTACACATGTAAACTTAATATGTAATATATGTGAATCTAATATATAATATCTAATGTATTTAATATTATAAAATCTAATGTCATTTGTATGAAGGTCAGAAGCAGGCAGAACTGAATAGCCTATTTCATAGGAATATATCCTGTGTGATAAAAAAGTGAAGAAGGTAAGGGCATAAATATAAAACTCAAGGAAGAGATCACCTCTGGAGAGGATGGAGGAGGGAAGTAACCAAAGAGAGGAGCTTGTGGGGATTCAAAGATACTAGTAATGTTGTTTCTTAAGCTGTTATAGAAATACTGTTGTTTTATTCTTTTAAAAACTGTACAAATGTCATATGCACTCATACATTTCATAAAATGTACAGATATAAACAAATTTTTAAGAAGCCTCTTAAACCTTTAGAGACAAAACCATGTATGTAGTTTAATGTTCCCATTTAGAAATCGAGACCAAATGTGGAGTTTTCTGGACAGCAGCACTTTTGTTGCAACTCCTGGTACGTGCCAAAGCTGTAAACTACCCCTGAACTAGTACTGTACCTTAAGTTGTTC
Source organism: Hylobates moloch (assembly GCF_009828535.3). NCBI lineage: Eukaryota > Metazoa > Chordata > Mammalia > Primates > Hylobatidae > Hylobates > Hylobates moloch. The sequence goes on from NW_026652276.1 coordinate 214,424,312, forward strand.
ATGAGAAGGCATCTTTGTGGTTAGAAGAGTTTCCTCCCAACTTACCTGCTCCCTCCATCATCCTCCATCTGGGATGTCAGACACCTAACATTAATTGGAGTCAGCAGCGATTATACTTTTGTTTCCTGTGTTAAAGGACTTTCTGTTTATTTATTAATCCTGTATAGATTTATTGTATTTTTACTTGTGCCGGATACTTCACTAGGCCCTCAGGATAAAATAATGAACAGGATTGCTTTTGAAGGCCAAAGGAAAGAAAGGGACCATAAATGTGTCACTTAGATGGTCACCTGCCTCCCAGCATTTGTTCTCCCTTTCCTCCAAATTCATAGAGTCCCTGATATTTTGCTAGTCACAGGGCCACCCAAAATAGGAACATTTCTAACTTGCCTTGCAGCCAACATGGACATGTAATTTAATTCTGGCTAATAGGATGAGATTGAAAGTAATATGTGTAACTTTGGGTCATGCTCTTAATGGGAAGAAAGGGGCTGTCTTTCTCTCTCAGCCCAGCCTGTCTGTGAAGGTGTGGATATGAGTGGAATGTGGTAAGTCCTCCTAGACCATGCAGGTGAGGCAGCACTGAAGGAAAGCTACAGCAACAAGACAGAGGGGGCCTGGGTTTCTGATACTGTGCAGTGCCATACCTCAGTAACTTCCTGGGCCAGAGTCACCACATCATCCCAGACTTCTGCATGAGAGGTGAGTAAACTCTGACTTGTTAATTCACTAGTGTTTTGATTTATGTTACATACAGCCCTACTTATATCCCAGTTAATTCAGCAGGAACACAAGTGATCACAGCTCTGTGATACACACTATCACAGAGTTGTGTGTATATATATAAACAACTGGGATGCATATACAAGTTCTGGGAAAGGCAGGGAGGCATCTATAAGTATTTAAAGCTTAAACTCAGTTATAACAGATGAAGTGAAGTTTTCCAGGTAAAGAAATTGAGGCAAGCATTTCAGGCGCCAGCCACAGTATGGGTAAATGTATGAAAGTATGAGAGTATAGGCTCTTCTCTCATCAGCGTTTCACAACATGAATCGGATATTTTTCTACTAATTAAGGAACTCAGTTTATATATACAGATTTTTACTGATTATAATTTGTTACTTTCAGGAGTCAGATGAAAGTACATCAAAGCTATTGTGAATGGCTTTGGCCATTGTTCATCCTCATAAGAGATCAAGAATTGATAAGAACCAATGTGTACTGGTGATATGGGAAAATAAAGGTCATTATTATACCTGAGCAAAGAATAAATGTAATCACATACAGGATTTTCTGAGTGTTGTTCAAGTGTTACAGCTATGCAGCTTTATTATTAAAAATTCTATAGGAAAAATAACTTTGTTTTAAATGCACTTATTATAGCATATTATATTAGACTGTGCATGGTAGCTGAGGCTGGAAATATTGGTAGGGCCCACAGCACAACCTATTTCTAAAGTACCTTGTGTTAAAAATAGAATGTTCAGCTTGAATTGCAAGTGATCATGATGGCAGCCTGGTTCTATATGGAGATTGCAGAGCTCTATGTGCTCACATCTGATTTCCAGCTTGTAATTTTGGTGTGGATGAAAATATGCATTAAGTTACTTTTGGCTTCCCCACAATTTTAAACTGGAAAAGCCCATATTACAGTAATATGTGATAGTATGTATGAATGCGACATGAATATTGTAATAGTCATAATATAGGATGTTCATTCCTAGAATTGTGATGACATCTACTGAATTGCAGCCAGTAATTTGCATATTCATGCCCATTTAGCTCAAATAAGTCCTTGTTTGTTTGCACATTAATGTCTGATTTCAGCACCAGCTAACTCATTTACATATCCCTGTTCAGTTGGTTAGTGATGTTCATATGTGGAATATTGGTGCGGCTCTGTTTGGGCTTTGAGTAGCTTGGAGAGTGTTACGGTTTAGTAGAAGGATCACCTGTTACTCATCCTAGCTTTTCTAGGCAAGGCACTTTACTTTTCTGAGCTCTAGGTTATTCATCGGTGTAATGAAGTTAATGCTGGTTAGTTCTTAGGGCTGTCATATCAGTTGACACATTGGAGGTTATGGGGTACAGTCCACATTTCTAGGCCAACTATATTCTGGGGCCTGTTCCTGGAAAATTTTCTGCATACAGAGGAGTTCTAGATGCTGTAGAAGGTAAGACATGCAAACAGTCACAGTTTCAGTGAATATTAGAAGTACTTTGGGGAATACAGAAGAGAAAACACTTAACATTTTCAAGGGAAGTCATAGGAGGTGTTACCAAGGTGGAATCCTTACGCCAAACTGGTAAGATGAGTTGACCACACTGAACAAGGGAAGGGAACTCGCTGCAAGTAGGGAGAAGATGCGAATGAACACACAGACGTTTGAGAATCTCATGGAACTGGAAATATTTTGTTGTGGTTAAGCATAAAGTGTATGGGGAAGATTGAACATAGACATGGAAGACTGGTAGGCAGATCTCAAAAGACCTGGTATGCCATAGCAAGAAGGTTCGGTTTTTGTCTTGTGGGTGATAAAGAGTCCTCCAAGGGTTTAAAGTAGGAGAGTTCCATAATGAAACGTGCATTTTAGAAAATGTTTTCTGATGACTGTGTGGAGAATGAATTGAGTGGAATGAGAGTATAGACAAAGAGGCAGGTTGTGTTGTTATTTCAGGTGAGAGCTCATAGAATTCTTAGGTGAGGTGGGAAGTGACCCAGAACCTATTTTGGAGGTAGAATCAGTTGGACATGGTGACTCATTCTGTGTGGTGTTTCAGCAAGAAGAGATGCATTTTGCTGTCTTGGGTAGGTAATGATGTTATTCGTTAAGATAGGAAATATAAAAAGAGGAGTAGTTTTTATGGAGAGTGAGATAGGGGTAAAGATAGTGTTTCATTATGTATGCTTTAATGGTGGTTCTCTTTTAGTTGTTTTTAGATCTGCCTAATCTAATCTAGCCCAATATAATTTTACTACGTAGTCTAATCTTTTATCTTTCCCTCAAGTGTAAGGCTTTCGGCAGTTTGTGATTACTCATAACCATTCCTCTTCTCAAGTTCAGAGTAATGGAGTTAGATTTTCTTCCATCCCTTTTCCTCTCTTTATTTTTTAATTGCAAATACTACTTTCTTTTTTTTCTAGGCTTTCATTGATGTATTAGTTTTAGTGCCCACTTTAGTCTCTTAAGAATATGAATTCTTTAATTTTTATTCCTTGATGTACCCTGTATTTTTATTATTAAAATCAAACTACTAGCGATGTCTCTTGATAACTTGCTCTGACTTTGTGCAAGTCACTTAACCAGTTTTCTCAGTTGTAAAGGGAAGAAGGTAAATGATTTTTTTTTTTTGAATCTCATTTATCTCCAAAGCTCTAGGTTCTTGGATTCTCAGTCACTTGCCCACTATCTGTTCCTCAGAGCAGAGTCTGGGGACTAGTTAGAGGTTCAGAGTGTGGTCTCTGGAATTTGGCTTACTACCTAGGTGACTTTGGGCACATTAACTCCTTCTATGTGTCACTTTCACTTTCTTGAACTGTGACTATAACATACCTAACCTCGTAGGGCCATAGTGATGATGAAATGAGTTAACACATGTAAAATGTTTAAAACTGTGCCTTGGGCCTGGCACGGCGACTCATGCCTGTAATCCCAGCACTTTGGGAGGCTGAGGTGGGTGGATCACACCTGAGGGCAGCAGTTTGAGACCAACCTGGCCAACATGGTGAAGTCCTGCCTCCACTAAAAATACAAAAATTAGCTGGACATGGTGGCACACGCCTCTAGTCCCAGCTACTCAGGAGGCTGAGGCAGGAGAATTACATGAACCCAGGAGGCAGAGGTTGCAGTGAGCCAAGATTGCACCACTGCACTCCAGCCTGGGCGACAAAGCGAGACTCTGTCTCAAAGCAAAACAAAACAAAAAACTGTGCCTGGCACATGTTAAGTACTGATAAATGTTAACAGCTATTATTTTACCCATAACCTGTAGCACCTGGCATCATTCTTCACACATAGGAGGCACTCGGTAAATGTTTTTTTAAATTAATGAACCAATAAGCCTGTTAATGGACAAGTAAGTTCTAGTAGTATCTCTTAAAATGGTCCCTAGAAACTCCTCCCCCACCCCCATTTTTCCTGTTTTCTTCTCTGACAGAAGTCTTTCTAGACTGTTGAGAAAATGTGTTTGTTTACCTCAGAGATTGTCCCAATCTTGTAATATTAAGTGACATCCATTTTGAGAATGTAGGTGTGATTCACATATACCTCTAACTAAGAGAACCACACTTGGTGACCTTTAGTGAATTCGTCTTTCTGGCCTATATCCACCCCAGAGATAAATATTAATGGCCATGATGAACGTGGCCATTTTTCTTCAAAACAATTTGATCTGCAGTGGCACGAACTCTAAATTTTACTACACAAATAATTTAGGACGGTTGGAATATGGCTAGTAAAGAGGTTAAAATGGAAAGGACAGCCCTTCTATTTATGAATTAATGGCAGCTGAAAATTTGGCGTTGTTTTATGTACATTATTGTTTTGCCTTCCTCTTGCCTCCAGTTTGACATCACTTTCTTGCTGCTTGTGAAAACAAAAATAAAAATGCAGTTGTAATCCTTTAACGGACTGGGTAATACATTGGTGAGGGAGAGCTTCTTTCTTTAAGTCTACAGATTGGAAAGCTGACCTCTTCAGAAGTACCCTTATAGACACACTCAGAAATAATGCTTTAGTAGCTCTGTGGGCGTCCCTTAGCACAGTCAAGTTGACATATAAAGGTAACCATCACAGAAACGAAGTTTGAAAAAAAAGTTTACAGCTGATCTGAAAGGGAAATTTTTGACTTGGCTTGGAAAGCAAGCAATGAATTGTTTATGGATATCATTCCCCACAGCATGTCTGCTGAAAGAGGACTGATAAAAGCAAGGCTATTGATGGGATGAATCATTCACTCATTTATGATTATCTACCATTTCTAGATTATAGGACTGTTATTGAGGACCATTAACTCCATATCCACTTAAATATGTCATGAATCATTTTTTAAAATTTCTCAAGACAAGAACTTTTTCCATAACAGTTCTTTAACATGTAAATTGAGTGGTTGACTATCATTTCTAAATTATGGTATTTACCCTAACACAATAGATGTGGTTGCCTTAAAATAGATACAGAATTTTGTCTAACTTATTCTAACCAGTTGAAATCCTTTGTCATCCCCAAATTATAATCAGTGTGATCTTTTTACTGTCACTTCCAGGACATTTTTTAGGCAAGTATAATGCCCAAGAGGAATAATTAGCTCTTTTTAAGTAACTTCTACTTTTTTATCTATTTTAGATGGTTTCTGTTTAGTTATTAGCCATATTTGTTACATTTTACACTTTGAAATTTGTAGTTCCTATAAATACTTTTAGAAGTAATAATAATATACATTATATTAAAAAAATTGGGCATGGCATGGTGGCTCACGCCTGTAATCCCAGCACATTGGGAGGCCAAGGTGGGCAGATCACCTGAGATCAGGAGTTCGAGACCAACCTGGTCAACATGGTGAATATAAAATTAGCTGAGTATAGTGGCACATACCTGTAATCCCAGCTACTAGGGAGGCTGAGGCAGGAGAATTGCTTGAGGCTGGGAAACGGAGATTGCAGTGAGCTGAGATCATGCCATTGCACTCCAGCCTGGGTGACAAGAGCAAAACTCTGTCTCCAATTTAAAAAAAAAAAAAAATTGTATCTAACACTGGAGTTTTAGATACCTGTACACTGAATCTTTTCTGTTCTTTCTCCCTTTTTTTAAACCTTAGTTTATTTATTAATATTATTATTACAGTTTGATTAGATTTCACTTATTATTGAGGGGAATGTACCTGCAGTGAATTGTGTAATGTGCACTCATCTTAAATGTACAGCTAAATTCTTGCACATATATATTCCCATATAACTACCACCCAGAAGATTTTCCATGCTTCTTAACACTCCCTGAGGGTCAACACTATTCTGATTTCTAACTCTATCTCTTAGTTTTGCCTGTTCTTTAACTCTAAATAAATAGAATCATACTGTGTTTTGTGTGTCTGGCTTCTGTAACTCAACAGAATGTCTGGCACATTCATTCTTGTGGATTTCCATATCAGTTTTTATTATTGCATAGTATTCTATGACTATAGGACAATTCATTCATTCACCTTTTAATGGACTTTCATCGTTTCCACTTTGGGGCTACTATAGATAATTCTCCTATCAACAGTTGTATTACAAATGCACTAATTTCTCATGGGAATATACCTAGGAATGGAATTGTTGGTTCATGACATAGGCATGTGTTTGGCTTTAGGAGATACAAGGATTTTTACCATTATAGAAATTGATAAGAAATTGTATGACAATATCAGTTCCTCTACATTCTCACTAATGTATTTTTATGGGCTCACATTTTTACCATTCTCTTGAGTGTGTAGTGTACCTTCTTCTTTTTTTTTTTTTAAAGAAAAAGAAAAAGAGTTTAAGCTTTCCTTACTTCTGCTACTCTTCTGCTGCCCCCATACTGGCAGGAATTTCTGGATGTGATTATTTGCTATACAGACTATCTGCCAATTTACTGATTCACAGTACAGCATTTTTTTTGTTGTTGTTGGTTTTTTTTGAGACGCGGTCTTGCTCTGTCCCCCAGGCTGGAGTGCAGTGCACCGGTGTGATCATAGCTCACTGCAGCCTTGAACTCCTGGACATCAGGTGATCCTCCTGCCTTAGCCTCCCAAGGAGCTAGGACCACAGGTGTGCACCACCGCATGCAGCATCACACCTGGCCAATTTTTTAACTTTTTTGTTGAGACAAGGTCTCACTTTTTTGCTGAGGCTGGTCTCAAGCTCCTGGCCTCAAATAGTCCTCCTGCCTCAGCTTCCCAAAGCACTGGGGTTACAGGCTTGAGCCACTGCACCCAGCCAATATAGTTTTTCATAGTTCAGTGATCTTCTATTCTTTCTAGAAGAAGTTCTGATCATGTTCATACAGTTTCTACCCAGAATTCTTTAGCGGCTTTTCTTACTAGAAATCACCTACCATATTTCTTAGCACCTTCAAGGTGGAAGATAAAGATATCGCCTCTTTTTCAACTTTTTGTAATTTTTTGGTCAATGGTTTTCTATTTTGAAAGATCTTTTTATTGCATGTTTCTTACTGATATTCCCACTGGTAGGAGGCAGAATTCTAGAATGACTCCAATGACCAGACCCGTGCCCGTGTATTTATAATTTTTCCCCTTTGGGTGGTATCCATGATTCTGACAGACTGTCACTGTCAGGGTTAGTTTTTTATATGACAACACTGAATGGATTTTGCAAGTGTGATTAAAATCCCTAATAATTTAAATTTGAGTCAATCAAAAGGGAGATTACCCTGGTTGGGCCTCACATGATCATTTGAACCCTTAAAAGAGACAAAAAGCAGCAGAAGGTGCTCTTCTGTTAGCCTCAAAGTAGTAATTCTTGTGAATAGACTAGGCCATGTTGTAAGGACCTGGGGTCATCTCTGTCTAACAGCCAACAGAAAAATAGGGCCTCCATCCTACAACCAAAAGGAACGGAATTCTCCCAACAATCAGAATGAGCTAGGAGGAGGGCCCTAAGCCTTAGATAAGATTGTGACCTTGCCTGACACCTTGATTTCAGCGTAGTAAAACCCTAAACTCAGGACTCAGCTAACCCGTGTCTGGACCTCTGACCCACAGAAATTGTGAGATCATCAATTTTTGTTTTTCTAAGCTGCTAAATTTGTGAAATTGTCCCTTTGAGACTCCCATGTAGTTCCTAAGACTGATGGATGGAAGTTGTTAGGCTAGCTCTCTTGTAAGAAAGGCAAACAACTCTTTTCCCTACCTTAAATTTACTCCAACTCTCTGTCAGGGTTTTTTTTTTTTTGAGACGGAGTCTCGTTCTGTCGCCCAGGCTGGAGTGCAGTGGCACGATTGCGGCTCACTCACTGCAACCTCCGCCTCCCAGGTTCAAGCAATTCTTCTGCCTTAGACTCCTGAGTAGCTGGGACTACAGGCGCCTGCCAACAAGCCCAGCTAACTTTTGTATTTTTAGTAGAGACAGCGTTTCACCGTGCTGGCCAGGCTGGTCTCAAACCCCTGACCTCGTGATCCGCCTGCCTCAGCCTCCCAAAGTGTTGGGATTACAGGGGTGAGCCACCACGCCCTGGCCAAAGTAACACTTTGCCTCCCTGTTGGGGAATCGAACCCCTTTCTCCCACGTGACAGGCAGGGATACCACTATACTAATGAGGAAGACATGTCTGTCAGTCTTAAAATATCTCCTTGCCCCTCCAGTTCTCTATGGCTTTTATTTAATTTGGAAGCTGAAAGGGGCTTTGGGAAAGGATAGGTTTTCTGTGTTACTGTGGGCTTTATAGTATGAGATACCCATTTTGAAAATGTTTGTAGTTATAGGTATAGTAAAGACATCATTGTGATGATAGCCCCCTGAGGAAAGCAGCACAGATTATCATGTTACCTTTCTGGGCTGTCTCATGAGCACCCGGCACTGAACATGCCCAAATCAAACTCATGATTCCTCCTTCTCTCTACCACTCCCAAGCCTGCTCTTCTTTCATGCACCTGATTTTGTTAAATGGCACTGTTGATAAACCTGAAAGGCATCCTTGACTCCTCTTTCTTTGCCATAGACAGTTAAATCTATCACCACATCCTACTGATGCTGCCTCCTAAGTGCCTTACAAGCCCACTTACTGTTTCTATTTAAAATGTCCCTTGCGGCCAGGCACGGTGGCTCATGCCTGTAATCCCAGCACTTTGGGAGGCTGAGATGGGCGGGTCACGAGGTGAGGAGGTCGAGACCATCCTGGCTAACATGGTGAAACCCCGTCTCTACTAAAAATACAAAAAATTAGCCGGGTGTGGTGGCAGGCGCCTGTAGTCCCAGCTACTCAGGAGGCTGAGGCAGGAGAATGGCGTGAATCTGGGAGGTGGAGCTTGCAGTGAGCTGAGATCATGCCACTGCACTCCAGCCTAGGCAACAGAGTGAGACTCCATCTCAAAAACAAACAAACAAACAAAAATAAAATGTCCCCTTAGGCATGAGCAAGGACTTCATGTCTAAAACACCAAAAGCAATGGCAACAAAAGCCAAAATTGACAAATGGGATCTAATTAAACTAAAGAGCTTCTGCACAGCAAGAGAAACTACCATCAGGGTGAACAGGCAACCTACAAAATGGGAGAAAATTTTCGCAACCTACTCATCTGACAAAGGGCTGATATCCAGAATCTACAATGAACTCAAACAAATTTACAAGGAAAAAACAAACAACCCCATCAACAAGTGGGCGAAGGACATGAACAGACACTTCTCAAAAGAAGACATTTATGCAGCCAAAAAACACATGAAAAAATGCTCATCATCACTGGCCATCAGAGAAATGCAAATCAAAACCACAATGAGATACCATCTCACACCAGTTAGAATGATGATCATTAAAAAGTCAGGAAACAACAGGTGCTGGAGAGGATGTGGAGAAATAGGAACACTTTTACACTGTTGGTGGGACTGTAAACTAGTTCATCCATTGTGGAAGTCAGTGTGGCGATTCCTCAGGGATCTAGAACTAGAAATACCATTTGACCCAGCCATCCCATTACTGGGTATATACCTAAAGGAGTATAAATCATGCTGCTATAAAGACACATGCACACGTATGTTTATTGCGGCACTATTCAATAGCAAAGAGTTGGAACCAACCCAAATGTCCAACAACGATAGACTGGATTAAGAAAATGTGGCACATATACACCATGGAATACTATGCAGCCATAAAAAAATGATGAGTTCATGTCCTTTGTAGGGACATGGATGAAGCTGGAAATCATCATTCTCAGTAAACTATCGCAAGGACAAAAAACCAAACACCGTATGTTCTCACTCATAGGTGGGCATTGAACAATGAGAACACATGGACACAGGAAGGGGAACATCACATTCCAGGGACTGTTGTGGGGTGAGGGGAGGGGGGAGGGACAGCATTAGGAGATATACCTAATGTAAATGACGAGTTAATGGGTGCAGCACACCAACATGGCACATGTATACATATGTAACAAACCTGCACATTGTGCACATGTACCCTAAAACTTAAAGTATAATAATAATAAAATTAAAAATAAAATAAAATAAAATGTCCCTGGCTTCTACCCAGGTTCTAACTGCCATCATGTCTTGGTTGTTCCTGCTTCTATCTCTAATCCCTCCAAACCATTCTTTATACCAGAGCTAGAGTGAGTTAAAGGTATTTAGTAAGGCCGGGTGCAGTGGCTCAAGCCTGTAATCCCAGCACTTTGGGAGGCTGAGGTGGGCAGATCACAAGGTCAGGAGATCAAGACCATCCTGGCTAACACAGTGAAACCCCGTCTCTGCTAAAAATACAAAAAATTAGCCGGGCGTGATGGCAGGCGCCTGTAGTCCCAGCTGCTTGGGAGGCTGAGTCAGGAGAATGGCATGAACCTGGGAGGCGGAGCTTGCAGTGAGCCGTGATCGTGCCACTGCACTCTAGTCTGGGCGACAGAGCAAGACTGCATCTCAAAAAAAAAAAAAACACAGAAAAAGTATTTAATAATTTCTTATGTACTTAGTACTAAACCCCATGTCCTCAATATGCCTAATAAAGTTCTGCATGATTTAGCCACCACTACATGCAGCAGCTTCTTGGCCTCTTTTGAAAATCATAACCTTGCGGACTTCTCCGAACATGCTGTGCTTGTTCAGGCCTTAGAGGCTCCTTGCATGCTGCTGTCTATACATGGAATTGGCTTCCTTCCATATTCTTGATAATTAATGCCATCTTTAAGATAATGCTGTCTGTATAATTAGAATTTTATATCATGCTTATTAAGTACTTACCATGTGTCAATCAGTATTCTAAAACATTTTACCGGTAGTATATCTTCTTCTTTTATTCTCTTAACCATTATTTCCTTGGGGAAGCTTTTTGAAAAAAAAAAAAAAAAAAAAAATATCCCAGACCAGGTCGGCTTCCTTCTTTGTAGCACATGGCATACTTACAATTATTCAATTGGCATACTTATTAGTTTAATTATTTGCTGTTGTTTAAAATGTGTATTTATCATTCATTTTAAGTTCCTTGCAGTCAGGGACCAAGTCAGTATATACCAATCACTAGTATAGTAAGCACCTAATAAATAATCATGCTTATTAAAAGTAAAAGAAGTTCAATATTATTGAACAAATGCCTGATTTAGGCAGTAGCTTAGGTGTTTTCCCTTCAAGTTTAGAGCTTTTTTCCATAGGTGGATAATACTTGGGGATATATAGGAATGTATCATAGATTAAATTATATTAAGAAGGAAGCTAAGAGAAACTAATGTTACTTGAGAGAAGAGGATGAAGTGACTGAGATGGAATTATTTAGGGTGTATATATAATTATTTTGTTTTCATAATCATTTTGTCAAGTAGGCCTTATGATATGGTTTAGATGTGTGTCCGTGCCCAAATCTCATGTCAAATTCTCATCTCCAGTGTGGGACGTGGGGCCTGATGGGGGTGATTGGATCACGGGGCGGAGTTCTCGTGTAAGGTTTAGCACCATCCCCTCCGTGCTGCTCTTGTGATACGGTTCTCCTGAGATTTTTCTCTTGCTCATGCCATATAAGAAGCACCTGCCTCCTCTTTACCCTCTGCCATAATTATACATTTCCTGAGGCCTCCCCAGAAGCAGAAGCCACTATGCTTCCTGTACAGCCTCCAGAACTGTGAGCCAGTTTAACCTCTTTTCTTTGTAAATTACCCAGTCTCAGGTATTTCTTTATAGCAGTGTGAGAACGGACTAATATGCCTTATTATTTCATTTCTATTATAGCTAAGGAAAAAAAAACATGGCTCATGGAGGTTAAGTAACTTGACCATAGTCACAAAACCAATAAAGGACAAAGTTGCTGTGTATTAGTTTTATTATACAGGGTTTGCAAAGTAACTTGTATTTGAAATGGCTTGTGTATTTTCCACTTTATTGAGATAATTTCTATATAATCCACATTTATTTAAAATGAACAATTTGATGAGTTTTGGTGGATATATACATCTGTGAAAATAATGTCACTATTAAGATACAGAACATTTTCATTACCTAGAAGTTTCTTTGTGTCCTTTTCAGTCTGTTTCTCCCTCAATTTCAAGCCCTTCATCACTGGTAAAATGCTTTATGTCATAATAGATGAGCTTACAACTTCTAGAATTTGATATAACTGGAATCATACAATAGACAATTTTGTGATCAGCTTTCACTCCACATAGTGATGTTGACATTCATCCTCAGTGTCGCATTCTTCAGTAGTTGTTCCTTTCACTGCTGAGTAGGACTCTGTTGTATGGAGATACTGCTTATTGCTTATCCCTGCAGTTGTTGATGTACATTTGGGTTGTTTCCAGTTTTTAGTTATTGTGAATAATGCTGCTGTGAACATTTGTGTGCAGGTCTCTGTGTGGGACAGTATTCCCTGAGGAACACATAAGAGTGGGATTCTTAGGTCATATGGTTAGTATGTGTTTAACTTTTAAAGAAATTCCCAGTTTTGTAAAATAAATGTATTATTTTATATTCCCAGCAATAATGTATGTCAGCACTTGGTATTGTCAGTTCTTTTAATTTTAGACATTACGCTGGGTGTGTAGTGGTATCTCATTCTGGTGGTTTATATTTAATATAACATCTTACTGATGTAGGAGGCCACACAAATGTGGATTCAGGCCTTGGAAGTTAGAATCAACCTCAAATCCTTTTTCTCTTGTGAGAATTCATCTAGACCTCTTATTATATGTCATGTCTTCTAGAATAACTTGTGTCTACCTCCATGAAGTTTTTAAATACGGAGAAAATACATGTAACTATTTTACAAGTCAACTGGAAAGCCATACATGTATGTATATGTTTGTGTTTGTATGGCATATATGTATATATATATACTTACACATTAAAAATAATGCTTACTAAAACTGCTCATACTCATTATTGTATATATCTGTATTTCCAGCATCTTCTGAAAGTTTGTGAGTAAGTTCTGAATAAATCCTGCTTTGAAGCTAAAAATTCTCAATTGTTGCTGTATTAGAAATCACAGGGCTAATGCAAAGCTCTGATAAATAAGACTTTATGTATTTCTTTGAGTGCCACCATGGCAGCAAATGGTATCTTAAACTGACAAGCTGTAAATTAAAACTTTCAGAATGTAAGGGCTAGTCTAGGGAAAATGAAGTTATGTATAGGTGACTTGTTCCATTTGAATTAATCAAAGGGCTGCTGGTGTAGACCAGCTGTGTTCTCTGATGACAAAAACGAATCTTGACATTTTAGATAATGAAATTCAGTTCAGCACCTCTTAGAGATATGTGTGATAATATATGTCAGTCAGAAACAGAGAGAAGGGGAGAAGCACAAACCTTGTCTTATTAAAATAGACATTGTGACAAGTGGACATTGCTGAATCTGGTTTCTAGGGGAAAAAATGTCAAGGGAAACCTCTTTAAAAAAATGATGGGAATGGCTGTTTTATGGAAGCAGGGTGAAAAGATTTGACTTCGATGCATTGACCTCTTTGACAGTTGCCTTTGTTCATGATTCCTAGTTTCCTGGTTTATCTTATTGGGGTACAGGGTGAGGCCTGGAAGACCTGGAAAGGAAACTCACTTTTTTGGTTTGACAGTATTAATGCAATCATCTAGTTCATACCTTGTAAGCCCACTTATTATTTCCTCTGCGTGTGTTTTTTCTGGTTTAGCGGATTAGCTGCACTGTCTCTTCAAAGGCTATCCAATCAAGGAGGGGTTATTAAAACCAGGGCGATTTATGACTGAGAATTAATTAGAGAAGCATTTTCATGCAAAACATCCAATTTTTTGATTAGCAATGGAGCAGGGCCGCAATTAACACTCGAGGAAGCTTAAATTTCCAGCTTTTTGATTCTCAGGAAATGAGATTATCAAACCAGGGTCAGACACTTGACAGCAAAGCAGGAGTGGGGGAGTGTGAAAATTATATGTAAAAAAAAAAAAAAAGTCTTTTGATTTTGATTCTGAGATTGCTATTAAGGCAATGGGAAATTCAGAGGAGGGAAAGAACAAAAAATCTGAAATGGAAGAACCTGAAAGGACTGATTCTTTAGTGGCCTATTTGCTATGCAAAATATCTGTTGTAAATGTTTGCTGCAAGTATGTTTTAGAAGCACAGCAATGTTGTTTTGTTCCTTCATTGTTACTTATTATTCAGTTTTTCTCTCATAAATTTCTCTTGGATATTCAGTGGCTGAAGAAATATTTAAAATGTTTATATATGTTGGAGAGAGGCCAAAATTTCTCTTGTTAGAAAAGGGAGCTTCTTTTCTAAATGCTAATTTGCTTTTTTGTGTGTGGGGGGAGTCTGTTTCTTTTCACTGGTGTTTTTAATTTTTTTAAGTCACTCCAGACACAGTTTAGGTAGTGAGTTATGTCAAGCCATAGATGACCACTTATTGATAAGTGGCCTTGTCAAGCTTAGGTGCCTGAGGTAAGAAGTAAGGCAACTGCAGGTTTGCTGTAAAACAAAGTGTATTCTGTCATCAGTGTAATTGGTGCTCTCCAAGGAATGCAACATAATGAAAATTCATTTGTTCTGGAAAATATTTTTCATCTTGTCTCCTCTTAATTTGGACATCTAATTCTCATGGAGAAATAGAGGAGCAGCAAATCTTTTAATTCATTCTGCCAAGTTAAAACTCATATGCATCTCTTCTTTATTCAGTAGATTCTCAGATTTTTAAGAGACCCTGTCAGTATTTTTGAATCATCCAACCCTCTCTTCATTGTCCTGTTTTTCATATTTGCATGTATGATGAATTGCCTATCTATAAATAGTGTAAGAATAGTACAATCTAAATATTAAAATAGTAATATGTACTATTTATAGATTGCTTGCCTATTGGTCTTAGGGAAATTGTTGGCATCCAGTTCTAAGAGGAAACACAAGTGATCAATGTGTCTTTGGCCCAGGGTGGGAGAGGGACTGAGAATTGGTTGATAGTCTTGTGTGAATCTGGTTTCTCTCATATTCTCCTAGTGTTGGTTTCTGTATGTAAATAAGGGGTGGGACTTTTTGTTACAATCTGGGGAGTTATTTTAAAAAACATCTTCATAAGCAGATTCCAGACTACACCAGAAATGAATGGAAGAGACCATACGTCATTTATATAATCAGAGATTTTTGCTATTGCATTTTTCTCTCTAAAGCCCCTCTGGTTTAGGAACATGATCCATTGATCTAGCCTATCATTCCTGCAATCCTACTATGGATTCTCAGCTTTGTCAGTCTTGCTTAATCCTCCTTCCTTTGTTGATGAAGAGTATCTGTCACTGGGTGGATAAAAATTGGCTGCAGTTTAGTCTTGGGGAAAAAGGAAGAAAACTGCCAGTCAGAGGCTGAAGAGTTGATCTTGTCAGATTTGTTGTTATCAGTTATCAATGCTGATCTTCATGTTTTTAGATGTTGATGATTACATGCTTTTCGGCATCCAATAAACATTTGTGGAAATAATTTATAGTAATATTATGTATATTTCCTTTGTTGGGAAGTGTTCCTCCATTTCCACATCCATAACAAAGGGAGCCTAAGCATATGAATCAGGGATTCTTAACCTATGTGTGTTATGTGTTGGGTGGTTTGGGGGAGGGTACATGGGTAGCCTTCAGGGAATCTGTGACAGCCAGCAGTGTCTTCAGATTAGAGGGGTAGGGAGAAGGAAGAAGTTACCAAGTTTTCATTACGTTTACAAAATGCTATTGTTCATATCCTTCGCCCACTTTTTGATGGGGTTGTTTGTTTTTTTCTTGTAAATTTGTTTGAGTTCATTGTAGATTCTGGATATTAGCCCTTTGTCAGATAACTAGGTTGCAAAAATTTTCTCACATTCTGTAGGTTGCCTGTTCACTCTGATGGTGGTTTCTTTTGCCGTGCAGAATCTGTTTAGTTTAATTAGATCCCATTTGTCAATTTTGGATTTTGTTGCCGTTGCTTTTGGTGTTTTAGACATGAAGTCCTTGCCCATGCCTCAAAAGAAGACATTGATGCAGCCAAAAAACACATGAAAAAATGCTCATCATCACTGGCTATCAGAGAAATGCAAATCAAAACCACAATGAGATACCATCTCACACCAGGTAGAATGGCAATCATTAAAAAGTGAGGAAACAACAGGTGCTGGAGAGCATGTGGAGAAATAGGAACACTTTTACACTGTTGGTGGGAGTGTAAACTAGTTCAACCAATGTGGAAGTCAGTGTGGCGATTCCTCAGGGATCTAGAACTAGAAATACCATTTGACCCAGCCATCCCATTACTGGCTATATACCCAAAGGATTATAAATCATGCTGCTATAAAGACACATGCACATGTATGTTTATTGCGGCACTATTCACAGTAGCAAAGAGTTGGAACCAACCCAAATGTCCAACAATGATAGACTGGATTAAGAAAATGTGGCACATATACACCATGGAATACTATGCAGCCATAAAAAATGATGAGTTCATGTCCTTTGTAGGGACATGGATGAAGCTGGAAACCATCATTCTCAGCAAACTGTCACAAGGACAAAAAACCAAACACTGCATGTTCTTACTCATAGGTGGGAATTGAACAATGAGAACACATGGACACAGGAAGGGGAACATCACACACTGGGGCCTGTTGTGGGGTGGGGGGAGGGGGGAGGGATAGCATTAGGAGATATACCTAATGCTAAATGATGAGTTAATAGGTGCAGCACACCAACATGGCACATGTATACATATGTAAGAAACCTGCACGTTGTGCACATGTACCCTAATACTTAAAGTACAATAATAAAAAAAATGCTATTGTTACGTGTATGTGTGTATACATATACACACGTATGTATATATATACACACACACACACACACGTATACACACATACACACACACTCACCAATACATATATAAATACAGTTCCCAACTTGGAGAGTCTTATTATCAACAGAAGAAAACAATGTTAACAACTTTAGTAAAACCATATGTAATGATATCCTTTTGTAGTAAATGTGAATGAAATACATCTAACCTATATTTAAATGCTTAGTAACATTTAATTTTAATTATATTAACATCACAGGTAGGTAGAGAAATTGAATTTATAAAAATTGAGAAAATTAATCAAGAGATGCATAGTAATTAAGTGTGAATCACTTTAAAGAAAGCAAGGATTATTTAATAGAGTAGAAAAGCAGAAAAGCAAAGCTATTCTAGGTTGGTTTGTTTTTTCTCCTTTAATGTGAAGTTTTTTAAAAGTACAGTTTGATATAGCCCAATTGATCATTTAATTAAGGAACTTGATTTGCTTTAAGAGGCTCTCAATTGATAATAATCATATTATTATGTTGAATTCCCAGTGGTGAGGTGAGGGTGTCAGCTGTTCTACTGGCGCATTTTTGCTTTGCTTGTTTTGCCGTATGCTCAGTTTATATTGTGGTAGGTGACGGATGTGGAAGAAGGCTATTTAAAAATCATTGCTGGTGATAGGTGGAAAAGAATGCCTTTAGTTTTTAGTATAATTAATCTTTAATAGTGATTGACTAATGTGTGTTTATATGATGATATCTGAATAGATATTAAATATATATTATTGATATTTCTGCTGGGATAACTGTGTTATTATTGAGTCTCTGGGACTCTTTTCCACTTCCTATCTAAATAATTGCTTTGATAAGAATATCCTACTCTAGCAGAAGTAGTGTAGGTACAAAGAACCCCATTTTCTTAGGATAGTGGTCGATCTATGAAATTAGATTTTTGTGAGCATGAAAGTAGAGTGTAGCCCAGTGAAATGAAATATGGAAACCTCAGGGTTCAAAGCAATGGGTTGGCAGAGAGTCAGGTCAGAGATTGAAATGTTATGAGTCATCTATGAGATAGATGGAAACACTGGAGTTGTTGAGCTTTTAAAACAGTAATAGATGGAAAGAAAAACTCTAGACTCTGCATAAGGAAAAGGCTGCTAGTTTGTTGAAGAAGAGTAGCTTGTGAGACTCGACGAGTGTCTTGAATAAGCTAGGGGAAGGGCAGGCAAAGGGACATTTAAGGTTTATAGTGTGAATATCTTCTATCTGCTTTTTGAAAAACACATTTAAATTAGTTCTTAATGATTCCCAGGAACCACAGTCCGATTTTGGCTTTTGTTTCCTGTGCCCTTCTGTCAGTTTTGATAACTGTACCTTTATCTCTGAGCCCAATTTTTTCAAAATTATGGGTTCATTTTAATTGTTTAATAGTCTGCTCTTGTCTGCAATTTCCAGAGTTTGAATGTATGATTTTTGCAGCCCCTATGAAAATGGTCAGTGAAAAAGAATTTTTGGTTAACTATGACATCCTGTATTTAATGGAAATATTTTGTTTTAGTGACATGAAACCATAGCCATGACAATTTTTCTAATGTAACATCAAGAACTTCTCTTTGTATGTTATATGAACCTTCTGTGAGGTCCAGCTAATTGCAAGACCTCCTAAGTTAGATATCTCATGCCCATTCTGACTCTTCTAAGAATTTAGTACTATTTTAGATCACATTAAGGTTTTCAGATTTTTCTGTAATTGTCTGGTAATGTAACACAAGCTTAATAGTGTAATAACAAAAGCTTGATATTCTGTAGTTAGATTCTTTTAAATAATGTAAAAAAAAAGTTATAAATGATTAGTGGCTTGGATGACTTTTTACATTTCTCTCTGGGAGTTTCAGTTGCTATGATTTTGTGGTTGTGTTCAGCTTAATTGCCATTAGCTAGTGCTGAAGTCTCCTCCTTACTCACTGTGCAGGCAGTGTCCATCAGCAGCATTTAGTACAGGATGAATGAACAATTCCTTTTTTTTATGTTCAATGGAATATGTAAATACTTTCAAATGGCCTTCTTCAACTAGAGTTTTTTAAAAATGAGAGATATGCTGGAAAAATACTTTGAAAAATGTTCATATTCTATAGTGGTTGGCTTATTTGTTAGTTGTATTATATTTGGCAATTGGATGACAAGATATGTTTTAGAATACCTAAATAAATTAGGGAGGATATATTTCTTTAATATGATTGTTTTAAGTTGTAGATGGCACTCATGGTAATGTTTTAGTAATCTAAATGTACTGATGTATGTAATTAAAGTTTGGATAATCATTAGTGATATTAAACCCCTCAAAAAATTACATTCTTCCCTGGGGCTAGGAAGCATCTTCTGAGTTAATCTACTCTAGCAGTTTTAAAACTGTGTATGTTCCCTAGAACAGTTAGAGGTCTGGAAAGGTATAAGAAATTGGGTGATCAGAATTCTCAGTTTCCTCTTGAAAGCTTCATCCAGGGATGCTTAATTTTTTTGGTTTTGTGTGTTGGGATTTCACACAGACATATTTTCTAAATTTTGCTATTTCAAAAAATGTTGCAGTACGGACTTTTATGAACATTTGTGATACTCCTTTAATGTAGAAGATGAATCATTGGGTAAAAAGATAGTCTTATCTAAAATTTGTTAGACTACCAAATTACTTTCCGAACAGTGTTTCCTAGTTTACACTTCTTTCAAAATCTATGGAAACATCATTTCTTTTCATCCTTGGCATCATTTAATATTACCAATTTTTTAAATTTAAATTTTAGATCTTAAAAATTTGAAATTTTACCAACTTGTTTAGAGTGTGTACCTGATTACTAGCCAGGTTTACTAGCCATATTTTTTGCATTTATTTGACATTTGTAGTTTTTCACTGAATTATTATTGAGTCTAAAAATAATCCCTAACACCTCTTTCCTATTTTTATTGGAC
Organism: Hylobates moloch; assembly: GCF_009828535.3. Lineage (NCBI taxonomy): Eukaryota > Metazoa > Chordata > Mammalia > Primates > Hylobatidae > Hylobates > Hylobates moloch. The sequence continues at coordinate 214,444,202 of NW_026652276.1, forward strand.
TTTTTTTTATTACTGATTTTTAGATACTCTATGTATTCTAGATACAAATGTGTTATAAATACTTTTCCTCCTAGTCAGACATTTAGATAAGATTTAATTTGGGGACAAAGATGATTTTTCTAAAAATAATTTCAAAGCTATTAGAGTAGTATTTTTTGATACTATGATTTCTTTCAGATAGATGTTTTTAAAAGACCATAAAGTAGGTAGATATTACAGTTTTCCTTGGGTAATCTGTTCTAGTGTCTCACAGTCCTTATTAACTTTCTCAACTCAAAAAAATATAAATGTGTTAATTAACATACTACATTAGTCGATATACCTATCTAGCTTATTTAGTAGTCTAAAAAAATTTCCTATTAACATGAAATTTCAAGATTTCATTAAGTTTTTAAATCTCAAATCTTTTGTTACTAAGTAGCAACATGACTGCTTTTCTTCTTAAAATTATTCTGTTTTATAAACTGTCAGCATCATAGTATCCTTCTGGATAAATTGTGAGTGGGCAGCATCTGTACTTTTCAGAAGGGAAGAATAGATATTTAATAATTTACTGAAGGTTGTGCCGTTGCAGAATCAGCAATTAGAATCTCAGTCTGTTGAGATGTGCTCTCAAGATAAAATACATGTGCCATGCAAATAGGGCATAGCTTTCTTGTCTAGCAATGGTTGGCCCAGTATGTGGCCCAACATATATTTCCTGTAGAAGGCATGAGAATCACTCCTATGTTGATGACCATAGCTGAACATGACTGGAAGAATTTTAGCATGACCAGTTGACTTTTTTTCCTATCACCACTGGCTAGTTCTGAAGTGTAAAGTGTTAAGTTATAAACTGCAGTGTTATAATTCCTCTTCTGGTAAAATGAAAAATCAGTACTGTAATCCCAGCACTTTGGGAGGCCAAGGCAGGTGGATCACCTGAGGTCAGGAGTTCAAAACCAGCTGTGCCAGCATGGTGAAACCCTGTCTCTACTAAAAATACAAAATTAACTGGACATGGTGGTGCATGCCTGTAATCCCAGCTACTCAGGAGGCCGAGGCAGGAGAATCACTTGAACCTGGGAGGCAGAGGTTGCGGTGAACCAAGATCGCGCCATTGCACTCTCAGCCTGGGCAACAGGAGCAAAACTCTGTCTCAAAAAAACAGAAAAGAAAAGAAAAATCACTAACAAATACATAGATTTTTTTTTTTTTTTTTATCCATGACTGCAAAGGTACCTAACTGAATAATACATCATGATATGTCTTATATCATTGTCCTTGAGAACTTCTTTTCAATGAAAGAAATGAAATATGAAGTATTTCCTGAGACAGTATTCTCTAACTTTGGGGTGCATCAAATACCTGGAGGTCTTGTGAACACAGCTTGCAGGACTCCATTACTTGAACTTCTGACTCAGTAGGTGTGAGATGGGGTCTGAAAATTTGCATTTCTAACAAGTCCTTTTATGATGCTGATGGAGGGAACACACTTTGAGAACCACTACTCTAATCCTTGTAATAAAAATGATGAAAGGTGATGCTAATCAGGATAGCCTTGTTGCCTGTGACCAACTACTTTTGTTTCCTCTTTAACATTGTAGCACTTAGGAATTATCTTATTTCCCCTGGAGAAGATCAAACCTAATAGAATTATGCATTCGCTGTAAGAGATCATCAACCTTACACCTTTTCCCTTGGGCCTAGAGCAACTTGAAAAGAGACATTTCCATCAAACGACATAAAACCTGTAGCTACAGTCACAAATTAACAATTATCAGGGTGTTTGTACCTGTCTCCTCCATTTGGGTTTTATGCATGAATTATAAAACTGGAGATGGGAAAGTAGGAAGAGGATGAAGGAGTAGCTTCCAAACTGTTATTCCAATAGAAATTTCATACTAATTTTGAATTGAAAATGATTAGTCAGTTTAGATGCTTATAAGGCATACCACACTACTGAAAAATAATAAAATGCTATAGAGAGATATTATCATTGTGCTACATGTTTTGTTGTACGTTACTGTTGAGTTTTTATTCCAGACTTTTTTTTGATTATTTTTGGTCCTGAGCAATTTTAAAAGGCACATAGTAGAAACTGCTGGTTGCTTAGTATCCAATTACCCACTCTTTTCTCCTTTTTTACCCCTTCTGATTGTATTTAAGGTGGCAGTGTTCCCAGTGATACATTTCTCAGTGTTTTTTGCAGTTGGATGCAACCATTGAAATATAAGCAGAGGGGCCGGGTGCGGTGGCTCACACCTGTAATCCCAGCACTTTGGGAGGCCGAGGCGGGTGGATCACGAGGTCAGAGATCGAGACCATCCTGGCTAACATGGTGAAACCCCATCTCTACTAAAAATACAAAAAATTAGCCAGGTGTGGTGGCGGGCGCCTGTAGTCCCAGCTACTCAGGAGGCTGAGGCAGGAGAATGGTGTGAACCCAGGAGGTGGAGCTTGCAGTGAGCCGAGATCACACCACTGCACTCCAGCCTGGGCAACAGAGCAAGACTCTGTCTCAAAAAAAAAAATAATAAAAATAAAAAATAAAAGGAAATATAAGCAGAGGTAGTTGGATAGGGCTTCTGAGAAAATTCCTTAAAGAAGGCTCAGCTGGAAGGTGCTCTTTTATAACCCTTCCTCTTCCTTTCTCCCTGGCATTTGGATGTTTTAGTGGCCATCCCGGACTCTAAGGCCACTTTGAAATCGGAAGCCAAGCACTAGTAGAGCAGGAAGGAGCTTTGATGCCAAATGACCACAGACCAACATTTCCAGCCCTGGACTATGTACTGTCAAATTGGAGAGAGAAATAAATGTCCCTCTTGTTCAACCAGTTAATTTGGATTTTCTGTTATTTGTAAGCAAGCCTTGCTATTTATGTTGAAGATGGCATTGTCTGTCTTTGTTAATGAAGGGTGTCTCTTTAAAACCTACGAGGTGTTTTCACAGATGACTTTTTAAGTTCATTGTAAATTATTCCACATGTATCACTGGATCCCCGTCATCTTACATCTTTTCTTTCTTCTTCTTTTCACCTAGTGAAATAGTGTGTCTTTTGGAGTCAGATATACCTGTTTTATTTTTAACAAGTTTATTGAGGCATAATTACAGAACATAAAATTTACTCCTTTTAAATGTACAATTCAGTAATTTTTAGTGAATTTACTGGTTTACAAACATTACCACAATTCAGTTTTAGAACATGTCAACTCATTTATGTTATCCCTTGTGCCTGTTTACAGTAAATCCCCACCTCAGCCTCAGAAGATCACAATCTAATTTCTGTCTCTATATATTTACCTTTTGGGACATTTCATATAATTAGAATCGTGATGTGGTCTTTTGTATGACCTTGTTTTAGTGAGCATAATGTTTTGAGGTTTATTTGTAATTTAGCACATATCCATAGTTCATTCCTTTTTATTATTGCATAGTATTTTATTGAATGAGTATACTGTATTTTGTTTATCCATTTATCAGTTAATGGACATTGGGTTGCATCCACTTTTCAGCTATTGTGAATATGCTGCTGTGAACATTGCTCTTCAAGTCCTTAACACACCTGGCTTTGAATCTTAGCTCTGCTCAATAGGCTGGTGACCTTTGGCAAATTGCCTAACTACTGGTCTCTAAAACCTGTGATTTTCTTATCTCTAAAAGGTGATAATACAGACTTCCTGATGGAGTTGTTGTGAGGATTAAATGAAATACCTTACGAGATCCTTTGTTTAGCAATCTAAACACTGGAAGCATAGGAGCAATAGAATTGTCTCAAAAGCATGTATTAAAACAACCCTCACTGTTATAGTGATTTTCAGTAATGCACTGTGGGTGGTGATAGTGGGACCCACAGGGCCTCAAATAACTGCTTAGTATTGTCTTGATAGTTTATTCATTCATTAAGGACAGAGTGGTACATATCACACCAGAAGCTGTAGTGACTGTATTGTGATAGTCCTGGTATTGCACAAGTTGTGACTTTTTCATTGCTCATATGGTTTGGCAAGTAAGAACCATCTTAAAGTTCAGAATTGTAGTGTGCCGGTACGTAATCTTAATATGCTCTTATAACTTATTTATAAAAGAAGGAAAAGCCGAAAGAGTATATTTACAAGATCTGCATCATTTTTTTCCCCCTTTTCTTTACTGGTAGGTAAAATACCTAAAGTTTGGACATATTATTAATCCAGAACATTTAGGCGCCAGGTGTCCTGGCTACATAATTTTCTATTATACCCTCTTAGGTGTGTGCCTGAGGTCTGTGAATTAAACAATAAAAAAGACAAATTAACAAGATTAAAAAAGAAGAAGCACACCAGTTTTATTTTAAATTTTACAAGTGTGGAATCAGGAAGTGAAATCTCAAAGAAGTAGTTAGATTGGGGGGCTTATATACAATTTTGACAAAGGGTACTAAATTGTTGAGAATTGACTAGACAGAGGGTTTAGGTTTCTAGAGGCAAAAAAATATTGTGGGAAGTTTACATATATGGGGGAAACTAATGATAGGTAAGGGTTATTTCTTAAAGGTTGATTATGCAAACTCATTTCAGTGCTCTCTCTGTCTCTGGTGATAAGGATTGTTCTTCATTTCCTGGCACGGGGGTAGGAGCGGGCCTTCACAAGAGAGAATTAATGCCCGCTTTTAGGCAGATGGGGGAGGGCAGAGAGCTATTCCTGTTTCTGCTTTTTCTCAGTTGCCTTCAGCTCAAAGTCATCCTTATTCCAATGTGGCATACTTTGGGGTGACATATTCTGGTTCCCTTAAGTATAATCATTGTAGAACAAATGCAGACACAGTACCTTTAATGTAAATATTTAGTGAATGAATTTAGTCTTGTGTGAAATCCTCCCTCCCCTCCCTTCCCATTCCTTCCCACCACTTCGCGCTTAACCACAGCGCAGCATTCTTACGTTTTGGGGTGACATATTCTGGTTCCCTTAAGTATAATCATTGTAGAGCAAATGCAGGCACAGTACCTGTGATGTAAATATTTAGTGAATGTTAGTCCTGTGCGAAATGCTCCCCTCTCCGCCTTTCTCATTCCTTCCCATCAGTTCACGCTTAGCCACAGCACAGCATTCTTACTTTTCTCCTCCTGCTCAGCTTGGAGAATTCAGATGTCAGTGAGACAAAATGGATCCTACTCTCCTGGAGATTACAGTCTAGCAGGGGAAATGTATATAAGCAAATATCACACAAATAGTTGTTAAATTGTGATAACTGCTGTGAAAAGAAGGTATAGAGTGCTTTGAAAACGCGCTGGTGAAGTGGCTCACGCCTGTAATCCCAGTACTTTGGGAGGCTGTGGCAGGTGGATCACCTGAGGGCAGGAGTTTGAGACAAGCCTGGCCAACATGGGGAAACCCCGTCTCTACAAAAAATACAAAAATTAGCCAGGCGTGGTGGTGCGTGCCTGTAATCCCAGCTACTCGGGAACTGAGGCCGTAGAATCGCTAGAACCCAGGAGGTGGAGGTTGCAGTGAGCCGAGATTGCGCCGCTGCACTCCAGCCTGGGCGATAGAGCGAGACTCCATCTTAAAAAAAAAAAAAAAGAAAGAAAATGCATAGTACAGGATCTAGCCTAGTCTATAGAGTCAGAAATCTTCTCTGGGGAAGATCTCTGAAGGATCCTAGCATCAGGGAGATGGAGCAGAGGCAAGAAAGGGCATGCCAAACATAGGGAAGATAGTTGTGAAGGCTCCCAGTGAGGAAGAGGATCAATGTGCACAAGAATTTCAAAGAAGGTAGTGTAGTGAGGGAGAGCTTAGCTCAAAACAAAACAAAACAAAAACTGGAGAGTTAACTGAGCTTAGGTCATGCTGCGCTGTGGTTAAACGTAGTGTTAGTCATCTGATTTTTGGCAAGTTACTCCTGCTACACCTCAGTCTGTTACATTAAGGTTGATCATTCTCATCTTCAGGGAGGCAGTTAAAATGGAAAATAAATTATACAAAACTGGCCAGGTGCGGTGGCTCACGCCTGTAATCCCAGCACCTTGGGAGGCCGAGGTGGGCGGATCACATGAGGCCAGAAGTTCGAGACCAGTCTGGCCAATGTGGCAGAACCCCGTCTCTACTAAAATACAAAAACTAGCCGGGCCTGGTGGCACACGCCTGTAGTTTCAGCTACTTGGGAGACTGAGGCAGGAGAATCACTTGAACCTGGGAGATGGAGGCTGCGGTGAGCCAAGATCGCGCCACTGCACTCCAGCTTGGGCGACAGAGCAAGACTTCATCTCAAAAAATATATAAATAAATAAAGTATATGAAACTTTTAACTGTATGTCTGGTGTTTTTTAAAAATTTTATTTTTAAATTTTTATTTATTTACTTATTTTTGAGACTTACTGGGTTATGAGACTGACTAATTTTTGTATTTTTGGTAGAAACAGGGTTTCACCACGTTGCCCAGGCTGGTCTCAAACTCCTGAGCTCCAGCGATCCATCATCTTGGCCTCCCAAAGTGCTGGGATTACAGGCACAAGCCAGCACACCCGGCTTGATATTATTTTTATCATTAAAAGTTTTACCTGTTTTCTAGGAAAATCATTCTAAGATATTTTACATATTTTTCTGTCTTTTTGAACATAATATTTTAAACATGATATACCTTTACTGATCACTTCAAGTTGTCATTATCAGCTTCTAACAGCATACTATACTAAAGTTTAGGTCTGATTGTCTTTGATTTAAATGATCCAGCGTCCTGTCTTTTTGTGTTCTTGGGTCTGATTTGTATTTAATTTGTTATTTGTTTCCTCATTGTCAGGCATTTTCTTCCTGCTCATAGCTTACTGTCTTCTAGTAGTCTTTGTTTCCTTCTTTTTTTTGGAGTTAGAAATTGGATATAAGAGTGTGTTGCTCTGTGTAAAGTTAAAGTAAATAGACCTGAGGTAAGTAATAAGGCTTGTGAAATTTTAACATCTGTCTTGTCCCTTGAGAGGCCATTTTTATTTACTTTCAGTTCTTGGTTATTATGAAGATTCATGAAATTGCTGGATATGTGAGCTGTATCTGCTCTCCAATTTGCTGGACAGTAATTGGACAGAGGAGAAAATTGGTTGTTCCATTGGGTAGTGTTTTCCTAGCACATTGTGGCTGGCTGGCTCAGGGCGCTATATCATGCTTATTAATTTATGTATGTAGTGTGATACTTAACATTTATTGTTTGTTATACCCAGACATTGTTCTAGGTACTTTACTTGTATTAATGGTATTGATAATATTTTATTTCTGTTGTGTAATCAATTTGATTAATTGAGTTCTAATATCTATCTTATTGGAACATCTTTTTTTTTTTTTTCTTTTGAGACAGGAGTCTCTCTCTGTTGCCCAGGCTGGAGTGCAGTGGCGCAATCTCAGCTCACTGCAACCTCCACCTCCCCAGTTCAAGCGATTCTCCTCCTTTAGCCTCCTGAGTAGCTGGGACTACAGGCGCATGCCACCGTGCCCAGCTAATTTTATATTTTTAGTAGAGATGGAGTTTCACCGTGTTAGCCAGCATTGTCTCAATCTCCTGACCTCATGATCCGCCTTTCTCGGCCTTCCAAAGTGCTGGGATTACAGGCATGAGCCACTATGCACGGCCTGAAACATCTTTAGACTTAAAACAAGTAACTTTCTTTTTCTCCGTGTAATTTCTGAGAAATCCACTCCTGGAATGAATGTTTTAGAAAATTTGACAAAGAGGTGCTTTTGAGCGGCATTAGATAATCCCTTCAGTATCTAAATGATTGATGAGAGACTCCTTAATCTAGATTTAGAGACTTCCCATACTGGCAGCAAGACATACCAGAGTTCTTAAAAGGAGACTAATGAAAATATAAAGATTTGTACAGAAGATTAGGTTAACATTTTTTGAGTTGATTACTTAGCAAGGAAAACCTGAGGTTTTATACTTAGGAGTGCTAGGAACTAGGCACTGTAATGAGAAAAATCTGGGCCCTGCAGGAGAATATGAATTATTTTTGATCCAGTACTTTATGCTCATTGTAGTATGATAGATGATATCACTTCATATAAGGGCATTTTAATCTGATGCGTTAGACTAAGGATAGTCTGAACTTTTTTGTTGCTACCACCACTTCAGTCTTTATCATTATTGAGAAGCTCAGATTGATAAAGTAATATTAAACTATTATTCTTAATATATTAATGTCAAAATAACAATTTTTTAGAGCACTTTTTTGTATACATCTCTACAAGATAGATTATTTTGTTTACTAGGTGCTCAGCTTTTTTATATGTGGAATATGTATTTACTTGATTGTTTTAGATTATTATATGGAGAGAGGGATAAAGAACTGGACCAACATTGTTTGTGCAATTAGTTAATGCTGATGCACAGTACAGTATATTGCAAGAATTTCAGGACGTACTTTTTTTAGGTGGGTTTGTAAAACCTGTATATCTTCCAACAATGGAGGTTACTCCAATCAGTAGCCCAAGTGTGCATACACACACGTATATGTATATTTGTAATTATATATAAATATATGCATGTATATACACACATACATATGTACACACATTTATACATGTGTATTTTACATATATATACATATATATGTATATATATAGAGAGAGAGAGAGAATGAGAGAGAGAGAGACTGTTTCATTCTGTTGCCCAGGCTGGATTACAGTGACAAGGTCATAGCTTACTGCAGGGTGGAACTCCTGGCTCAAGTGATCCTCCCACCTCAGCCTCCCCATTAGCTGGATCTATAGGCAGGAGCCAAGATGTCTGGCAAATTTTCAAATTTTTTGTAGTGACAAGGTCTTGCTACATTGCCCAGGCTGGTCTCAAACTCCTGGCCTCAAGCAATTCTCCTGCCTTGGCCTCCCAAAGTGCTGGGATTCCAGGGGTGAGCCAGAGTTCCTGACTGGCACTTATTTTTTTAATCAAATAAAGTTTTTACGGAAGTATAAACAGATGCTTCACTATAGCCAATTTCTAAAGAATTCACCAACAACATCTCTTCTTACAATTTATAGTCATTAGCAAAATTGTATACAAATGTATTGAAGAGCTGTATTGTAATTGTGGTTTCATCAATCTGAATAGAAAATTTGTCACCTAGTTGCTCTTCAGTGTTAATTGACTTATTATCTATGTATCTGGGAATTGAATCATTGCTCAGTGGCAGTGTTTTAAAATACTGGAAGACTATCGATGCATCACTATTGAAATTACAGTCTCTAAGGTGGATAATATGACAGTCCTAGCAACTGTATCACCACTACAAGGTTTTGGGGACTTTTTGTTTTGTTATTTTGCTTAGACTCCCACACAATAATAATGGGAGATTTTAACACACCACTGTCAACATTAGACAGATCAACGAGACAGAGAGTTAACGAGGATACCCAGGAATTGAACTCAGGTCTGCACCAAGCAGACCTAATAGACATCTACAGAACTCTCCACCCCAAATCAACAGAATATACATTTTTTTCAGCACCACACCACACCTATTCCAAAATTGACCACATAGTTGGAAGTGAAGCTCTCCTCAGCTTTTACGTTTTAAAAAGCAACTGTATGGAAATACGATTCACATCCCATACTATTCACCCATTTCATATGTATAATTTAGTGGTTTTTAGGGTGTTCACAAAGTTTATAACCACACCACAGTCAATTTAAGGACATTTTCGTCATCCTCAAGAGAATTTCTGTACCCGTCAACAGTCACTCCCTCTTCTTTCTTTTCTCCTCTAAACTTAGGCAGACAAAAATTATTCTGTCTCTAAAAAATGGTCTTTTCTGGACATTTCATATAATGGAATCTTACAAGATGTGGTCTTTCGTGACTGGCTTCTTTCACTTAGGTTTTCAAGTTCATGCATGTTGTAGCATTGGTCTCTATTTCACTGCTGAATAATATTCTGTTGTATGGACATTTTATATATCTCTTCATGAACTGATGATGGGCGTCTGTGTTTTTTCCAATTTTTGGGTACGATGAATAACATTCATGTGCAGGATTTTATATGCACGTGTTTTCATTCTGCTTGGGTAAACACCTAGAAGTGGAAAGTCTGGATCATATGGTCATTCGGGGTTTATTCTTTTGGGAAACTGCCAAACTAGCTGTTCTTTTTTTATAGAATTTAAACCACTTATTTACAGTAGAAAACATTTAATTAAGATATTTTTGCTTTAGGCCCTCATCTTCAAGGTGAGTTGTTTATTCTTCCCTCTTTGATGTGTAAACTTGTCCATTTGTGATGTAGATTAGTCATCACATCGCAAATAGTAAATGTAAATATACCATTTATACACATCCACCTAAATCTATTCTTTCTAAAATGCATATATCTATTAAGTACCCTTAAATAGATAAGGGACAGGGGACAAGATAAGTACAAGGGACATAAGTATGCCATAACCATAATGAGATTGATACTAATTTGCACAATGAGAGTAAGTGAGTCCTTCACAGAGCAAAAGGAATTCTATACATTTATTTGAAAGACAAATATTTGATTTGTAAAAATAATATCAAGATAGCTGGAAGACATGTTTGAAACTGCATGGGAGGGAATGTGATTAATAGAAAGTGTAGGGTTGGGACGGAGGATTAGTTATGGCAGTTCCACAATGAGTCTGGAGAGAGGGTTTAATAAAGGCAGTGCAGGGAATAACAGAAAAATCAAGGAAAAGGTAGTGCCTGCTACTATCAATTGTCTGTTGAGATGGGAAAATGAAACCTACAAATCTATTAATCATTTGAAGATACTAACAAAGATAATATATAATTTTCGTTCTCTTGAGTTCCTTCCCCGGCTCCATGTGTATTAGCTCATTTTCATGCTACTGATAAAGGCATAACTGAGACTGGGCAATTTACAAAACAAAGAGGTTTAATGGACTCATAGTTCCACATGGCTGGGGAGGCCTCACAGTCATGGCCGAAGGTGAAAGGCACATCTCACATGGCCACAGATGAGAGAAGAAAGCTTGTGCAGGGAAACTACCCTTTATAAAACCATCAGATCTTGTGAGACTTATTCACTATCATAAGAATAGCATGGGGAAGACCCGCCTCCATGATTCAGTTACCTCCCACTGGATTCCTCCCACAACATGTGGTAATTGTGGGAGCTGCAAGTCAAGGTGAGATTTGGATGGTGACATGTAATTGTAGGAGCTACAGGTCAAGGTGAGATTTGGATGGTGACACAGCCAAACCATGTAATTGTGGGAGCTACAAGTCAAGGCGAGATTTGGATGGTGACACAGCCAAACCATATCACCATGTAAGAGTTTTGAATCTTGTCTCTAACTTATTTTGGACGAAAATTAGAAATTAGTCTTTCATTGGGCATATGCATATATCAGTTAGCTTTTACTACGTGATGAATCACCCCAAACTTAGTGGATTAAAACATCAAACATTTTTATTGTTTATTGGTCTGGAACTCGACTATGCAGTTCTTATGATTTGGACTGGCTTGATTAGGGTTGGATGATCTAGGATGGTGCCAGATGGGATGCTTAGGGGCTGAGGTCGTCTTCTCTGCGTTGGTTTTCATCCTTGAAGAGGTCAGCTGGGGCTTATTCACATGGGAGCAAGCCTGCTGTGCTCAAGCAGTCTTCAAGTTTGGGCTTGCATCGTATTTGCTAGTATCCTGTAGTTTAACCCAGATTTGATGGGTGGAGAAATGGACTGTATTTTTTGATGGGAGGTCCTGCAAAGTCAAAGTGCAAAAGTGGTGTGCACACAGAGATGGTAAGAAATTTTGTCCCCCACCCCCGTTTTTTTCGTTACAGTCTTCTATACTGTCTAAAGAATTAAGATTATTCATTCATGCCCTCTCCTATTATTTTTTTCATTCTTCTAAGGTAGTTTTAAGTTGAAATTATTCATTCATGCCCTCTCGTATTTTTTTTTTCATTCTCCTAAGGTAGCTTTAGGTTTCTTTCCTAAGGAAATTGTATGAGATATACAAGAAATAAAAGAATTGAAAACAGGGACTCAAACAGATATTTTATACCCATGTTCATAGCAGCATCATTCACATTAGTTAAAAGACAGAAGCAACCCAAGTATCCATCAGTGAATAAATGGAAAAATAAAATGTGGTATATACATAGCACAGAATGTTACTCAGCCTTTAAAAGGGTGGACATTCTGACACATGCTACAACATGGAAGAACCTTGGAGACATTACAATAATATGGTCACAAAAGGACAAATATCGTATGACTCCACTTATAGATGGTATCTAAAGTAGTCACATTCATAGAAACAGAAAGAATAATGGTTTTAAGGGGTGGCAGGGAGGGGAAGAAGGGAATGGAGAGTTATTTAATGGGTACAGTTTCAGCTTGGGAAGATGAAAAAAAGTTCCAGAAATGGATGATGGTGATGATTGCACAACACCATGAATGTACTTAATACTTCTGAACTGTATACTTAAAAATAGTAAAAATGGTAATTTTTATGTTATGTTTATTTTTCCTCAATTAAAAAAGTATATTCACTGCAACAGTGAAAAATTGGCAACTTCTAAATGTCTAACAAGAGAGAAATGGTAGCTAAGTAAATATTTAAGTTTTAGAAAGTATTGGTTATTAATTTAGGTTGGGTGTGGCAGCTCATGCTTGTAATCCCAGCAATTTGGGAGGCTGAGGTGGATCCATTGCTTGATTCCAGGAGTTTAAGACCAGCCTAGGCAACATAGCAAACCCTTGTCTCTATAAAAAATACAAAAATTAGCTGGTAGTGGTGGCACACACCTGAAGTTCCTACTCAGGAGCTACTCAGGTGGCTGAGGTGGGACAATCACTTGAGCCCAGGAGGTTGAGGCTGCAGTAAGCTGAGATTATGCCAGTGCACTCCAGCCCGGGCAACAGAGTGAGACCGTATCTTAAAAAAAAGGAAGTATTAGTTACTCATTTAAATGTTTGTGAAGACTGTTTAATAAGAGAAAATATATCATAAATAAAATCAAGGCATAAATTTAAACTCTGCAACCTCAAACATGTAAATAAAATGCATAAAAACAGGTATGTACTGCCTTTCAAATGATGAGAAACAGTTACTTAAAAATAGGAGGAAAAAAACCAAAGAGGAATCAGTCCATAGCCTTTTTAATAGAAAACAAAAATATGATAGAAGTTGACTACAACCTAATTAGCCTCCAAATGAGAATTCAAAATAGTTTAGAGAAGTTGAGTATTTGTCGGAAGTCAAGTTGTCCAGCCAGTACCGTTAGGAAGTTTTCAGATGAAGTTCCCAGTGTAAAGCAGACCGCCAGATCGATGGAAATGAATACACATCTCAGTTTCTATAAGAACCTACTGTTCTTATAGAAACTGCTGGAAAGGATGTAGTCAGTAAATGGTGCTACAGAAATTTGGAAAAATATCATAGATAATGTGTGGTTTAATTCACCTCACATTATCTGACAAAATTAATTACAGATAGCTAAGTAGTAAAATATAACAAATGAAGCAAAAAATTAGAAGGTAAAAGTAAATATTTATTAAATGTTTGGATGTACAAATACTTCTTGCATAGTAATAATGAAAGAACTCTAAGAGGAAATGATAACTTAATATTGCCACATAAAAATGTAAAACTTTTTCTAATCCAAACATATAAAATTAAAAGCCAAAAAGTTTAATTGATTAATGTTGCCACAAATATGACAGAAAGGCTAAAGTTCTTACCAGATAAAATCCTCTTTTGGGTCAAAACCTGAGCATGTATCTTATTCCCGCTCTTGCCACATTATTTTATAATTACCGTTTTTGTATCAGTCTCACTTGGGGTGGAATATGTGTGTATGTACCTTTTACATCTTGGTATTTTCAGGGACAAACACAAAGTCTAGTCCAGAAGGCATTTTGTAAATGTCTGAGTATGAACAAATTGGATTCTGGGGCTATTATTTTACTGAGGTCTGAAATGCTGACAAATGCATTTGTCAATCGATGAAGCAGATTTGAGAAGGGGGTAGAAAAATGTTCAGTTAAGTTACTGTGCAAATGCAGCATACATTAACTTTCTTGGTGCAAAATATTTTAAAAGATGAAATATATATTCCAATAAAATATTTGGTGGCTATTGAAGTCACATTACAAAATGCTGCTACCACACATTGTTAGTTTATATGAATCAATTACAGGGAGATCTTTCTGGTGCCATTTTTAATTTTTCCTCCTTCCAGTTGCTGAAGCCCTACCTTCATTCCTCTTGTCTTAATTTTCCCACCCCCTTCTCTTTACCTCTTTTTTTCTCTATTCTCCTTTCCTTTCTTTTCCTTTCTTTATTGTCTTCCCCACAACAGCTCAGTAAAAGAGTGAAGTTTTTGAGTTTCATTTATGCCTTCCCCTGTTTTGCCATAAAAATCAACCAAGGATGCTTTCAGATAGCACCAGTATGATGAGGGAAATAAGCTTTCATTGCAGGATGATTACTGTTGGTGATGATGTATAAAATAAAGGGGAGGATGTTATGTGGAATGTTGACCCTTCAGGGCTTGTGAGTACACATTACGTGGTCTGGATGGTAAACTGAGTGAGTTTAATATTAGCTACTGGAAATGACAGTGTTTATAAATTTTCAAAATGACATTTGTATCTGTCAGGCTTTAGCTTTTATTGTATTGAATATATTTACTATATTTTAATATTTTTCTAGAGCTGCTTTATGATATGGGAAACACTAGTTGGAAATCGAAAACCCTAGACATTAGACGATTTTTATTTTACGTTATCTTTTGTATTAGTTGTAATTATAATTTTATGTTTGTAAGTCACTCTCCCAAAGCACAGGAGAAAAAAACAGATTTTTCTTCCATGATTTTCTCATTGAGAATAATTCGTCTTATCTACTTAAAAATGCCTTCTTTTAAACAATAAAAGTGGCTCTATCTAAGGCTGTGTTACTTTATAAAATCAGAAAGTATTTATTTGTTAACACTTATTTATTTCTGTAGTCTTTGAAATTTGTATTCTCCCCCAATGTATTTTAGCAAAATGGGAGAAATGAAGGATAACCTAGAATTACATTCCCAGAGCAAAATATACTGTATTTATTATTTGTGATTCATTTCAGTTCTGTGTTTTTTTGTTTGTTTGTTTTTTGAGACGGGGTCTCACTCTGTCAGCAGGCTGGAGTGCAGTGGCGCAATCTTGGCTTACTGCAACCTCTGCCTCCCGATTCTCCTGCCTCAGCCTCCCGAGTAGCTGGGGACTACAGGTGCCCGCCACCACGCCTGGCTAATTTTTTGTATTTTTAGTAGAGACATGGTTTCACCATGTTAGCCAGGATGGTCTCGATCTGCTGACCTTGTGATCCGCCTGCCTCGGTCTCCCAAAATGCTGGGATTACAGGTGTGAGCCACCACGCCCGGCCCCATTTCAATTCTGTTTTATATATGTGTTTGTAACTTTAACAGTATAATAATAATGGTGTGGATTCAGTTTTTTTTTAAAAAAAACTGGATTTGAGTAGTTTATTTTATGACTCCTGTTTATTAAATCAAAATCAGCAAAAGTATTTCATCAATATTTGTCCTTTTCAAACATTTTAGTAAATTTTAGGAAGTTAAAGTGGAGTTGAATACCAGTCGTAAAGCTAGTAAAACCTCTTCCAAAACAAACATACGAACAAACCCCTAAACTACAGGTGTGGACCTTCATTATCTTTTCTGAGTGTTGTTCCTTTAATGTGTTTGAGTCTCTCTGAGATGCATAATACGTGTTATTTGTTTGAGTTTCAGCCATAACTTAGTAGTGATTTTTCTCCATTATAGACTTTGCACATAATGAATTTCAGGAAATACACAACAACAGCTTCTTCTGCTTGTAGATAAAGACAGAATATGATGGAGTGATCAAATACAAATGCTCCTTTAATTTATTTACCAAGACATTTATCCATGTTTTATTTATAAGGCAATTGAAGTCATTCATTTTATATGGAACTCTTCCTCTTCTGAATAACAAATAATATATTATCATATATAGCACATTGGGGGAGGGTGTGATGAAAGCCAAACTTGAAAATGAAAGTTTAATATTTTGGGCTCGTTGGGCACAATTATAGTGGTACTATCTTTGTTTTCAACTGAATCATAATTGTGTGTGCAGATTTTGAAAAAACCAGGATGGCATACGGCACAGAGTAGTATGGAAAACAGAAAATTCTTTGTTCGAAGAGAGGGTTTTTTTTCCCTCCAGTTGAAGAGCATTTTGAATGCACAAAATCTGTCTCAGAAATATCCCTTTGAAAGATCTTTGCATACACAAGATTTAAAAATGCTTTCATTCTGTGGGTGACTAGAATGAAATAGGAGCCTACATTCCCAAGAATCTCTGATATGACCATGTAAAAACCATGACCAACTGGTTTGTTTTTCACTCTTACCATATACGAGCCCATTTGAAGGGCATGGGCAGTACTTCATTTCTGAACCAAGTCAAGTTGACGCTGGCATTTAACTCACCACCTTGTATTTGCTGTTGCCTGATGCCAGTAAGAAATACATTGAAAGCTATAATATAATGATAACCACTATTTGCCCTCAGTTAAAAATCTAGCTGATGGGTCTGATGTGCCCACAGCTTCATATTGCTTGAGACTACCCACTTCTAGGATATTTTAGAATAAAAGATCAGACCAGAAAGAAAAGTTTAAAGCTCAGGATCTCATAGAATAAATGGAAGATAAACAGCTAGTTCTGTTAAAGCAGACTCTATATAAATTCAGTAAGGATTTAAGTATATTAATGGTTACTGGTTTCTTATAAATTACTTTGGGGAGGTCCATGTAACGTTGAAGTCATAGTTTACTGCCATGTTTTTCCAAAGTATGTCACAGGTGTTTGGAATATGGATGATCTAATCTGAAAATTAAGAGTATATATACCGGCCGGGCGCGGTGGCTCACGCCTGTAATCCCAGGACTTTGGGAAGC